>NC_140177.1:72848495-73153495 GCF_963971535.1 Notolepis coatsorum | reverse complement strand
TCAGCTTGGTAAGCGGTTCCGCCACTTGGCTGTAGTTCCGGATGAACCTCCGGTAAAAGTTTGCAAAACCGAGGAAGCTTTGTAGCTCCTTCCGAGAAGAGGGCTCCGGCCACTCCTCCACAGCCTGGATCTTGCGGGGGTCGGCTCGGGTCTGGCCACTCTCCACGATGAAGCCAAGGTAATCGACGGAGTTGGAGTGGAAACGGCACTTCTCTGCCTTAACGAAGAGCCGGTTGTGGAGAAGGCGCTCAAGTACTCGGCGGACATGCTGGAAATGTTCCTCGAGAGTCTTGGAGAAGATGAGGATGTCGTCAAGGTAGACCACCACAAACTCCTCGAGCATGTCACGGAGGACGTCGTTCGTGAGCGCCTGGAATACCGCCGGAGCGTTGGTGAGACCGAACGGCATTACCAGATACTCATAATGACCCCTGGGAGTCTTGAAGGCGGTCTTCCACTCGTCGCCCCCTCTCGGATACGGACCAGATGGTAGGCACTCCGGAGGTCCAGTTTAGTGAAGACGGTAGCCTGGGTGAGGGGCTCGAAGATGGAGTTCATGAGAGGAAGAGGATACTTGTTCTTGATGGTGATCTCGTTGAGTTGGCGATAGTCAATGCAGGGTCGGAGACCTCCGTCCTTCTTCCCAACAAAAAAGAAGCCGGCCGCCACCGAGGAGGACGAGGGCCGAATGAGGCCTGCTGCCAAGGACTCAGAGATGTACTCCTCCATCGCTGCCTTCTCAGGGACGGTCAGACTGTAAAGGCGGCTGCCGGGAAGGGGAGCCCCTGAGCGGAGGTCGATTGCACAGTCGTAAGGCCGATGAGGAAGAAGGGCCTGAGCCCGGGACTTGCTGAAAACCTCCCCAAGGGGGGGATAGTTGAGAGGTCCGGGGGCGGCACACTAGGGGAACTCCGGGACGACGGACTAGACGCCGCCTGAAGACACTGGGCATGACAGGAAGAGCTCCACCCCATGATGGTGCCGGAGGACCAGGCGATGTGGGGCTCATGCAGCGCGATACAGGGATGACCCAGAACTACTGGGACTAGAGGGGATCTGGTAATAAAGAACTGGAGTCTCTCAACGTGATTACCAGCAATGGTGAGGAGGACAGGACAGGTGCGTTGAGTGATGTCGGCCAGGCGGTGCTGATCCAACACGAAAACCTCCAAGGGCCTCTCGAGGCTCTCAAGTGGAATGTTGGCCTGGGTGGCAAACTCAAAATCCAGGAAGCTCTCATCAGCCCCTGAGTCAACAAGTGCACCCACCGTCGCCCGCTGGTCCGCCCAGGCTGTGGGAACAGAAAAAACGGCTCACCAGGATCTCCCAAGGTCCCAGCAAGCCTAGTCTTTTGGCCGGGTAGGACAATTGTAGATACGGTGTCCATCCAGGCCGCAGTAGAGGCAAAGGCCGAACCTGAGCCGGGACTCCCGTTCGGCCGGGCTAAGGTGTGTGCGTCCCAGCTGCATGGGTTCCTCCTTGGTCACAGGTCGGGAGGGAAAAAGACCACCAGTCGCGGAGGAGACAGGACGATCAGCAGTCCAGTCACGAGTGCGGGAGGTCTGGGGAACGGATGGGGGTCCCAGTCGGGCTCGCTCGCGCCTTCTCTCCCGGAGGCGTCCGTCGATGCGGATGGCGAGGCTGATTAGTGCCTCGAGCCAATCGGGCACCTCCCGGGTGGCGAGCTGGTCTCTCACAGCGTCGTTGAGCCCCTTCAGGAAAGTGAGATGAAGCGCCCCCGGTCATTCCAACCACTCTCGGTTGCGGCCAGTCTGAACTCCAGCGCGTAGTCGGTGACACTGCCACTGCCCTGCCGGAAGGTGCCCAACCGGGCTCCAGGGTCCTGGCCACGAGCTGGGTGGTGGAAAACCCTTCGGAGCTCTGCCACAAAATCTGTGTATGAAAAACAGAAGTCAGCCCTCATGGACCAGGAAGCAGTAACCCACTGTGCTGCTCGGCCTGTGAGCAGGTTAGTCATGTAAGCCACCCGGGCTCCCTCTGTCGTAAATCTGCTGGGTTGATGAATGAAAACTAACTCACATTGCATGATGAACGTGGCACAGTCCTCGAAGTTACCGTCGAACAATCGTGGGTTGGAGAGACGGGGCTCCCAAGGAGCGGGGTCGGGAGGCGCAGGGTTAGTCGCGGCGGCGGGTGGTGGTCCGGCTGGGACTCCTGCCACAAGTGGGGTTAAAAGCAGGGTGTTAAATGCTGCACTGAGAGTCTGCAGCTGGTGTAGAATATCAGCCTGCTGATTACCCTACGCAGTCTGCTGGGTGGTTAGAGTGTCTAGAGAAATCTGGAATGGCTGGACCTGGGCCCGGAAGTCCTGCACAGCAGCCGCAGCTGCCCCTAGCTGTTGGGTGTGGTCGTTGTTCAGCTGGATCTGACCTGCCAAGGCTGCTCTAACACTGTCTGTGTCGGCTGGGGTCGACATGGTCGGGTCGTAATGTTATGGTTTGTAAACAACCCCAACAGCACGACACAGACAGGTAGTTCAGAATTAGCCAAAAACTATTGGCGTATTTATTTACAAACAGAAAAGAGCAAAAAACAACAGAAAAGCATTCAGGGCGAATGTCCTTGAGCAGAGTAGGCTTTGCAGCTCTGCAGCTCGGCCCAGAGCAGAGTTGGCTCTGTGGTGCTGCGGCTCTGCGGCTCTGCAGCTTATTCAGTATCCACTCGGGGCGGAACAGAGAAAAAAGAGAATGTCATTAATCCAACGTAGGGAATATGAGGCAGTCCAGTAACTAAGCAGAGTCCAGTAACTAAAACAAGCGACACCTCTTCAGTGTTTACGGAACACACAAAAAACAGAAATGAAGGTCTTGAGTCCAGGAAAAAATTAGGAAATCAGAGCATCAAAAATATACTTCCAAAAACGCACCAAGGGCAAAGGGAGATACGAGGCACGGGTCCACGGAGACAGAGAGGGGTAACAGCGGTGACTTCCAAGGACGTACTGGAGAAACAACGGAGAAACAACACAGGAGGAACAAGCAGCAGGTGGTGGTAAGCAAAACGACCCGACACTGAACGTTCATAAACCCAGAGTATATAAGGGCTCCCTTCGAGCTGATTTGAAACTCCCTTCAGGTGCGTGATGGTAATTGGTATCTGGAGGCGTGCAGTACTGGGCCAGCCCTCACATGGTGACCAACATTCCATAACAGGTATTCAAACTAAGATACCATCGAAATGTAATTAAAAGTAGTATGGGGTTGCACTGTCTTCTCAGTCTATGATATGCAGTGGAACAACACAGAGACCGTTATAGCTGTATAAAAAAATATTTTTGAGCCAGAAAAAGTAGTCTACACACCCATGTCTTCCTCAGGAGTCTGCAGGGATGGGCTGACTGTCAATGTGGACTATATTGTGTTGGCTGAAAATATTTAAAGGACTATAACTGAGCAAGTTATATATATAACCAAGCATAACTTTTCTCTTCCATTAGTGAATACAAAATAGTTTTACTACCCTGTGGAATATAAACTGGATTAGACTGTGGAATATAAACCGTGGATTACACTGTGGAATATAAACCATGGATTACACTGTGGAATATAAACCGTGGATTACATGGTGGAATATAAACCGTGGATTACACTGTGGAATATAAACCGTGGATTACACTGTGGAATATAAACCGTGGATTACATGGTGGAATATAAACCGTGGATTACACTGTGGAATATAAACCGTGGATTACACTGTGGAATATAAACCGTGGATTACATGGTGGAATATAAACCGGGGATTACACTGTGGAAAATAAACTGGGGATTACATGTGTATCCTGAAAACAGTGGGAAAAGTGTGGATTTATATGAATAGTGTGAAGAACTTGAATATTGCCTGTGTGTTTCCTCACAGCCGGGCCTTAGAATGTTGGACATTATTGACTAATTGGTACATGACTAAGCACGGCTGTGGGCATTTAACGTCATTGGGAGAGGACCTGGAGATTGGCTGACAGACAAGCTCCGGGCGCCTCCCCCAGCTCTCACACATACCATAGGATAGTAAACTGTGAGCGACAAGCCACACACATACTGTTCTTTAACTCATTCAGCGCCAGCGTGTACCCCCATCCCTGCTGTCCCTGCGCCACGCTTTAAAAGATGGTCATTTTCACGGTGCGTCACGATGTTTGCAGAGCTATATCTATATTCTATATCTATGGAGACAATACTGTGGCTCATTTGACAGTCACTCTCACGTTGGATCTCTCGTCCAACATGTAAAAAAAATAAGTACATTCTTTCATGTATACGTTCGCATGTTATCCCGTGGTGAATATTGTATAGTTTCGGCCGATATTGGCATTCAAATGTGATATCGGAAAATATCGGTATCGGTTAAATTGTTTAAATTTTTTTTATCCGATTTCTCCGCCCGGACCATATAAAATGTAACACACAGTGTGAAATAAGGTTTCAAAGGGTAGGCGATACTGCCACCTAGCAGGATTCGGCCGGCATTGCTCGAGGTCTCAGAATGAGTCCCAATGATACACCGAGGTCCGTGAGACTGTATAGAATATTAAAATCGAAAAAAACTGAGCTGATTTAATCGGCCATAACTGAAGCCAGCCCCAACTTCACCTGCTAATAATATATTCCTCCTACTTCAATCCTGCATCTCTGGTCACCAAATTACAGTTGGACACACCCACGTGCACCAGCACTCTATGTCTGCATCTAGATTCAGGAAAATAGGGCCTAAAGAGAGAGAGACAGAGAGCTATGGAGGGAGAGTGGATGGATTGGTCTCTCTGGTGTGTCTCCCTCCTCCTGATTGGTGGGGCGGAGAGGCAGGGCAGTGCTGCTCCATCTATCCAGCCACAGAAAGAGGTTTCTCTGTGGCCTAATGAGACCATAATGGAGGATGACACACACACACACACACATACATACACGCATGCACACACATATACAGAGACATATACATACACACACGCACACACATACACAGAGACACACACACACACACACACACACACACACACACACACACACACACACACACACACACACACACACACACACACACACACATACATACACGCATGCACGCACATTCAACCACTCATGCACGCACACACAACCACACACTGCATGGACCTGTGGATCACTGTGTGTGTCTGTGTATGTGTGTGTGTGAAGAGAGAGGCGCGGGGGTAGAGAGGGAGGTAGGTGTTGTGTATGAAGAGAGAAGAGAATGAAGAGTGTGTGTGTGTCTCTTTGTGTGTGTGTGTGTGTGTGTGTGTGTGTGTGTGTGTGTGTGTGTGTGTGTGTGTGTGTGTGTGTGTGTGTGTGTGTGTGTGTGTGTGTGTGTGTGTGTGTGTGTGTGTGTGTGTGTGTGTGTGTGTGTGTGTGTGTGTGTGTGAAAGAGAGGGAGGTAAGTGTTGTGTATGAAGAGAGAAGATAATGAAGAGTGTGTGTCTCTTTGTGTGTGTGTCTCTGTATGTGTGTGAGAGAGAGAAATATAGAGATACAATAAAGAGAAGGAGTGTATAGTGTGTGTGTCTGTGTGTGTGTGTGTGTGTGTGTGTGTGTGTGTGTGTGTGTGTGTGTGTGTGTGTGTGTGTGTGTGTGTGTGTGTGTGTGTGTGTGTGTGTGTGTGTGTGTGTGTGTGTGTGTGTGTGTGTGTGTGCGTGCGTGCGTGCGTGTGTGCGTGCGCGCGCGCGTGTGTGTGTGTGTTTGTGCAGAGAAAATATAATGAGAGAGAGGGGAGAGGAAATTTAAATGCTGAACCATTTTGAATAGTCCTAACGGTGTAATTGCCAAGGAAGTCGTTACAAATGTGAATCCATGTTGAAATATATATTACAGTAACAGACTGTGGATGCTAAATTAAATAAAACATAATCAATAACTCCACCACATCCGACCAGATGTCTCATATGAATAGAATGTCTTCCCCCCCCCCCCCCCCTTTGCTTTAAATGATGGCCTGTCCCTGGAGGAGAGAGGATGGAGAGAGAAAAAGAGAGAGAGTGAGAATATTGAAAAATGAGTGTAGAGAGAGAGAAAAACGGAGAAATCAAGAAAGAAAGAAGAAATAAATTAAGATTGGGGGAATAAAGCTAAACAGAGATACAGTAAGCAGACAGACAAGAGAGAGACATACTCATATATTGAGTATATATATATATATATAATATTGTATTTGTGACATCCATGCACATAAGGCATATTGAATTGACAGAGAGAGAGAGAGAGAGAGAGAGAGAGAGAGAGAGAGAGAGAGAGAGAGAGAGAGAGAGAGAGAGAGAGAGAGAGAGAGAGAGAGAGAGAGAGAGAGAGAGAGAGACAGAGAGAGATATAGAGAGGGAGGGAGAGAGAGAGACATATAGAATATAGAGAGATACTGTAGATAAAGAGATAGATAGATATATACAGTATAGAGAGAGAGAGAGAGAGAGAGAGAGAGAGAGAGAGAGAGAGAGAGAGAGAGAGAGAGAGAGAGAGAGAGAGAGAGAGAGAGAGAGAGAGAGGGGGGGAGGGGTGGGGGTTGAATGAGGGATGTGTACCGTGTATTTCCGCTGCCTCCCTGGTTTGCTTTTCAGAGTCAGTTAATCCCAAGGCAAACTCTGGAGAGACTGCAGCAGCATGGGAGAGCTAACAGCACATCAATAATATATCCACCCCAACTGCATTCAATACACAACCACACACACATTCACATGAACACACATGCACAAGTAGAAAAACACGTGCACACACACATACACACAAATAGAAAATCTTGCACACATGTAAATAGAAATGTGCTTGCGCACAGACATAGGAAGTACAAACACAAAATATACACACAAGCGTGCACATTAAGATACACATTCCCAGACAGACACACATGCATGCATGCATGCACGCACGCACGCACGCACGCACACACACACACACACACACACACACACACACACACACACACACACACACACACACACACACACACACACACACACACACACACACACACACACACACACACACACACACACACACACACACACACACACACACACACACACACACACACACACACACACACACAGAAAGAGAGAGACAGACACACAAATGCACGCACAGCCATCCCTTCCACTCTTCTCTCCACCGTGAGTTTGCCCCTTCACTGTCACCTCACCATCATAAAAGCCTTACATTATTCATTCAGAGCAGACCAAAAATATAAGTTAAAGTCAGTTAGAGGACAGCCTGCACCTGAGGTGGTTTGGAAAAGGTCTGTTGTATCATTCAGGCAGAGCAGCCTTATAAAGGAAGGTGCCAAGTGTTGTTTAGGGTACAGCAGAGATGCAGAGCGCCTCTGCTTTCAGACCTAGATTACATATTCAAGGTGGGGACTCTGAATAGCATGTGCACACATCAGCGAAAGTGCAAACTCTGTTAACAAACTTTGCTGAAGCCTGACCGTGACAAGATGCCTTCGCCAGAAAAAGTGGGTGAAAGAGACCACCAAGAGTTTATGTATTTATTTATTTTATACAACCTACACTTGGGAGCCGAGTTGAGTTAATGTAAGGTATTGCTCTAAACTGGCACACTTAAATGGATAGTGTCTGTATAGATCCCATCACTCCCAGGGACCTTTTTCATATTTTTTATTTGCTCGTCGTGGGAATGGTTAAGGTTTGGGCTGTGGCAAAGGATGAATTTATAAACAACTTTTTAGGGGAAGATTATGATGAGGTACGGAAGTTCAGCTTGGTGAATGTTCGGATGTTCAGCCAGCATCCTTCCAAGCAACAGGATCAAATTACAATAATCCTTACAAATCCATTCTTGTGTTTTCGTACAAAACAACACAAATATAGTTGAAATCAAACTGTTTCATATAATTTTCTTTGTATTTTAGCTAAATGTGTGTTTCAAAATTTGTTTCAAATATGAATGAAAGGACACACAAGCAAAAAACAAAAGAAAGCAAATGCTAACCTCAAGCAGGATCCAGTTTTACCAAATGATACCGCTAATTTATATTTCTTTCTCATATTTTGCACAAAATAATAATATTTTCAACTAAATCCTTTTTAGCACATTGCCTGTGAGTGTAAGCCATGCACCATTGTGCTTTTTATTGATCGGTTTAACTGGATTCTCTCTTGGAATCAAATAAGCGAACTACCTGTCAACCCTCGACAAGTGGACAACCCTCGACAACATAACATTTTCAATATGTTTGTGGACAATGGCTTTTATGATGGACCAGCAAAGTCAATGGACCTCATTCTCAAACATGTTCGTAAGTATCTTTGTAACTATCAAATTTACAAAAATCTTCCTCCGGATTCCTGAACGAGTGAAACGGTCTTCGTAGGTGGCCAAAATCATTACAGCTGGGTTCCTTTGAATGAAAAACGTCACTCATTCTTAAACTGGAAGCTCGTTCTCGTACACCTTCATTTGCATACAGAAATGCCCCGCCAGCTCCTTATAAGGAGAGGCTATCCATTGCGTCTGCTTCGTGTTGATTCTTATGGGGGAAATATTCAACAGGTAGCGTGAAAGCTATTTGCGACTGATCAAAATTTTATTAGATTAGATTAAAATGTATTGTGATTATACAGCACAAGTACAATACAACATCCAACCAGAGTGCAAATGTAACAGTAAAGTGCAATAGTAACATACAATGCACAGGTGATGAAACTGGTAAAAGGCTTCATTTGGTATAAATAGTTGGTGATTGCATTCACTTCGAATATTTGTATCATTAACAATTACGTTTCACATTTATAGTCATGACTCAATGAGGCATTGTGAGCATTACACACACACACTGCAAATGACTCAATAAATAAGAACTAAACGCAATTGTGCCGATATAGTGGAATAGACTAACAAATAGATTAACAAATTCCATATAAATCTATAGCTTATTAACTCAATCAGTGCCAGCTATTAGACGGGGCCCGTCGTAGCAATGCCACGCTTTAAAAGATAGGAGTGTGTCACCTTGTTTGTAGAGCTATAACTATATTCTATATTATAGCTATGTATCCAATGTCATTGTCGATTGACAGTATGGACCTTCCGTTCAATATGCCATAAAGAATTTTTTTTTCATCAATATGTTCCCGTTTTATACCGTGATGAATATGAGTGTTATATCGGAATGATCTGGGATAATTCCTGCAAGGCTAGTTATAAGGCGCTAAGCTAATAACGTTAAATCGATTGGCGTTTCGGCCCTACACAAGCTAGAGTTAAAAATCCAAATGCATTTGATCGGTATTATGTTCCACCATGAATGCATGAAATGGGGGGGGCGGGGGAAGTTGTTTCTGATTATTGATTACCAGTAACGACATTAGTATTGAATGCTAAAAACGCTAATCAGCTGGATCGGTATGAAAACATTGGACAATCAAGCCAGAATTTACGTCAGATAGTCCTTACCTGTGGCCAGGAGTATTCCAAAAATAATATTCCAATTGTTTGATCGCCATCTGGTACATCCAATGTCGATTAGGGCCACGGCATAATCAATCACAGCATATGCATCGGATGTCCCGTAGACGTTTGGTTGCAACCGATTGAACCTATAGCCTTGCCGTCTAGTACATATCTGTGCCCGGAGACCTTACAGTGTAACACAAGGGTCTGGGACAGGGTTTACTGCAGCTCGATACTGCCACCTGTGAGAATCTGGCCGGTACTGCACCCTCGGTGTCGCAGTAGGGCTTCTAACAACAACATATGGGTCCATGGCATTAAATAGGCACATAATATTACGTGGTCTGGCACCCAACGGTTGTCGGGCAATCACGTAATATTACGTGGGTGGCACTGATTGAGTTAACAATGCAGCAGCCGCTGCAGGATACTGTACATTCACACATGCGCACGTACAATATCTTCACCAAGCCGCCTGCATCAGCTGCTGCATCTTAACCTCTTCTACCCGTGCGGTCCATCGGCGGACCGCAAATGACATCACGTCATAAACCAATCTCCAGACTGTTTGACAAAAGTATCGTTTTATTTTTCAAACGTATTCAAGTATAAACATTATAACCATGTCACAACAGCATTTATAATGTATATTATCATCAATACGTAAGTTTACCAATTGGTTAAAGTGTTATTAGATAGATTTTCCTTTTCGTTTTGGTCTTGTTTAATTCGCAAGAGGCGACCATTTTGGAAAATGTGAACGTCGGGAAGTGTCGTTTTTTTGCTGCCATTTTGTAGTTTTCAATCAGTGTTGAACATTTTCAGAATGACACTTCCCAAAAGCCTCTATGGGGTTTCAAGCTTCATACTTCTGCATGAATTCTTTTAATATCGGGATAATAAACCACAACACTTAACGTTATTGACATATTGAAGCGCAGTTAGTTTCTCTTCCCTATTTTTAGCATGTAGTAATAATTAGATTTGAAATTAGTTTCAAAACGGTTGCACCCTGATACAAATTAAAAAGCTACTGTATTAGGGTGCGGCTGGGTGGCGTAGCAGAGATTGCACTCGTCACAAATGCAAGAGACTCCGGTATCGAATCCCAGTCTCAGCATTGCCTTCGGCTTGGGCCGGCCGTCGTATTGGCTCATTTGGCAGAGTCAGCGGGTGGAAGTCGATGGGTGGGGATTGGACGTTGTCGACAGCGACCCCTACAGGTCGGTTGGGAGACGCCTGCACAGCAGAGACAGGAAATGGCGAGGGTAGTGTGAGCCTCCCATGCGTTACACCTCGCCAATGAGAGTCCGCGCTGGCAGGCGAAAAGATGTGACAGGCTGCCTCCTCGTGTGCCGGAAGGAACACGTGATGCAAGGCTTATATCCTCTCTACAACCGACCAGTGGGGGGCATAGTCGAGCAACGTTCAAGACAGGGGAGGGGAGAATTGGATACACGAAATTGGGATGGGAGAAAAATTGAAAATAAGGAGAAAAAGTTAAAAAAAAGCTACTGTATTTACAGTAGATTTCATTATCTGTTCTTATGCACGCCTGGTGATACTAAATCCAAATTGAACTTGGCCATTTGAAATATAAGATTTGGCACAATCCATAAATGTGCGAATTGCCTATAATAAGTTAAATCCAAAATTAATTTTTTTAATTTAAACTTTGTTTATTGAAGTTTTTCGTTCCAATATGAAATGAGCACAAGGTCAACCTGTACAGATATATGCCAGACGTATTGCACATATCTACATATAAGTAGTCAAAATATAGGTCTGTTGAATGTAGACAATATACATATTGCACAAAGCTACATATAATTAGTCAAAATATAGGTCTGTTGAATATAAACAATATACCTATTGCACAAAGCTATGTATAAATAGACAAAATATAGGTCTGTTGAATGTAAATAATATACATATTGCACAAAGCTACGTATAAGTAGTCAAAGTATATTTCTGTTGAATATATAGACTACAGCGAGTACACCACAAAATAAATATAGATATTGTTTCGGACATACAGTCAATTAAACAGATATGTACACTCAGGACAAGGACTGTACAGCAGAAATAGAGGAATGGAACACATTATTTAATTTTTTTAAGTGAGAAGGTAAACATCAGGTTACACTTGCACATGTAGAAAGGTCAATCGAGCTAGGCTAGAAGTGAGCATTATTTATGGGGGGTCGATTGAACCTTGTTCTCCAAAATAAGTAAAGAAACAACCCCATGTTTTATAAAAATCTAGCTGTAGAACCCCTTATGTCTTTATGAGACACCTTATTTTCTCCATCTTAAGGAAGTGCAAAATATCCCTGAGCCACATAGAGTGAGATGGAGGAGTGGGTGACTTCCAATGCAGTAAAATGAGACGTCTAGCCAGGAGAGTAACAAATGCCACCAGGTCAGCTTTATATCGTGGCAGAGACAGGGTAGTAGGGGAGACAGAGACACCAAAGCAAGCAGTTATGGCAGTCGGGCTGATTGGGATCTCAATACTATTTGAGATAGTTTCAAATATTTCAGACCAAAGATTATGTAGGGAAGGGCAGGACCAAAACATGTGACTATGTGTAGCAGGGGCACAGTGGCATCTATCACAGGTGGGATCAATGTTGCCATAGATCTTGGCTAGCCTGACTTTAGTCAAGTGTGAACGGTGAACAATTTTACATTGGATCAGTCCGTGCCTGGCACAAATTGAAGAGGAGTGGACACGGCGTAGAATATCCTCCCACAGGTCTTCTGTGATGTCCTCACCCAGGTCCTCCTCCCATCTCCTCCTGATCTTTTCTAATGAGGTGGGATGCAGTGAGGAAATCAAGCCATACAGGACAGATATAATACCCTTTGTGACCAGTGTAGGCTTTAATAAAGTGTCAATAGGAGTGGCTTCTGGAAGTTTGGGGAACTGTGGGTTGATATTACGTACAAAACTGTGGACTTGCAAGTATCTAAAGAAATATGACCTCGAAAGAGAGAACTTGTCAGACAGTTGTTCAAATGATGCAAAAATATTTTCTATATATAAATCTCTGAACGTTCTAATACCAAGAGGGGACAAGGAGAGAAAAGCTCTATCCATCACAGAGCGGGGGGGAAACAGGGTTAGCTGTAATTGGAGCTAGTAAAGAAAACGATTGTAAACCAAAATGTCGTCTAAACTGATTCCAAGTGTTGATTTGACAATAATATTTTTAGAGTAGGGAGAGGTGGAAAAAAGTAGAGGTGCGTGAGCAAGAGCAGCCAGTGAGGCAGGGCTGGAAGAAGAGGATTCCAAAAGCAACCATACAGGAGATGAAGGTGTGTCTTCAAACCTTGCCCAATGTTGTAGTGCTCTAAAGTTGGCTGCCCAATAATAGAATTTAAAATTGGGCAGAGCCATCCCTCCCAGAGGTTTTGGTCTTTGTAGGAGGGCTTTACCTAGCCTAGGGACTCTTCTATTCCAGATGAACTGCAACACCAGTTCAAATTATAATAAGTTAATTTATAAGACTGCTATTCTATATTCTATAATAATATTTCAAATTGCATTGGTCCGGATGGGAGAATTCAGTACTGTATCTACAAAACCTTCTGTTTAATCATCTTCCCTTTATTCATTTCCTTAGAGTTTTTGTACACATGCTCTCAAGAAGGTACTGAACGAGATCAGTGGCAGTTTTTAATGTCTGGTCATTATTAGAATGGTGTTATTCACTGTCAAATATGCAAAGAAAAATCATAATTCATATTCTCACTGGGAATACATTCACTGAGGTCCATAGATGTCCCTATAAGAACATGCAAATGGGCCTTGTAGAAGTGGAGCAATATTCCATTTACTTAGGTATGTATTTTAGGCAGATGTTCAGAAAATAGGGCTCCGGGCTTAAGCTATAGCTTTATATGGAATTCATGAATCTATTGGTTAGTCTATTCCACTATATACTATAAACACAATATTAGTTCTTGTTTATTTAGTAATTTGCAGTGTGTGTGTAATGCTCACGGTGCCTCATTGAGTCATGACTATGAATGTAAAACATAATTGTAATAAATGATACAAATATTGTCATATTTATTTTCATTATAATAATTTAATTCCGAGGATGTCTGTAAAATCAAAGTGACCACAATCCTCAAGGACTTCTCCCAAATGAAGCCATTAAAAACACAGGCGTACACCGGTCTGTCTGACTTACTAATGCCTTTTCGAGTTTGTAAATCCTACGAACTTTGGAAGCGGACAGTGACGGGTAGTGCATTGTCCAACTAACACCTCTCCCGAAGGCTACCCATCACTGTCCGCTTCCATTCATTGTGCTAAGCTAGGCTAACATGCAGCCAGATAGCTTTCTACTGAACAGACAGAGAGGAAACTGGTATCTATCTTCTGGTCTCTCTCTGGAGAAGACGGTGAGCAAATTTCCCAAAATGTTGGCGTGTTCCTCTAAGAAACACATGCATTTTCGCTAAAACCTTGCTAACGAAAACATTTCCGGTTAAGTGCTGCCACTTATGTTATGTTTGTAAAAGGATGTTTTGCTGTTGTAAAACCAAATTGTTTCAATCGTTCGAGTAATTTGATATACAAATTATAATGATTGGGTGAACTGTGATTGCAATAGCCATGCTGTTTTGTCCTGTCTCTTGATGAAAATCTGTATAGGAGGATTATTGACATAAGAAATAATAATAAGGAAATAAAAAGGATTCTCATGTGGAATAGATTAATTTGAAAATGTGCAATTCAATATGAATAATGTTCCACCGGGGTCTACAGAGGCTGGAGGAGAAATAACCCTACCTCTGTGCATGCTGTGTGGTTCCTAAGAATGGCGTTTTGACCTGCCGTGTCACATTGAAATGTGCATTAGTGGCTGAAATATGACAGGGAACAAAGCTCTGAATGCAGAATGGTCCGTTTGTTATTCTACTCTGCCAGGAGGTCGTGGAAAATTAAAAACATGCTCACAGACAAGTGGTGGCAACCGTCCAAAATAAATATCTAATTAATTTCTGTGCATACAGTAAATGCCTCTTTTAGTTATTTCAAAAAGTTTATCATCTTCGGAGACCTTATTCAAGGCCAAAGTGGAAACAGCTCATTTTGCTCACATACATAAATGAAACCTAATACTGCCAGTGCCCATCTGGCCTGCTTCTGCAACTGAGACCAAGGTTGAATAAGAAATACAAGGGCATTACTTAAGAGAGACAAATTATATATTCACACACACACACACACACACACACACACACACACACACACACACACACACACACACACACACACACACACACACACACACACACACACACACACACACACACACACACACACACACACACACACACACACACACACACACACACACACACACACACACACACACACACACACACACACACACACACACACACAGCGAAATGGGGGAAATATAAATGTCTTTCCTTTCCAGACATATTTAGTTATTTAGCACCATCTCCAAACTCCATGAACAACTGCATAATTTCCGCTTTCATAAAGAATCTTAAGTGAGATGCCCCATAGTAATTAACAAATGTCTTATTTTATAAATGTTAAGCTCTCAATTCCAACTATATTGTGCCTACTGAATCCTTTGATTCTAACACTATTGCTTCAGGAACACTCTGCCAGTTACTGCAAAGTTACTGCAGCAAACAAGTGTGTCTTCACTCACAATACCCATTTACTTTGTCACATATTACAACTAGAAAGGTGCAGTCAGTAGAGTGCAAACATCCACCAGGCGGCAACCACCAATTTATTTTATTCATTTTTACCTGTTAGACCGGGCTTAAGTATAGGGGGCGGAGTAAACATAGACCAATGAAAACAGATATCCGTGCACTATTCCTATTACAGTAGGCTATTACACACTATTGGGTCGAATAAACCTTAAAAACGATTTGGGTGGTTTAAAACTTTAAGTTCATTGACACCTCGGATGAGTCTCTATGGCAAATGGTTTATGAGATATGAAAGAGGGCAGTGCTTACATGGACAATGATGGAAATTAATGAATACATATTTGTAATGCATACTGTAGATATATCAGGAATTCACATTTAAAAACGGAATAAACCTTTATTCTGTATATGCACATTATCCGGCTGCTATTTTCCGTTTGATTGTTTGTTTGTTTATTTACACATATAAAAACAGTTACATATATAATACAATATAGTCCACAAGGGATGTGTAGGAGAATTGCCTAAAAACCCTCAAGGGGCTTGCATGTGGCATTCACCAGGAAGCAAAATTACATTATATCAAGATAAATATAAAATATAAAATAAAATCCCCCCCCCCCCCCTAAACAAAACAAACACACACAAGCAGGCCTACATAGACACCGAAGTAGGCACCCCATGCCATACGATTTCTGGTATAGAGAAAACAATCAATGACAGGAAGAATATATAATAAAACGAAAATACAATAACAAAATACATCAAGCCATCAGACCACAGTTTGTAAAGGAAGTCCATATGGGAAATATTGGTGATCTAGGAGATGAGATTTCAGTGCTCTTTTGAATTTCAGAAAAGAAAATTCCAAAATATGTGGATGCAAAGAGTTCCACAACTTTGACCCTCGGTAGAGCAAACAAAACTGAGATTGGGAAGTGCGGGAAAAGGGTGGTCTAAGCAAACAGGAACTACGTGTGGGGTAATTATGAATTTGGTGATTGTGGGCAAAACATGTCATGAAAAAAAGGGGGAAGGGCTCTGTTTAAAGAACTATGCACAAATACAATACAGTACAGCTCAATACACACAATTGTTAAGGGGATGCAGACCAGAGAAAAACTTTCGTCTTGTTTACATCAGGGTCCCCCATTTTCAATTCATCATAACATAATGACATACATGACATACAGATAGTCACCAAAACCATTCCTTTGCTAGGAGCTATGATAATGTGGGGCTCCATTTGATAGTGTTAGTCTCACTGCAACTGGATGCAAGGCCACAGTGCAAAGTTCATTTTTTTCTTCTTTTTTTCCCCCAGCAAAACATTTCTTACATTCCTAGCGTGCTGTATAAGGCAGCTGTTTCATTACACCAAAGGGAAATGCCACAGTTTATAATGATGCATGAGTGAGTTAATAACATCTCAACGTCTCAGTACCCAGTCCCAGTAACACAGTCGTACACAACATGCTAGCTACAGTATATACACTAGGATACACAATCCTCAGTTAAAACAGTCTCAACACTTACACTTACGTACAGTTACTGGTGCATTCATCTGCGTCTTGGCCAGTAGTTTATTCCCTTACTCTTCCAATAACAACTTGATTGCTTTGTTGCTGCTGGTCTAATTGGGACTTAGATCATCAAGTACCTTAGCTTGTTTTAACCACGTCTCCCAAGTCCAAGTGAGAATACAGTGACACATGGGATGGTAAAACGGGGAGAGAAAATCTTTACTAATTTCTCTGGGGTGATCGCTTAGTTAAATGCACAGACAGGTCCTATTAGTTCCTCTATCTTACATGGCTGCCTTAACGAAAAATCAAACGAGAATGGCAAATAGGATTTGCACTCTATGTTTCAGAACTGAATTAGTATTGACAAAAACAAAGTAGCAAGTTGAAGATATTGGTTTCTGCTACAGTACAGCCTATTTTGTTGGGGTCGGGTGAGATGTCTCGGTTTCATTCAAGGTCTTCGGATCCCCAGAATCCCCTTTTGCCGTCCGCAACTGCAGTCAAAGTGGAGTGAAACAGGATTTAATATGGTCCTTTGTGTGAACTGTAAGACTTTATGGTTTTATGCTGAACATGTTTTATGAAGTCTAATAAAACAGTCTCAGTGTAATGTGTCTCCATTCTAATTAGGCTGAGAGGAGGGTGTACTTTAGAACAGCGAGGGGTAGAGGTGTGTGTGCTCGGCTGCACTGCTGTGTGTGAGCCTATTTGTATCAGCCCACTGGAGAGGCAGTCAAATAGTTTGATCTTTTCTTTTTCTTCCTTTTTTTGCAGAAACCGAAAAAAGAAAACATCCAAAATGATTGCCTGAAGCAGATTGTTGGTGCTATGGATTGTATCTGTGATGTATCTTCGTTGTTGTTGTTGTTTTCCTGGTTGCAGAATTTGCCACAAAATCTCATGTCACGGTAATTTCCTATTTTAATTTGTTGAGAAAATCCCACATACAGGCACCCTTAAAACAGAAGGAAAACATATATGTATGTAATGCTTTAGTACCCTACGGTGATGGCGGTGATGAAACCGGGGATATAAAGGAGAGAAGTGAAAGGTGCATCTGACTGGAAGCTATGGCACCTATACAGTAGCTCAGAGCTAATCAATATTTGCCCCGGTGCTTTTCTTGACAGAAAACGGAAGGGAGGAAGGAGGAGAGGGAAGAGTGAGGAGAAGAGGTGGAGGTAGGACCAGGAAACAAAGAGAAATATTGTCCTCAGGGGGTGGCTGTGAAGCAGATCACATTTCTGGAGGCACCTTAGTTTTTATTTATATTTTTTTTACACTCATCATCACTTCAAACATAAGCCCTGAACACACTCAACAAGAGGCAGTAAAGGTCATTCAGCACCCAGCGGTACCGAGTCCTGCAGTTGTTTAGGGTATCTGACTGAAAGGTTAGGATAAAATATTATTTATTTTTTGCTCAGGAAAATAAAAGGCACATCTCTACCGTTATTCCACAAGTGAATTTGTATGCACCCCAAAGATACGTTAAAGCAATAGTTCAGATAATAATTTTTTTACATGAAGTGTACAGTATGAACTGCTTGCCAGTCGTGTAACCGATGCATAACCAAGACCTGTGGTAGAAGTTCTGGCCATGTTCTGAGTGAGCCGTGTAGCGTCAGGCAGGCAGCAAATGGGGTCCGGAAACAAAAAAGTTTTAATCCACACCACAACATGCAAACAAAAATATATCCTCATATATATTTCCAGTGCTGGATTCTTCTCTCTGACCGACGTGATGTAACTAGCCAGCTAGTTCCAAGAGAAGAATCAATGAGGACTGCAGTATTCTGTTGTGTATGGAACTTTTGTTTGCATTTTTGTGGTGTGGTGCGGATTGTTACTATGCTTGAGTAAATTGTAATGAACCAAAGGAGAATATCAATTATTATTATGTATATATATATTTTTTTTTTTCTTTGACAGTGAATAACAACATTATAACATTGACCAGACATGAAAAATGTACACTGAGCTCATTCAGCACCAAATATATATTGAAATTCTTTATTCGGAATAACCCCTTGAGATGTAGCATCTCGTTTTCGAGGGGCTCCTAACACAATACAATGTATGTAAATTTTCAGGAAAAAAAAACACACAAAAAACATTGGACATCGAAACAGTCTACAACAACAAAATCAAATGACATTACAAAATAAGTAAACCAACATACAAGATCACAAAATAAACAGAACAAACAAAACAAAACACAAATCAAGCAAGGATATAATTATACAAGACTCCAAGATAGGATCACAAATTATTTTGACAGGTGGTCAAAACTTAAAAACTCAGTACAGGCCCGAGTATCAACAGTTAAGATGGATGTTTTACCTAGAATCAACTTCTTTAGTTCAATGTAACCGTTTACCCCCCCCCCCCCCCCCCCCCTGCTGGTTACTGGAAAAAATTACACTCCACCGCATATACATTTATTTGGAACCACAAACCTCCATGAATAAAAAGATCCACCGGACAGAGAAACAAAGCCAACGGAGGTTTAGCATTTCCAGACTTCTACCACTATTTTAAAGCGTGCTCTTTAAGACCACTGATCACCTGGTTTGATTCTCAAGCATCTGTATCCTGGAGAACATTGGAAGAAAACATAGTGGCACCACATAGACTGCAGGATATAGTATACACCAAATTATCAATTAAGCAATGCGACTTGAAATTTGGTCCTCTTATTACACATGTGATTCGGATATGGCGTGACACACAGAAAAAATTTACTAACCAACATAAATGGCTAGCCATTCTCCCCTATTCAATAACAATGCACTCCTTATTGCACAACGACCTATCAGATATCCCAAATGGGAAAAGCAAGGCATACATACAGTGGGAGATATCTTCAACGAACGGGGTTTCTGTAGCTATCATGAAATTTATAACAAATTTTACTTCACCAGCTCCACTTATTATGTCTATATACAGTTATTAGCAACTTTGAAGGCTCATGGAGTCCCATTAAAGATACCACTTGAGCACCATAGATATCACAAATTCTTCTATGAAAGGGAGACATCGAGAAGCTTTGTATCAGACTTTTATCATCACTTACTTACGTCTTCGTATGGAATCCTCCCCCTAGACTCAGTCTGGAGGAGGGATATACCAGACTTGGAAGTAGATTTTGATTAGCAAGAAGTCTGGGCAAACGTTCGACTAGCGTCACGCAACCCGGATCATCAACAGATTAATCTTAATTATATTCATAGGACTTACCTGACTCCTATAAGATTGAACCGAATGGGGCTTAAACAAGACTCTCTATGCTCCTTGTGTTCAAGGGGTGATATCGGTACATTTATACATATGTACTGGGAATGCCCCCCTGTTAAGATATTCTGGGAAGAAGTAACCACGCAATTATCAGAATTTTTATTTCTGACCATACCTGTACTGCCTTCTGTATTGTTGTTGAATGATGTTTCTCAGTTAGCAGCCACTAAACAGCTAAAGAGACAAATTTTGTCCGGTCTTACGGCTGCTAAAAAGCTGATAGCATCACGCTGGATTCAACCGGATAAAATGTGCCTGAAGGTATGGGCTCTTACTTATCTCGATGTGATTTATCTAGAGATATCTACAGCAAGAATTTTAGGTGTCAATGAAGTCAGCATTGCAATCTGGTTAGAAGTGGTGGAGTGAATAAAGGTTAGCATATGAATTGTAATCCTTGGTTAGAAACAAAATAATGGATGGATTATCCAAGGGGGGTCCTGGGGGGGGGGAGAAGAGCGAGCAAGAGCATAATGTATGTATTGTATTGTATTGCAAGTATTATGTATATATCTCGTAAACTACATTTATATTGATTCAAATACTGGAATGTATAATCCTGTGATTTATTGTGGACATTTACTGTTAATGCTTGTGTGTCTAGTTTTATGTCATGTCAAAAAAATAATAAAAAAATGTGTTCACAAAAAACAAATCAAGCAAGGATAGAAATGGATCGTTACTTCGTACGAGATAAGTAGTGAAAGTCATGATAGTATGCAGTATATAAATGATAAACTAGAAATGATCAACTAAAAACATGTACATACATGTACTATGAAAGTAAGAAGACAGCGCATTTTTTTATAAATAAAAAGATGAGATGGAACGAGTATTTGCAGGTAAGTTATTCCAATCAGAAGGGGCTTTGAACAAAAAGGCTTTCTTTGCTGTTGCTTTTGAGAGTGGTGAAAGTGTAGGTATGGAAAAATAGAGTTGGCTAGAATGCCTTAAATAATAATTGGAAGAATATGGAGTCAAGTATTGTTTTAGATATTGCGGATAATTAAGATGAATACATTGGAAAATAAATTGTAACCAGTGGCGCTGTCTTCTTACAGTGGGAGAGGGCAAATTCAGTGTTTCATACATTAGACAGTGATGAGTTGTAAAAGGGCATCCAAGAGCAAATCTGCATAATTTATTGTAAGATGTATTGAGAGGAATGAGATTTGTTCTGGATGCAACCTGGTAGACAATATCTGCATAATCCATAAATGGCTAAATAAGTTGAATTACAAGCTTCTTTCTAACAGAAAAAGTTAAGCAGTTTCTGGAGCGGTAGAGAATACCGACACTAAGATACATTTTTCTTACAATATGATCAATGTGACACTTAAATGATAGTTCAGAGTCAAGCCAAACACCCAAGTATTTTGTGTGTTCGACTCTTTGCAAGGGTGTACCATCTAAACTATGAATAGCACATAAACAAGATTTGGCTTTAGATTTGATGCACCAAAGATCATTGTATATGATTTGCTTTTGTTAAGTAGTAATTTGTTAGCAGCTAGCCAGATTGCAGAGCTAATTCAATGTGTGATAGAGTGGATTTGGAGGTGTAAATGACTGTGTCATCAGCATAGAGCTGAATAAAACATTCAGAAATAATTGAAGGGAGGTCGTTTATAAAAATAGAAAAAAGAAGTGGACCAAGAGTTGAGCCTCTCAACCTCTCTGTTGAACTAATAAATCTGATTTTCTACCTTGAATTGCTACACATTGCTTTATATTATTCCTTGACAAACCAACAGAATATAATTCATCTACATTTACATTTACATTTAGTCATTTAGCTGACGCTTTTATCCAAAGCGACTTACAAGTTCTGTACGACAAGACAGCAAGAAGGGTACAACTCTATCAGCTGATTAACAATGTTCATCAAAGTGTTGCGTGTTACAGTGTAGGTTAGTTTAATAGGACAAGTGCATGACAGTAAGGTTAGTCAGGGTTAGATTTTTTTTTTATCATTTCAGATAATGGTTGAAGAAGTGAGTCTTTAGTCGACGGCGAAAGATTGGACGGGATTCGGCTGTCCTAACTGGGATGGGTAGTTCATTCCACCATTGTGGGGCAAGGACTGAGAATAGGCGGCTTCTCTTTGATGACCCTCCGGGAGCTTGGATAGGAGTAGGTCTGAGGCGGCCAGAAGATGCAGAGCGTAGGGGTCTTGAGGGTGTGTAGTTAGAGACCATTGACCAGAGGTAGGCGGGAGCGGTTCCCTTTGCCACACGGTATGCTAGGTCGAGGGCCTTGAAGTGTATACGTGCAGCAATGGGGAGCCAGTGCAGGTCCCTAAGAAGTGGGGTGACATGGGCCGACTTCGGTAGGTTTGAGATCAGGCGGGCCGCTGCGTTTTGAATGAGTTGAAGAGGCTTGGTGGCAGTGGCCGGGAGGCCAGCTAGCAGTGTGTTGCAGTAGTCAAGGCGGGAGATGACTGTTGATTGGACGAGGAGTTGGGTGGCTTCTTTTGTCAGAAAGAGGCGTATCCTTCTGACGTTGCTCAGGAGGAATCAGCAGGTTCTGGTTGTCGCTGCGATGTGAGCAGAGAAGTTCAACTGGTCGTCGAGGACAACACCAAGGTTCTTGGCGGTCGGGGACGCGGTCACAGCTGCATTCTCGACTGTGATGGAGAGGTCGGTCAGGGGGGAGGATTTGGCCGGCAGGTGGAGCAATTCTGTTTTGCTTAGGTTCAGTTTGAGGTGGTTGGTCGTCATCCAGGCGGAGATGTCGGACAGACAGGCCGAGATCCGCTCAGAGACGTGGATATCTGAGGGAGGGAAGGAGAGGAAGAGTTGAGTATCATCGGCATAACAATGATATGAGAAGCCATGAGACGTGATAATGTTACCCAGTGATTTAGTGTAGAGGGAGAAGAAAAGGGGTCCTAGGACCGAGCCCTGGGGGACACCCGTCCGGAGGGGGCGGGTGGCCGACAGAGTCCCTCTCCATGACACTTGGTAGGAGCGGTCGTTGAGGTATGATGTCAGCCATGTCAGCGCAGATCCAGCCACTCCCATTCCTGCGAGGGCCGCAAGGAGGATCTGATGGTTGACTGTGTCGAAGGCTGCAGATAGATCTAGGAGAATCAGGACAGAGGAGAGGCTTTTCGCTTTTGCTAAGTGAAGTGCCTCTGTGATCGCAATGAGGGCCGTTTCTGTGGAGTGGCCAGTCCGGAAGCCAGACTGATTGGGGTCTAGGAGGTCATTCTGTAAGAGATAAGCAGTAAGTTGGTTGGATACAGCATGTTCAAGTGTTTTAGAAAGGAAGGAGAGAAGAGAGACAGGACGATAGTTGGCTATGACGGTGGTCAACGGGATCGAAGGCCTTGCTCAAATCAATAAAAATAGCACCAGTCAAGTTACCATTATTAGAGGCAGAGAAAATGTCACTAGTAAGTTTGAATAGTGCTGTAGTTGTGGAATGATTTGATCTAAAGCCAGATTGATTGGGTGATAATATATTGTGTTCATCTAGATCAGGGGTTCCCAACCTTTTTTCCCCCAGGGACCCCCAAACATCTCTGATGAAATTCCTGGACCCCCCTCCTAATAAAATACCATAAAATACTTTTTTTTGTCATTTTAATATTTTTTTTTGTTATTTTAATAACAAACTGCTTATACACAGGCATATGCATCATAATTAGACCCACTATGCTTCTTTGACTTGTGCCTTCAATCAACAAATCTAATCTTGCACCATATGTATTTAAACATTTTGGCCAATATTCAAATCCTGTATTCATCCTCTCAAATCAGGCCCTAATGGTGAACGGTTTGCATTTATGTTGAATGAAGTAAGAATCCACTGCAGTAAAAATATCCTCACCTCGAGTGGTGGTAGTAAGGTTGACTGACATGAGAATGTCCTGCTTCAGATCCTCATTTTCGATATATTGCACATAAACGATGAGCACAGCCTCGTCTGCGACAGTTGTAGTTTCATCAAGTTGTATGGCAAATGGACCCTTTCTATGCTTTTCTGACAGCTGCTGCTCGCAATCACTTGACATCTTATCAATTCGGTCTTTCACTACATTGTTCGAGAGTGGTACTGATTTTAGTTTATCCGCCACCTGTGGGCCGCACAGTTTCTAAACCATTTTGATGCAGGCTGGTTTGATGAGCTGCTCGCCAATATTGTGCGGTTTCTTTGCTTTTGCAATTAAAAGCGAACACTCAAAGGAGGCTTCGGTAGCCTTCTGTAAATCACTGACACCCCTGCTCCACGCTACTCTAACATCAACAGGCTTGTTCGCCTTGAGAGACTGTTCTTTCCTCGGAAAAAAGTCTGGATCCTTCCCAACGGTTTCTGGGTGCTTAGACGCCTGATGTCTCTTCAGCTTGCTGGGCTTCCGGCTTGAGTTTGCCAACTTTTCTCCACAAATCACACACTCAGGTCGTTTGTCTGGTCCCTCAGTGAAGCCCATGGTGATGTAATTTTCACGATTGCTGTAGGTCCTAACTTTTTTTGCAGATGAGCTGCAGTCATCTCCTTTTCGTTTGTCACACATTTTCGCCTCTGGCGGCTGACTGCAGACAAGCCGAGAAAGTTAACTAGCGTGCTAGGCTAGCTACAGAAAGTGATACAGTCAACTGATTTGCGTTTTAGTGGCTATCCGGTAGCCTACTGTTAACGTTCAAAAATCATGTCTAGATGTTTATTTATTTATCTTTATTTTTTATTGTAGTGGAGAGACTATTCATTTTTTCTGATGATAAAAATATGCTAATTAAATATTTCTCTATTAAGTAAAAAAAAAAAAAAAAAAAAAAAAAAGGACCTCAAATCATCTGTGGTCTGGCGGACCCCCTGCGCCCCCTGGCGGACCCCCAGGGGGTCCGCGGACCCCAGGTTGGGAATCACTGATCTAGATAATATGATAATTGGTTATAAATTAACTTTTCAAATATTTTTATAGTCGAGCAGATAATTGAGATTGGACGGTAATTATTAGGTTCTAGAAAATCACCCCCTTTATGCAAAGGAGTGATACAAGACCACTTCCAGATAGCCGGTATTTCACAAGTGGATAATGACATGTTGAAGAGATCACAGAGTGGATACATGATAATGTGTGATACTATAATTAGAAATGTGTTCTCAATGTCATCTAACCCGGGACCACTACCTACCTTCAGATCATTAATTACAGCATGGACCTCAACAGGTGTTATTTTCTTAAAAGAGAAGGAGCTGTTACAGGGCTGAATATTTTTAAGAGCAATATAAGGATCATGCATTGTGGGAGAAGAGACAGAAGAAAAGTATTGATTGAATGCATCCGCGACTAAATTAGGATTGTGTAAAATAATATTGTTGACTCTTATTTGGTTAGAGGATATATTTTTATCCGAACCTGTTAAATCTTTTATTTTCTTCCAAAAGTTTTTGGGATTTTTAAAATCACGAGTAAGAGACTCTCTATAATAATTGGCTTCTGCATTTCTGGTCATGGTTTTGGACACATTTCTCAACTGCCTGTACTTTTCCCAGTCAGCAGGATCCTTGGACTTATGAGATGCTGCCCAAGCTTTGTCTCTCTGCCTGAAAATACCTATAAGTTCAGAAGTAATCCAGGGAAGATGCCTTCCTTTGACTTTTATATTTTTATAAGGAGCATGCTTGTCAATAGTTTTAGTAAACTCAGAGAGAAAGAAGTCCCAAGCACAGGGAACATTTGGTATTAGTTGGTACCTATCCCAGTTGATAGAAATCACGTCAATGATAAATTGGTCAATGTTAATTTTTTTATATTGCCTGATTTTAATCAGTTTGGGTGGTGATTTAGGAAGTAAAATTTTCCAAATACAGTACACAAGTGAGTGGTCACTGAAACAATCAGACATTACTCCTGATTTTAAAATTCTATCTGGATGAGAGACCAGTATCCAGTCAATTAGAGATTGAGATGTGGGTGTGACACGAGTGGGCTCATTAATTAGCTGGCTTAAATTCAAATGACCAAAAATGCTTTTTTGTTTGTTAGATGATTTATCAATCCAATTTTTATTAAAGTCTCCCAGAATAATAAGTTCATTTTTATTACTTATAGAGTTTATAGTAGAGGCTATACAATTAAAGGATTCAGCAGGTGAAGAAGGAGGTCCGTAAATATTTCCTATAGTAATATACTTGTTTTCATGCAGAGTTACCTTTACAAAGATACTCTCAAAGTGAGACGGCTCAACAACAGGTGTAATTACTGTAGTTCGGAAGCCAGAGTGGATGACACATATGTGGCTAAACCGCCTCCCTTTGTTCCCCTGTCAGCTCTATATAAGCCATAATTTGTGAGTTTAATTTCATTATTAGATATTCTATTGGAGAGCAAGGTTTCAGACAAGGTTATAATATTTGGTTTATATAGTTCAACCCATGCACGAAGTAGAGTGATTTTGGTACAAAAGCTTCTGACATTCAAATGAATAATTTTCAAACCTTTATCCAGTTGTTCATACGTTTTATAAGGATACTATCTTTGACCAAACATAGAGAAAAGCAGATCCATAGAAGATTATAAAACACAATAGCATACAGAGACAAACAGACAAAACACATAACTGGCACACACAGAAAACATAAAAACAAAAAAACAAGACTGGCCCATTGATCCTTGACCCCTTAGGCCCAAGGATTTATCTCCTCTTTCCAATGGCAGAGTTAAATCTGGATTTAGTACCACCACGCGCACGTTACAGGGCCGCAAATACCATAAATGAAATCTACTGTAAGTACAGTTACTTTTGTATAATGTCCATAGCTCCGCCATTTTACTCATATTTCTTAACACTTAAAATCATTGGTAAACAAACGTAGTGCTGAAAATATACACTTTGACTGCTGTTTTGATAGGGTTAGGGTCTTTACTCTTGGCTACATTTGAAAAAGAAACGCAACATTAATTAATACGCACTGTATTAATCTATTTATGACGTGAAATAAATCTCGGCCCGATACTGGGCCAGTCGGGCTTAAGGGGTTAAAATGAGCAATGTAACTGAATGTCATTTCAGTTGAGGAATTCACATGTCCTCACTTATCTTATTATCCATCCCTCTGAAGGGAGAAAAACACTATACCTTGCACTTTACCCTTGTTCAGTTTACTATACTGAATATCAGCAGAGTGCCGAGGATATGGAGAGAGAGGACCATGGCCCCACTCAGCTCTGGGTTGCTGCTGCTGTCTTGGCTGCTGCCCAGCTTCAAAGCCTTCTTTGAAGTCCCAGCTAGGTGGAGATCCCTCCGTTCTCAGGGATATATCTATCCGTTCTCCCCTCTCTTTTGTGAGCTAATACACACCGACGAAAAAGGAGTTGAGGCTCAGAGAATGCCAAGGGAAGATCAAAGAGGCAGGAGCCTCGCAGTTAACCAGCGTGCCAACCTGTGACTGGCTGCATGACGGCAAGAGCTGTGCGGACGTTCAGCCGGCATCCAACAATGAGTTTCAGTTCAATGTAAAATTCCTAAAGATACTTATATGAAGACAGGACAGGCCGTTGTACAAACTTGATGGACAGAAGCTGAAAGAGAGAGAGAGAGATACAAACTGGGATGGGAGAGATACAGGTAGAACTTCAGGTTTACTGTACAAAAGTACATTAGTCTGTAAACGGTTAGCAGGAGATACACATTGGACTTACCCCTCCCCTCCTGTTCTTGGGGAAGAGACTGACATCAAATAGACCTCTCACATGTTCACGTCATTATGACAAGCTCACTGGTGCATCTTTTTCTCCGCCTATAGCTGTCATTTAATTTCCTGTTTACTAGTAATGTTGTCCTTGATACTGCATGTGGGGTTAATGGGGACATTGTGTTTCACCAAAGGATTTCACGCTTTGTTCCAATTTTTAAAACCTTAAATGGCCGGGTGTTTCAGAGAATGCACTGATGCTGGTGATGTTGAGTGACCTGGTCTGCAATGCTAATCTAGTTTTGGCTAGCAATTTTTCCTTTTTGTAAACGGCTGCTTAAAATTCAAAATCCTCTACCTTATCAGAGAGATTAGAAGGCTTTGTTCACGGACCACAGCTGCATGAACCACAGACAAAGCTAGGAATGATCTATTTAACCTCTTAACACTCCTGCACATTTTCCATAAAATGCCTGTTGATTGCATACCCAACATAATTTTAAAGCTATTATTGAACCATTTATAGCACATGCATGAGTCTGGTCTATTTTGAAAGGAAACATTCTTAATGATCTTCCACAACAGGAAAAATCACTCTGAGTGCTACTGCAATAGAGTTACAGAGATTTGAACACACTGAAATAAAAGTTTTATTTGACTTACGTCTGAATTATTTTGCAAATAGATAGGCTACCTCTTACAGGTTCCAGCTGAGAGGTATTACTGTAGCTGGAAAACACAATGGGGCCATAGCCTGAAGTCATATATTACAGGTCCAAAGTTGATAAAAATACTACAGAAAATGAGTGTTTTACACTCATGTTTTTCTAATGACATGTATAGGTATGTTTATCCAAAATGGCCATTGGTACCAATGCATTGGCACGCGCAGAAGATGTTGAACGAGTCTGGACCTTTCAGCAGATAGAAAACAATATATATCCTGGGAAAAATCCCTCACGTGAGATATCATCGTTTCCAGAATTTCTTTGGCTACAAAAACGATCAATCATTTTCACCGTCAGGGGTGATTGGTCCGGTCACCGGGAGGTGGTAACTTTTTTTTTAAAACTGACACTCATTGGCTGTTGGAAGCACGTAATAGGCCAAGTAGGGTATCAATCAATGGCTATCTTAGCTTTCAACCGATGTATTGGTTCAGAGACACTAAAACAGGGGCGTCGTTCTGGTATGGCAAGGTATGGCACTCGCCATACGTTTGCAAAAAAAAATAAAAACGTATTACAATTTTTTATGTTGATTTAGAATTCGAATGTCAACATTATGAACATATTGCCAATTATCTCACTTTTACTAGGTGACTTTTACTATGACTAACTGAAATATGTCCAAAAAAAAGGAAAATGGACATAGGGAATTTTTTTTATCAAAGGGCAACAGAGACAAGTGATACAGGGACACAGGTAAGGTCTTACAATGGCTTAGTGATTATAACAGTGCAGTTCACTGTTCAGTAACCCATACTTTTTGTGAATGTGTTTTTGATACTACATTCTGTTGAACACACACCTCAAAACCGTACCTAAGGAAAATTGGCTCAATTGCAAGAAAAGTAATAGACAGTTATGATATTATATTCTGCATAATTCGTATGCAAAATACTGTGGTTCCCTGCTTTAGTCTGTTGACACATTTCTATACAAAAAATTCTTGTGTAATCCTGTGTCATACCTAAATGTCATATAACTGAATTGTATAGAAACAACTCACCAAAAGTGACTATTGCACAACTGATTTGACAAGGGGGGGAAACACACCCTTCACCCCCCCCCTCCCTCCTCGCCATACCTTGCCTTTTACTGAAACAACACCACTGCACTAAAACAGCGGGACGCCGTCAAACGGGGGAATGATAGGAGGTTTTTAATAGACCAATCATTTTCCAAAAGCTTCAGCAAAGACTGGGGACTCAGGAGAAGCCAGCAAATATGGCACCCTTGTCACAAAGCTAGATGCCACGAAAACAGGCTTCTACAAGAAAGTCACTTTATCCAGCCACATAGACTTAGGCCAAATCATATCAGATGTTTGTTTTGCAATGGAATTTCCCCTTAATGTTCACACTCGCAACACTAGAGATATCCCTTGTCAATGGAGTAAAAATAATACAGGTGTTCAAGGGTGTAAAAGCATGGCCCCGGTCTTAAGAATGCAAGAACATCCTTTTAGAGAGCATATGTTCTAAACATGTTCTTTGGCTATCTTTAAAACAATCCACAGAATGAACCAAGCAAGCCTTCCTTAATGCACAATCAAAATATTTGCCAAAGTATTACATTATAAGCATGTATACAACGGTGGTCACTAAGCATACAGCTATAGTGTAATGGTGGTCACTAAGCATACGCTATAGTGTAAAGGTGGTCACTAAGCATGTAGCTACTAGCTATAGTGTAACAGTGGTCACTAAGCATGTAGTTATAGTGTAACGGTGGTCACTAAGCATGTAGCTATAGTGTAACGGTGGTCACTAAGTATGTACCTATAGTGTAACGGTGGTCACTAAATATGTAGCTATAGTGTAACGGTGGTCACTAAGCATGTAGCTGTAGCTACTAGCTATAGTGTAACGGTGGTCACAAAGCATGTAGCTACTAGCTATAGTGTAACGGTGGTCACTAAGCATGTAGCTGTAGCTACTAGCTATAGTGTAACGGTGGTCACATGTAGCTACTAGCTATAGTGTAACGGTGGTCACTAAGCATGTAGCTGTAGCTACTAGCTATAGTGTAACGGTGGTCTCTAAGTATGTAGCTATAGTGTAACGGTGGTCACTAAGCATGTAGCTACTAGCTATAGTGTAATGGTGGTCACTAAGTATGTAGCTACTAGCTATAGTGTAACGGTGGTCACTAAGCATGTAGCTAATAGTGTAACGGTGGTCACTAAGCATGTATCTATAGTGTGACGGTGCTCACTAAGTATGTAGCTATAGTGTAATGGTGGTCACTAAGCATGTAGCTATAGTGTAACGGTGGTCACTAAGTATGTAGCTATAGTGTAACGGTGGTCACTACAAGCATGTAGCTAATAGTGTAACGGTGGTCACTAAGTATGTAGCTATAGTCTAACGGTGGTCACTAAGCATGTAGCTATATATGTCCCGCGATGATGTCGGGGAGTTCGCGACCCTCTCTGCGCCGCCCCCTATCTCCCTGTCTCCGGCTGTCCCTGAGCAATGACCGGAGTGTTGAATGTCCCGTGACTAAGACGGGGAGGACGTGACCCTCTGTGCGCCGCCCCTGTGCCTCAAATAGATCCGCTATCAACTCTATCTTTAATCTTTCAAAATGTTCAGTTGCTATCGCTATTAGCTCTATCTTTAATCTTTCAAAATGTACAGTTGCTATTGCATGCACTCATCTGTGTTTCACCACACACATGAGTGCATGCTTACCAACTGTCCGTCTGCAACACTACTATCACCAACATCTAAGAAGGGAGATCCCCCCTTGAATGGCCCTTCTAAGGTTTCTCTCCTCCACACTGCCTGTGGAGCTTTTTTCCCTATTGTTAGGTTTTAGTGAGTTTTTCCTTACCTTCGCGTGGGGTATGTCTGGGAGTGCTTGCATTCTTTCATTTATTTGCATTCATCTAAAAATGTTTGGACCTTATGGTGTTCTTGTTCTGTTCTTGACTTATTGTTTTGTTTTCTTCTTGACTTGTTTAAAGAAGACCTGTACGGCCCATGGGGACATTAACGTGTGTTGTCGGGCCCTATAAATAAATTTGATTTGATTTGATTTGATTTAGTGTAACAGTGGTCACTAAGCATGTATTTTCTGGCTTCTCCCAAGTCTCCAGTATTTGCTGCAGCTATAGGAAAATGAATGGACTATTAATAGATTGTTCCTACTGTAGCTTGGTCTGTGGTCCATGCAGCTGTGGTCCCGTGAACAAAGCCTTCTAATAATACATTTCTCACTCTGATAAGGCACGGGATTTAGAATTTTAAGCTGCAGTTTAAAAAACGTCACAAGCATCAGTGCATTTTTTGCAACATTTAGGGTTAGCAATATGCCTTTTAAAAATTGGAACGTTAATGAACCTACAATTTTTGGTGGAACATAGTTTTCCCCACTTGCAGTATCAAGGACAAGATTACTGGTAAATGGGAAAGTAAAATATTTCTGCGAGGGGGTGGGCGTGGTGTTGCCAACTGTATTCTGTGTGTTAATAAATGATGCATTTTGTTAAATATTGATTGCTTACTTCAAGAATCAACTCTGTATTTAAACAGGAAACATTTATTCAGTTGTTCAGTCTAGTGCACGTGCACTCACCTTGCTCTCAGCATACATGTGTCATCCCCGTAACCAGTGTGGGGGGTCAGTACACAACACATTTATATAGTGCTTTACAATTTTGTTCCTTACATTCACCCATTCACACACCGACGCAAGGTGCCAACCTGCTCATCGGGAGCAATTAGAGGTTGAGTGTCTTGCTCAAGGACACTTCAACACGCTGCCCGGGAGGAGCAGGGATCAAACCAGATGACTGCTCTACCTCCTGAGCCATGCAAACATTCAATTTGAAACTGAAATCGTTTTCCATTGTTGGGCTTTGTAATGCAGCCTGCACCTTGGCTTGTAAAGCTACTACATTCAAAATGACATTCAACCGTGCTAATAAACTCCATTATCAATAGCATGCTAATAAGTTAGCTATTTATTTAGCATTATGCATCAAGTTTATTAAAGTGTCCTCATGATGAATGCACACATCATATGGCTGAAGCAAATAAAGCAGAGTTTATGCAACAAATAAACTAGTCATGCCAAACCAATATGAATCCACCCTACGTAAGCTCCCGAAGCATCAGCAAGAAAATATTGCTCAATTTAAATGTAATAACTGCTTCTGCTCAACCCTGCACCAGAAACTGGGCGCGACGCCCACGTTCTAATAACAATAATGCACTGGTTTATGAAACATCCTTCACATGAGTGTGTGTTTGTGTGTGTGTGATTGGCTGAGTAGCCTACAGCATACATATATTAATAAGCTGGGTCCTAACTAAGAGGTTGAGTGCTTGTGAAAAGTAGGAACAAAGTGCAGAATTTAAGGATAAAGCACACTTCAAATCTGCTATTGGCGTTTGATGGATTGACTAATCCATGTGTGAACTGGCACATGACGGCTGATACGTATATGCAAAAGAAAATAACTCAACTCTATTATGCTTTAGAGTAGCATGTCCTACTTCTTCTGTAAGCTGTTTCAGTGTTTCATAGTGCTATATCACTGGCATTTTATGACATTTTCAGAAGAGCAGGCAACATATCATTGATGTTGATATTTCACATTGTAATAGCAACATTCATTACATCAGTATTTAGCTTGAGATCCTTTCCAAGCATCCATACAAGACTTACTATTTAGTAAAGGTATGCAATTGAATTGAAAGGACGCAGTCTCCAAACCAAAAATACTTTCTACCAAACCTTTATAGAGGCGATGGTGGGCAGATATGAGCATTTTGTTAACTGTGTAAAGAAAAAGAAGAATTATGTTCGACTACTGTCGAACTACTGCAAAATATAATTATACGAATGTAATATTTCATATATATTGATACACATAGCAAACTTATTATACTTATTATCATTAATGGTTTTCCCTGGCAATTCAAATACCTCAAGTGTCCCTGTAGTACATGTAGCTTAGACTAAAGACAGCCCATCAGCACGATGCACGTAGTAAAGTCCAAAACAACTGTAGTAGTTGAGTAAAGTCCATAACCAGATAGAATAATGTAGTTGGCTTTATAGACAGCCTGATAACCACCAAGTCCACCGAGAGAGATTGTCTCTCCAGCAGGTGAGAGAGGCAGAGACGAGAGGCAACACACACACAGACAGTGGCGGCCCGTCAATGGGGGCGCTAGAGTGCCGCCCTCCCTGTTAAAAGAGAGAAGAAGAAGAAATATTTATTTTTTTGTTTTTTGTTTTATAGCCCTATAAATAATATAAACATGTTTAAAATGAATAATATTTACTCATTTTAAGTATGTTTGTGTTTCCAATGCACAATATAAGGTTAATATATCAAATATAAATAATTGTTTCCATGAACAGGAAGTGACTGTCTGATAAAGAATACGTTCCGTAGCCGCATTTCTCTCGGGCAACCTGTAGCCGCATTTCTCTCGGGCTAGACGCAATATCGCTTACAGTGGGCGTGCACGCCGTGCACTGGTTTCATCGCTGTATCCGTTGCAGCCAATCAGTGCATAACGCGCTGTGCGTTGAAATATGATGTATTATGATGGAAGCCGGGCGCGTTTTAAAGCAATCAAAGCAAGCAGCGGCTATAATTTCCGTAGCCGCATTTCTCGGAGATGCTCTCTGATTGGCCGATGCCAGTTTTTTCCGTAGCCGCATTTCGCGGAGACGCTCTCTCTGATTGGCCGACGACAGTTTCTGGTTAGTAGATAGTTACTACTCTATGCTAGCTGTTGTGTTGTTGTGATGCAGCTATTTGTCTTAGAGCGTGACGGCAAGTTCTTTCGCCGGTTAAGCTTAGGCACTCTTTCAAAGTTGGTTAAGGTTAGAGTTTGTCTTAGAGCAGGGCGATAGGAACGCCAGGTAGTTTGCAGGCTGTTTGACGCAGAAATGGGCAAAGACACAGCTCGTCACTCACACAGTACTTGTTGGCTAACAACAAGAAGCTATATATGGATGCAGTGTGGACATGGATGGACATCAACACAGTCTGGACAGTGGAGTGGATATACTTTATCAAGCCCTTCTGCCTGCTGGACCACTGTGCGTTTCAACTTAACAAGGTAGAGTTGCGATATCTCTCTCTCTCTCTCTCTCTCTCTCTCTCTCTCTCTCTCTCTCTCTCTCTCTCTCTCTCTCTCTCTCTCTCTCTCTCTCTCTCTCTCTCTCTCTCTCTCTCTCTATAGCCAGTGTATACCCGCAGGTGTGTTTTGGAGTTTTTTCTTGAGGGGTTATAGGAACAACCACTGTCTGTACAGTGAGGGTGGTTGATTCCCTGATGTGTTGGAGCAGAGTCAACTCCCGGGTTACCCGGTTGAGTGTGCCCCTCTGGGTGGGGGGTGCCCCTCTGGGTGGGTTTTTTTTAATGGAGGCTTCGTCATGGTGATCAACAACGCCAGCATACGCCCCTTCCGCCGGGGGGGGCTGTTTTCAGCTGACTCCTTTGGCGCCTGTCTCGTCCGCAGTGCTCCAGGCTCAGGTTACAGCCTGTTGCCTGGTTTCCCCTGTGCGCTGCCTGCTTCCGTTGGTTAACCTTTTGAGTGCTTACGGCCATGCTGACTGCCTGTTCTGCAGGGTCAGTGTGCCAGGCGGTGTGCTATTGGGGGGAAAGGGCCCGCTCTTGGAGGGGCCTTATCCGAATAAGCTGGCGATGTGGGGGGCGGTGTCACTAAGTGGCCACCTGGTGGGGTCTTGATGCCTGGCGTCATTGACCTCTCCGGGCCCCCTTTTTTCAGGGGATCCAGTCCCTTCAGTGGGTCTGGGTCTTCCTTCGCGCTCCGCGGCTACGGCCTTGCCACGGGGTTGGGTTTGCTCTTGACCCCGTGATTTTGGGGGCAGTAATGAGGTTGTTCCTTCCGTTCGTTCCCGGGTGCCATGCGGGTTGTGCGTGTGTGTAGTCGTGGGGTCAAGCCACGGTCTGCTCACCCTGTGCGTTGAGTTGCTTGAGTGCCTCTTCGCACGGTCGGATCCGTCGCCCTCCCGTAAACCTCCAATAGGGGGGGTATCCTCCATTAGGAAGGGTCGGGGGGGCTCGGCCCTCCCCGGTCTGATGGTTGTGGGGGGCCTCAGCGGGGTACATTTGTCGGGCTATGCCCCCCCCCTCAATGGGGGCGCTAGAGCGCCGCCCTCCCTGTTAAAAGAGAGAAGAAGAAGAAATATATATTTTTTTGTTTTTTGTTTTATAGCCCTATAAATAATATAAACATGTTTAAAATGAATAATATTTACTCATTTTAAGTATGTTTGTGTTTCTAATGCACAATATAAGGTTAATATATCAAATATAAATAATTGTTTCCATGAACAGGAAGTGACTGTCTGATAGAGAATACGTTCCGTAGCCGCATTTCTCTCGGGCAACCTGTAGCCGCATTTCTCTCGGGCTAGACGCAATAGCGCTTACAGTGGGCGTGCACGCAGTCAGGGCCGCCTCAGGGGGTGTGCGAGCAGTGCGGTCGCACAGGGCCTCGCGGGAAGGGGGGCCTCGCAACAAAAAAAAAAAAAAAAAATTATTTATTTTTATTTTTATTTTTATTTTTATTTTTATTTTTTTGCGAGGCCCCCCTTCCCGCGAGGCCTTTTTTCATCACAGACCTAAAATCTAGTTTTGCTTATATGCTTATATATTTCACATTAGACACGTTTGTAGAATGTGTCTGACTTGTTCCTGCCTCTGCGGCTCTGCAGACTGCAGTGTTCCGGTTTCTGCGGCTTTGCTGCTCTACAGATTTTAGGATAGTGTTTCCGGGCTCTTCTCGGACACACGAGGTACAGGGATGATCTAATTCAGCGCTATTCAGAGGAGCGAGTGGTGTGGATGTCTTTTCAAAAGCAGCATGGATCAGAAGAAATTACACCGTGGGCCAAGAAAGTCTCCTTCCAACTTTACCATTGATACTGCGTTATGGTGAGTTCATGCAACCTATTATATTCCCGCCGTGGATCTCTCTCTCTCTCTCTCTCTCTCTGGAGCCAAACTGGTCGACTAGCTGTAGCCTGTTGTAGTATGGAGTTAGTAGCTAACGGTGTGTGGCCTGGTGTCAGCGCCTGTATTGCTTTTCTCATGTTGTAGTTTCAGTGGTAGTGCGTTAGCTAATGGTTAGCGATAGCCGGGTTGAGCTAACTGGCTAACTGATAGCATCAAAGTAACGTGCGCAGCCGGCAGCTAACGTCGTGCTACGACGTTAGCTGGCGGCTGCGCACGTTACTTTGATGCTATCAGTTAGCCTAGGCTAGAGTTAGCTGTTAGCTTGTGCTACAAGTCGACCATTGACATTAGCCGTGAGAATAGCAGGGGGTTCTGGCTTATTTTTGTCCCGCCAGCGAGAGGCCTTTCGTCAACGTGGAGACCTGTGTTGCGGCCTTTCGCCCTGCATTCCTTGGTGCAGGTAAGATTAATGAAAATGTCATGACATTACCCCACTCTTCCTTCCTTCCCCTCCCGAATGTTTTGTTAATAACAATGTTTTTTTCCAGGCAAAACATATGCTACTTCACAACATTTGGAGATACGACATGTGCTGTGTGTGAATGTCTTGGTCGTTTGTGTAGCTTGGGTAGCGTTGGGCCGTTGGCCAAAGCTGTGTGTGGCCTGGTGTCACAGTACCTGGCTAGCCTATTTAGCTGATGTCGGCCATTGGCTCCTTGCTGCTTTGGTTTCTCTGGTATAGACCCTCTTCTCTTTGGATTTAAGTGTTGATCTTTGTCCTTTTGGATCTCTCATACATGCTCTCTCTCTAACACACACACACATGACAAACACACATGCTCTCTCTCTCTCTTTCTAACACACACAGTCTGCCTATGTCGGCCTTTCTCGATGGCTAGGCTGTGCTCGCTGAGTCTGTACATAGTCAAGGATCTTCAGTCACAGTGCTCAGGTATTCTGCCACTGTGTACTCTCTGTTTAGGGCCAAATAGCATTTCAATTTCTTTCCAATGTGTCTCTCTCTCTCTCTCTCTCTTTGGATTTAAGTGTTGATCTTTGTCCTTTTGGATCTCTCATACATGCTCTCTCTCTAACACACACACACATGACAAACACACATGCTCTCTCTCTCTCTCTCTCTCTCTCTCTCTCTCTCTCTCTCTCTCTCTCTCTCTCTCTCTCTTTCTAACACACACAGTCTGCCTATGGCGGCCTTTCTCGATGGCTAGGCTGTGCTCGCTGAGTCTGTACATAGTCAAGGATCTTCAGTCACAGTGCTCAGGTATTCTGCCACTGTGTACTCTCTGTTTAGGGCCAAATAGCATTTCAATTTCTTTCCAATGTGTCTCTCTCTCTCTCTCTCTGTACACTGTATATTGACTGTAGAACGGGAGCTCTCTCTCGCTCTCTCTCTTGCTATATGTTGACTGTATCATGCCCCGCCTCGGGCAGCGCTATTATTTAAGAATATGTTGACTGTATGAAAAAAAAAAAAAAAAAAAATGTTAACCTTTTGGGGGGGGGCTCGCGTTTAAATCTCGCACAGGGCCTCGCATTTCTCCCAGGCGGCCCTGCACGCAGTGCACTGGTTTCATCACTGTATCCGTCGCAGCCAATCAGTGCGTAACGCGCTGTGCGTTGAAATATGATGTATTATGATGGAAGCCGGGCGCGTTTTAAAGGGATCAAAGCAAGCAGCGGCTATAATTTCCGTAGCCGCATTTCTCGGAGATGCTCTCTGATTGGCCGATGCCAGTTTTTTCCGTAGCCGGGGTACATTTGTCGGGCTATGGCCCCCCCCTCAGCTTACCGTCTTCAAGTCTTGCGATGTCTCTCTCTCTCTGTCTCTCTCTCTCTCCTCTCTCTCTCTCTCTCTCTCTCTCTCTCTCTCTCTCTCTCTCTCTCTCTCTCTCTCTCTCTCTCTCTCTCTCTCTCTCTCTCTCTCTCTCTCTCTCTCTCTCTCTCTCTCTCTCTCTCTCTCTCTCTCTCTCTCGTGACTGTTACTCTGGCAACGGCACTTTTGACCCAAATCGAACTATGGTTAAAAATGTCCCACCCTGAGCACTCTGGCTGTTGTCCTCCTCCTCTGAGATCTATGAGTAGATGCTGTCATCTGCAGATAATACAGTATATACACATTGAAAAACAGGGCCATTCTATCACCTGGCAGGAGTTTTCAATCTATTAAGGTTATCTATATAGGTTATTAAATCTCCAAGGGTAAACAGTCCCATATTCTAAAAAGATTAGAAAGTGGTTGATTGTTTTTTGAGGATCTGTCTAACTCTGGATTTAGAACACAATTAAACCCCATAGTTAAATGATGCAAATTCAAATTGGGGATTAAAGGACATAGTGATGCAAATAATTAGTCATCATCAAGACTGGGAGCATATACACCAACTACAATACAGTAAGTGGAACAGTTTCCCCACTACCACTACACACCTTCCCTGACTATCAGAAAAGGATTAGGAACAAACAAAGGGGGTGCTCTTACTAATTCAAATTGCTTCCCCTCTGGACTTAAATTGGAAACTGGAATGATACACCTGGCTCACCCATCCTTTACGTAGACAGCCATGGTCTTGATTTCTCAGGTGAGTCTCCTAGACATTATGGAACATTATGTCTGCCTTTAATTTTTTAAGATGTGCCAATACCCTTCCACTCTTCACTGCCTAAAAAAACGAAAGCATACCACTTGATGCTATTAGCCTTGTGCAGGGTTGTAAAGTACTTGAGTAATTGTATTTTGTTACAATACTTAAGTACTGTTTTTGGGGATTTGTACTTTACTCAAGTATTATTAGGTTTGTATACTTGTACTTTTACTCAATTACATTTCAGAGAAAAAATACATACTTTTTACTCCTTACATTTAAAATGCAGACAAAGTACAAAGTACAAATCTTGCAGGTCCAACCATTTTAATTTGTATATTTGTTTCTCTGGCCGAACTAACGTTAACGTTATTAATCCTGCGGCCGTACTTTATTTAAAAACAGCCAATCAATGGAAAATTAACCCGCCCATACCCATGCTGATTGGTCCTTGTGCAAGACTAGAAAGCGGGGATCTTTGACACCTGCTATCGGAAAAATAGACAGTCAGAAAAAAAGTTTTAACTTTTTAGTACTTAAGTACATTTAAAAGTAGAAACTTTTTTACTTTTACTCAAGTGTGTTTTTAGCCAGATACCCTGACTTTTACTTGAGTACGATTTTGAGACGGTACCCATACTTTCACCTTGTGCCTCCCTAGAACTGCTGACACACACTGGGCTTAGGAGATGAAATGATGGCTCATGTTTAAAGCCATATAATTTTAACTGTTTACTATTTTTAAAACTTTTTTTCCCCCATGATTAACAGTAATAGCATAATCTCAATATATCTCTCAACAGATTACTCATATTTCGGAATTATAACCACTCTCATACCTCTGAATACGAATAAAAAAAAAGATTAAAGATTCGATGACTAGTTCGGCCAGAAACGGCTTTGAGGCGAAACGTTACTAAGCGCTCATACTGACCTAAATGTCCTGCGGTGGTTCGACGCAGGTTCGACGGCTGGAATCTTGAACTCTGGTCGGTGGTGGGAGGAGGACCAGAGGTGCTCCGTGCAGTACACTTCCTCGTTGGAGCGTGCCGGCTATGGGGGGCTCCTGTTTCGGCGTATGGCACGCTGTGGACTACGGGGTCCGGTTCGCCTCTGGTTCTGTTTTCGAAAATCCACTCGCTCCCCCCCCCCCCCACCACCCCAAACCATGTATCCGCAGTTTCAATCACCGGAGCCCGCCACAGCCTCTCTCACCCTCCCCTGAATTGTGGCAAAGTTATCTGTAGAGCGATTACGCCACCATGTGTTTTACATCGGTAACAGCACATCCTAACGCTAGACGGGGTTCTTAGCTTGTGGAATATGCAAAGCAATGGTAAATATATCGAGAATTTAACGAATGAGAGCAGATTTAAAAATGGTTAAAAATGCCGTTTTAACATTGGAGCGGATGGGAGTAGAAAACATGACCAGGGGTAAACAAGGCACTAAATACTATAACTATTTTTCTAGCGTGTTTCATATTATAAGCTTTTGACACAATGAACATATATGTAAAATTAAGATATTTTCCCAATTTCATGAAATAATAATAAACACAGACACCGCTGTGCTCACACACACAGAAAATATTTCAAAAAAGTATGACCAGGGGTCTACAAGGGTTAAAGTGAGTGTGTGCGTGTGGATGTGTGTGCTGTGAGTGCATTTGATGGTTGTTGCATAGTGTTATTGTTCATTGAGCAACCTGATGGCCTGGGGATAGAAGCTTCATCTGAGTCTTTCTGTGCTTGCCATGAGACTCCGGTATCGCTTGCATGACCGCAGCAGTTCAAAGAGGCAGTTGTTTGGGTGACTGGAGTCTTTGATAATTATCTTAGCCTTACCCATGCACCGCTTGTTGTAAATGTTCTGGAGAGTGGGAAGCCCCCCTCCAATTGTGCGCTCGGCTGAACGGCCCACTCTCTGTAATCTGCTACGGTCTTGTACGGTGCTATTCCCAAACCAGGAGATGATATTGCCAGTCAGGATGCTCTCTATTGTACATGAGTAGAAGTTCTTAAGGATCTTCTGGCTGACTTGGAACTTCCTTCGGCGCCTGAGGAAGTAGAGGCGCTGCCGTGCCTTCTTCACAACACTGTCAATGTGTTTATCCGTGCAGTAGCACAGTTGTGCACAACATTATTAGTGTGCCGCCACAGGGCGAGGGTATATCCATGACATACAGTGCTACGCGTGGCACTACTGCCGGGGCATCTTTAAAGGGACGTTCACTGTGTGAACTCTGGGTAATGTAGTGCTTTCTTTACCTAAGAGGCAAAGAGACTGTGTATGGAGGAAGCAGTACTGGGAACAAGTGTAATGTGACTGTTACTTTTGCGTTTTGATTACAGTAAAGCTCTGCTGAGAACTGTATACCAGTTGTGCCGTGTCTACCTTCATTTACTGAGGATAGGGAATTAATTGTCACCCTGTATTGCTGATGTGATTTCTCAACAGCGGAGCAATAAGGTAACATTTTGGGGAAGACTATATTGATCATTACTTTCACCGGGTGTGAGGGGGTATGCCGCTTATTAGACAGGACGCAGTTGTTAAGGGGGGTTACAGGGTATTGATGAATATTGGTCATTATAAAATGCTGCATGACTATACTGTACCTGTTCCTAGGTTAGTAAATCCTAAGGCCCTGCCTACTGCATTCCTATCCTTTACGTCTAGCAACGCGGCCGCTACAGTTGGGGGTTCGGTATGACTTAGCTCCTCCGTGTCCCTGCTATCCGGTGTTCGTACAATCTCACCCTCACTAAGCGGAGGTTATCCACCCCGCTCCACTTATTTGCATTTGAGTTGCATAGTGTAAGGCCCTCTACAACACACTTTGAAATGTCTTTGAAACTCAGCCCAACAGATGCAAACATCTGAAATTTGTGAAACTAATTTAATGCAACAGCCAATCAAAACGCTGATAACATGCCAGGTGATGATGTCAAACAAATGACTGTTGATATCTTTTCAACTGATTCACTCTTGAGTATAGCCAGTCTTTCGCCCCCACTCATAGATCATGTTTCTTCTTCAAGTAAGGGATAATCAACGAGTAGGTGTGTGTTAAAAGGTTTTATACACTGGCATGCAAATTTCTCGATTCTGATTGGCTGAAACAGTCAAGTTACCAGGGCTCCAGACTAACCTTTTTCACCACCGTCCCAAAATACAATTTTAACCGTCCCAAAGTGAATGTAACCGTCCCAAAAATCAAATGTCGTTTCTTTACTTTGGTTTTGTCGTCTATAGTTGTTATTGCCATAAGAAACACCATTCAAATGATTAGGAAATAGATAATTGTATTTATTTGAAATAATTATTTATTTGAACAATAGACCAACAGGTAACAACGGGTAACAACAAAACAACCAATTGAAAGTTTAAACACCTTTCTTATTTGAATACTGTGAGAGAGAGAGAATCAAGTCTCAGTTGCCTCAGTCTTTGTACTGAGGTCTTCGTGACCTGCAGCCACTGCGCCACCATTTAGTCACGGCTTTCACAGAGTCATAGTCCTGTGCAGGAGGGCCATGAACCCATATCTGCAGGAGGTAGTTGAGCATCTCGTTGGAGAGGCAGGACCTCCAGTCTGATTTGATCCTCTTCATGCTGGAGAAGCCGCGCTCACAACAAGAAGAGCTCATGGGGAGGACGAGGCTGATCTCTGCAAGCACCTGCATGTGCTGGAACTGACCATCCCTTCCGATGGCACCCTGAATCAGCCGCTGCCACAGCACCTGGGAATCAAGGTGCCTGTAGCAGCGGGCAATGAGCACCTTGAGGTCAAGCCACCGATTCAAAGTCCTCACATTCTTTTAAAACTGGATGGAAATGCTCCATGAAAGCATTCAGCTCAGCTGTGCCAAATGTTGCCAGATTGGTGGTGTCTTCTGGCCAGTTGGATATGTTGAATAGTGTGGAGGTTGCCTTCAGAACGCCGGTCTCCAGACTCTTGAAGCGCTCTGAGACAAACTCACAGAAGCTGTTGATGAGGCGAAGCTTCAGTGTGTTGAAGGTGTCATCATCAGCATTGGTCCTGCTGAGCTGGACACCCTGCCAGATGCTTCCTGGCCCAACCTCTTCCATAAACTGGTGTAGCCTTGGGCCTGGGTTTATCTAGTTAAAAAGAAAAAAATATAGAAGAATGTTAAGAATATTTTAGTAGTTTTTATTACAAAAAAGCCCTTTTAGTAGGCCTATTGAGCTGTGACAATATTAAATACAATTATGTAACTATCAAATATTATTTTAAATATGCATGTCAAAGGTCAGTTGGTGTAAACACATTGCCTATTTTAAAATGAATGTTTTCTATGTATTTCCCATCACTAGAATCAGCTAAATATATCAGCTTTTTGATAAATGTTGGTTTTGGACCCTAAAAAAAATACATCATATATATTATAATAGGATAACGCTTTTGTCCATTTCCATTACAATGTATGTCTCAATATGAATTACCAATATGAATCTATCTAATATTTCACATCTCCTATGCTTTTCTCACCTGCATGGCCACAAGAGCGAGTGTTGTTGTCTGCAGTCCATCCGACACCATCTGCAATGTGAGGCCATCCCGCTGGTACAAGAGGCTGAGCTGCTTCAGTTCTTGCAAGACATCCAGCATGAGGTGGATGAATAGCAGCATTTTGTACTTCTTCAGGGACTGCTGCACAAGCTTTGCCCTCCCTTTCATGGCTGCACTTGCCTCCTTGTCATTGGGGTCACTGGCATGGTTTTCAAAATGCACCAAGATGGGCCTGTAGTTCCTCATCAAGGCCTCCAATGCATGTGACATGTGTGGCAGCCAGCGAGTGCCTTCAGTGTTCCCTGGCCTCACAATGGAGATCTCCATCGCCTTGCTGATCTCCTCAAGCTCCTGTGAGGCCTTCGCGGAGCAGGTGTAATGTTTGTGGATGGCGCGTAGCATTTGCTTGATGTCTTGTAGTGGGTGAAGTTGTTTGACACTGTCTAGAGCAACTAGCTCTAGACGATGAGCCACACACCAGATTGGGACGAGGGACGGGCACAAACGCTGGAGTCTGGCGGTCACTCCGTTGTTCACACCCAGCATAACGGAGGCGCCATCACACCCGAAGCCAACCAGCCGCTTTTTCAGGTCCCCTTCTCGCACCCCAACCTTCGACAGTCCAGCCAGAATGGCATCCAAAATGCCCTGGCTATGGGCATTGTCCAGGGCAGTGGTCACCAACCCGTCGATCTTGATCGACTGGTCGATCTTTGAGACTGTCCCTGTAGATCTTTCCATGAAAATAATTTTTTTTTTTTTTTTTTTTTTTAGATCTTACCCTGAGAGTCCACATTACAGTTCTACCTTTGTTTTGATGTGAAAAGTGTTGCTGCACTTAGCACTGACTGAGAAAGTACACGTACAGTTCTACTTTTGTTTTGATGTGAAAATGATGCTGCACTTAGCACTGACTGCACTTAGCACTGACTGAGAAAGTACACATTACAGTTCTACTTTTGTTTTGATGTGAAAATTATGCTGCACTTAGCACTGACTGCACTTAGCACTGACTGAGAAAGTACACATTACAGTTCTACTTTTGTTTTGATGTGAAAAGTAATGCTGCACTTAGCACTGACTGAGAAAGTACACATTACAGTTCTACTTTATAAAATGCTAATTGTAAATATGTTTGTCAATGTTAATAATATGAGAAAGTCCACATTACAGTTCTACTTTTGTTTTGATGTGAAAAGTGATGCTGCATAAGATGACTGCACTTAGCACTAGGGGTGGACGGTATAAACGGTATACGGTATAAACGGTATGAATTTGCTCTACGGTATGGATTTTGAGTATACCGTGTAACCGGTAGTGCAGCTCTAAAATAGCAATGACGTCATGTAACCACAGCGCGACTATTTCACTGGCATTTGCCCCTAAAAATAGATAGAATTAGTCATAGATAATAGATATGTGCGAACTGGAAAAAGTTATTTAGGAGGCTTCGCGCAGTGGGCGTGCCAGCCCCTACCGCACGCATGTAAACACGGGTCTAGTAGTCTAGTGGGACGGGACACGGGAGCTGTCGGCGTCTCCCTGAGCTAACGTTAGCTTAGCTACCGTTACAAAATGACCCAGTCAACTATTCACTTTTAGTTTAATACATGATGGGGCATTGTCTAACCGAACGGTATCTAGTCGGCCAGCTACCGATAGCTCCTGACATCAACAAACGCTCCACAAAGTCTAGTACTAGAGACGTGTATGCTACCTGTTAGCTCACGTTAACACAAGTTAGTTCACCGTTCAAAACGAAATGTCCCATTGAACTGAATAATTCACTGAGGCGTTGTATTAACGTTATATATGCAGTAGCTACAGATAGCTCATGATATCAATGTCTTATAACACTGATTCGATGCGTATTCGAGCTGAGGGCTTGCTAACGTTATAATACCAATACAATAGGGTCCAGGTGCAGCGCCGGAGAATCCTGGCCGTAGCTCTGCTCGAGGCTACTCGAGTATAGGTCCAGGTGCAGCTCCGGAGAATTCTGGCCGTAGCTGGAGGCTACTAGAGTACACACAGACAGTGGAGCTTGTTGCGTGGTGGCGATGTCTCGCAGATAATACCAGTACAAGTCTAATTATATAATATATATATTTTATAAAAAAAATATATATATATATAAAATAAAAAAAAAAAATTATCAAAAACGATGATACCGTGATATATACCGTTACCGTCTATGCTTCAAATTATACCGTGATATAAATTTTAGACCATACCGTCCACCCCTACTTAGCACTGACTGAGAAAGTACATAATAGTTCTACTTTGACGTTTTAATGTTGGACCAAAGCATTGCATGTAATTAGAATACAGGCAAATAAAAGTAATTTAGTTTAAAGTACAATCTTGGCTGTCTTTTTCTCTCAACGCTTCAATAGGTAGATCTTGCCTTCACCAAAAAGAAAATAAGTGATCTTGGGCTTAAAAAGGTTGGTGACCACTGGTCCAGGGCAACAATCTGGATGAGATGGTTCACAGGTTTACCATTCTGGAGGTGAGTGCAGTAGATCAGCTCCTGGTCCTTCACTGATCGGTCCACTGAAGAGTCAGACATTATTGAAAAGAACCTGGCTGATTTCAGGCATTGTTGAAGCTCCTCAAAAAAGCAGGAACCGATGGTCGTAATGAACATGCGGCATGCCTGGTCATTGGTGTATGTCGAGCCAAGATCCAGGCCGTTCATCTGGTGGAGAGCCACAAGCTTGGGGAACATGGTGAAGGAGGTCTCCTCTTTGGCAATGAAGTAGGCGATGTTGAACAGCTTTACCATCTTCTCTTTGATTGCCGCATCCATTCTGTCAAAAGCTGACACCAAAGCTCCTCCTTGTGGGTCAGTTCTGGCCTGTAGGCCTTCTGATGATTTGTGAGCGGTGGTGGCTGCATGCTCTTTGATGGTCCTCACTCTCACTTTCTCCCTGGTTACCCCGTGGAACAGGCTGTTCCCCATGGCCTCAACTGGACAGCTCCTGCATGTGCTGCAGTACATTATTTGCGCTGTTTGGTCAAATTCAATAAATGGATAGGAATGTTTCCATCCTAAAAGAAATTTTCTTTTCCTTTTGGCTTCATAGCTTTGTTTCTGTAGAGAAATGGAGAATAAATTGATTTAGTAAAAGGCTCCCAGGTGGAAAGATTTCACAAGAATAATTATGATTAAAAAGAAATATATATATAAAAGTGTTTAACAAGGTGCTAGTAGAGGGATATTTGGTCATGGTGCTGTTATAGTCAACCAATTGGAGCCATGTTGTTAAGGTTTGTATAGCGACCCCAATAGCACAACACAAGACAGGTATGAGAGTTAGCCAAAAACAGGGCATTATTTATTTAATACAAAAAAGCGGCACTCAGCCTTTAAGGGGGTAAAAACATCAAACGTCCATGAACACAAAAAAGGCGGCACTGTGCCTTTAACGGGCGAACAGGCTGGGAAAAAGTAACAGGATCTTCTTCGTCCCTACAACCGAGTAGGGCTCTGCGGCTCAGCTCTGCCAAGGAATCCTCTTCCTCCCGACCAGACGGTGCCCACGGGCAACGCAGCACACAGGGGGTCCGAGGGGAATGGGATGAGAACACGCCATCCTCCCGTGGAGTAATAGGGAGCGATGGCGAGCCTCACCCCAGGAACCAGGACCACGAAGAGGGAGTTGGGAAGTAGCCAGCTTGACGTCTGGAGTGGGAACACTGGAATCCTCCCGTGGAGTAGTAGAGAGCGAAGGCGGTGTCCCACTCCAGGAAAAACGGCGACAGGTGGTGACGGGGGGCACGTCGTCTCACGCCGGAGACGCGGCAGTAGAACACAGGGGTTCCGAGGGGAACGGGGTGAGAACCCGGCCATCCTCCCGTGGAGTAATAGGGAGCGATGGCGAGCCTCACCCCAGGAACGGGGATCATGAAGAGGGAGCTGGGAAATAAATTAAAATTAAACATGTCTTTAACCATCTATTTACCATAATATTGCTAATATTTTTTTTTTATTAAAAAAAATCCACAAATCACACTACAAAACCCATTTCCGTCTGTACAGTTACAAAATCATCATTCACTCCTTCCCACCCTCGTTAAACTCCTCCAATCACACACATTTATCAGTTATTATACGACATCACGACTAAGAAAGTTGTTCCTGTTTTTCCAAGGAACTACCCTTTCAATAACAGCTTTTTTGTTTAGACTATTTTATCCATGTTTTCTTAGCGTCAATGTGTCTGTTTTGTGTAATTGACTCTGCAAGAAAAGATTAATACATTGCACCGAAAAGATTAACATTCTAAAAAAAATCGAGGGAGATTTAAACAAGCAAACATAAATAATTGTTCTCCTCGAAAGAACCACTGAGATCTCAATTATCATTAGCTTTCATCCCTGTCAGTTATCCCTGTTCAAACCTCCTGAGGTCTTTACTGCTAAATTGTTTTTGACTGTTGCTCCTTGTTGTATTTTGTCCTAACCACAGTTTCTTCTTTGTTGTGGGCAGTCTTGGTACTGCTCCGATTTCCACAGAGGAAAATGATTTTCCCTCTGTCCTTTTTGCCTTTTGGATTTGTTATTTACAAACACACAATTTGATTGGAAGATCACATTTTCGCTCAGATACATCTCTACTGTTCTGCATTGACAATACATTTTCTCCAAATTAGTTATCTATATATTCCACGGCTTCTTAGGTTAATATTCAATTAAATCACCGTTCTCTCATTTATTTTTGTGCTGTACTATTTTACTAGATCAAATATCTCAAGTTCAACACAACACTACATCCACCCTTGAGAGTGGAATAACCATTTATTACTCTATCATACTTTGTTTCCAGACAGTCTCCTCGGTCCGGACAGCCAGCTCTAGACGAGGCCAATCACCAACAGATCCTATATGCATGGTAACAAACCACAGTCCCCTTAAACACACATCTCCCACACACTCCGCCAGCCTTCAACAAGCCGGTGCAGAGTCCCCCATAAGCCAATTGTCAATTACACTCGTCTGCACCCTACATGAAAACTATTTGGCCAATAGCGACCAAAACCTACAGAGCTTACCTATCGGACAGAGAAACACGTTTTCCCAACACTTACCATACCCCAAAATCGTGACACAGCCCCCCAGATTCTACTTCTGGACTCTCAATGAGCGGAAAACAAAAAAATGAACCAGCTCTCGTCCACCATCCATGTTTCCAGCCCATTATATTAGACATTCCTACCAGTCCCGCTGTGTCACCACCACCTGCTACCCCTGACCGGCGAGAGAACCCTCCCAGCCAGTCAGTTCCTAAAGAAATAGAGAATATAAACAAAAACAAAGAAAATTGCAAAAAAATTAACAAAAAATGTGTGAGTGCCTTCATGCAACACACCCATCAAACAGAATCAAACGACCATCTAGAGGCATAAATACCCCCGCATAAACTAAGAAAGAAAAATTAAAAATTAAAAAGAAATAAAATATTTTTTTTTTTTTTTTTTATAAGTCTCCTTGACCACCCTTGGATCAAGTATGTATAATCACTACTGAAGTAGTCCTTTGTTATTACTCTGTCTAATTAAAAAAAAAAATCCATTGTTCCTGTTTAAAACCATCATTTTTGTTAGTACGATTAGCCATGCATCAGCCAGTTACTTCATCCCCGTATACCTCCAACTTACCCTTGTTAGTCTTCCAAACCGTTTTAGTAACTTGCACACATAATCTAACCATCTAACCTATCTATGTATCTTCTTTTCTATTTTTATTCCAAGCAGTCGCATTTTTTATTTAATATATTATCTTTCTCTATTTTTCACGAGCATTATAGCTTCCCCTGTGCATTCCCTCCTCGTTCTGCTCAGCCTGTGGCCTTTTCAGACACGACCTCTTTACACACTCCCCCTGAAAATGTCCCAACATTCCGCATGTCCAGCATGTCTGTCTTCTGATGGACTCTTCCTGTCTGATGGACCCTTCCTGTCTGATGGACTCTTGCTGAGCCCGCCACCCTTTGCCACATGATCGGGCCAGGTGTCCCAGTTTACCACAACTCCAGCAGTCTTTGGGCTGGTATCCCACAGTTCTCAACAGGTCCACCCTTCTCCGGTCCTCTCCTGGCATGTCCTGTTGTCTGGAGGAGAGAGGCACATACCTGTCCTTTTCAGCCGCCGCCCCTCGGGCTCTCTGTTGGGAGGGGCCTGGAAGCTCACCCCTCCTGCGGTTTTCTCCATGCCCTCGCTGCTCAGCTCCCCGTTCAGGTAACGGAGCAAGTGACATCTCTCGTTCACTGAGTCCTTGTTCTGCAGTACGGAACATAACTTCCAAAATGACATCACTCATGATCACAGTCTGTTCCGCCAGTTCTCGTTCCAGCATTCCCCTCTCACGTGTGACTTGGTCAACCGCCAGCTGCTTCTCCACCAGTTTTCTACCGACTGTCTCATGTCTTTCGGACGCTTCCGTGAACGCTCTCTGTCTTTCTGGAGAGAGGCACATCATCCTCTCTTCCTCCACCCTGGCCCTCGCTGGCTGGCTCCCCGTCACAGGCCCACGCCTCTCATTCTGGCTCTGGCGTCGGGGGATGTCGGGACAAGGGAAACTGGTGGGCTGTGGAAACTGTTCGTGTATATTTCCATACCTGCTGTCGGTCTCTGTTCCAGCCGTACGGCCAGAGTGGACTTCGTGGGACTGCTGTCAGGCCATGTGAGCGGCGCGGCGCGTGAGCGGCGCGGGGCGCGGAGCGGGGCGCAGAGCGGGCGGTTTTGACGTGAGCGAGGAGTGGGTTTTAAAATGAGTCGGCGCGACGTCCGGAGCGAGAGTTCTCCTCCGCTCCAATCCACTCCAGGCCGCTCACAGTGGTTTAACACTGTTGATGTAATATATACATGCAGTACAATGCCAAAGCAAAAGATGGTGATGTACAAACATGAAGGCCATTTTCAACCAATGAGAAGGGTGAACCTGTGATATCCTGTTCAGGCTTTGTCACTCACTCCTGTTAGAAAAAGTATCGACGCCATTGTTGTTGTCGTTAGCTTACATGCTAACGTTAATGGCAGCGACCATAGCATTGTGGTTCGGCTAGCCTATCATCGCTTAATAGAGCTAGTGAATGGATAAACAACGTTATTTAACATTGCAGAATGGGTACAATTACAACGCGGCTCAATACAAACAATTGTTAAGGGGCCCAGGGGGTGTAGACTGTTGTAGTTTGAGCTAATTTACACCATGCTCCAAATCTGCCGAGCGATCTGGCGCGGGGAGCGGGGAGCGCACGATTCAAGGTGAGCGGGGAGCGAGCGGAGAACGACTTGCGGGCGGGGTCAACATGAGCGATTAGCGGAGCGGACCAAGCTTTAAAGAGCAAAGAGCGGATTTCTCGGCCGCGCCGATCCGCTCACGTGGCCTGACTGCTGTAACAACGCCGCTCTCCTCTGTCGCTTTCTTTGTCCCTTGGTTAAACTGCAGTCACCTGCAATGGACACTCCAGCGTGGATCGGCTCTAGTTGGAGTAAAACAGTTGTCTCTGGTTCTCTCTCCTGAACAACTTCCTGTATTGGAATCAAAGTCATTATTTCCAGTCCCTCTGTCATACTGGTCACCTGAGGGAATTCCATCACATCCAAATTAATCAGATTAACTTCAGGTACCAATCTTTCTACGGGCGTGTCTGCAAAGGTTGTCAGCATGCTGCCACCACCGGCATTATTTATTTACATCGCCCTTCGTGCTTTCTTTTTCTGTTTTTTGAGTTGGCTATGCAGCCTATAACGACCTCCCTTCCTATACTTAAATACAAGGTTTTGTAAAGGCCTGAATATCTTTGGCCATCGCTTTTTCACTTTTATTGTGACATCTCCAGTTATTGAAATAGACAGATTGTCTACTTTTGCTATTGTTATTGCATCTAAACCTTCAGTTGTTTCTATCAATGTTTCACCAAGGTGAACCTCCTGTGTATCCGACATTCTCTCCACTTTCAAACACTCCTGCAATTACCATTTGGAAGAACAAGTTTCTCTGTGTCTAAAGCTATTTTTACCTTACTTGAGTTAAAAATCAGTCACATTTCTACCGGTGCAGACAGGGATTGATAAATCGCTTATCATTCATACTTATACCAAGGCTTATATAGCTGTTATTCCCCAGGTGGTATTGAAATCGTCAGAGCCCCACCTGTCCTCGCCGAGCCTGTGCAGAAAGAACGAAAAAACAACACTTAATCTCAGTGGCATTTCCCTTTTCATTTCCTCAATATTTACGTATTGGAAATGTCGGGCATCTCTATACTAATATTTCTAGAGAGATTTGGTGTGATTTATTTGAACATAACGATACGGCCTTAGCTTTGTTTATGTCCGTTCGTCCAACCGGAAAACTGGAGGTTCCAATCACTTGCATGTTCCTTTCACATGATTCTCTAGGGAATACAAACATTAGTTCCACACAGCCTATCCCAATGTCTAACAATTCTGGTAAACCTGGTCATTCATCTGTTCCAATTTCTTTTTTCCTCAATGAATTTGTCATTCTGATCTCAATTTATACTTTAAATGACAACTCAGCGTATTGACTATGTAAATGTAATATTACCTTCCCCTTCTTGCTTTCTCTGTTTGCTTCTCAAACCCTACTATGGAAATCGAAAATTTTACTTCTTCCTACATTACCTTCCACATTTACATCTTAACATCTCATCACATTCTTCATACAACATCATTTTCATTATACATTAACACATTTTCCCCCTACAACACCAAAAATCTTGGTGTTGACTTTTCCTCCAACTGCTACCAAGGGAAAAATAAATTTTTAGTGACTTAGATCACCAAACCCTTGACCGTTGCACAGCGCAGCTGTCCATGTCATAAACTCATGGACACCCGTACTATACTTAAGCAATATCCTCACAGATCCTTGATTTCTCAACGACCTGCCATTTCTCAGTCTAAAGCATTTTCCCCTCAGTATCGATCCTGAATGAAAACACCCCAGGCCCCTATTTCAAGGAATATCACAAATACTGTCCCACCATACCGTACCTAGACAGGCCAGCGCCCATCCGGTACCTACTTCACACACATAATAACAATGTAGATCAAAACAAACATCCAACTAATAACACACAACATGACGTAAAGCCAACCCTGTTTCCAAGGACCCTAACAGGAGGGGGAAATAGGGGACTGACACCTTGTCTAAAATGAAAAAATACACCCCATTCCCACACCTCAACTACCTCAAACAAAACCAACTAATTGTAAAACCATCCCCTACATAACAAACCCTTCTGGACTTCACACACCCATTTGAAACATACACGCCACACCCAAGGCCGGATATTACCCCCAGGGCCAGTCAGGGAGATGGAGGGACTCCTAAATGGAAGAAAACATCCTATACCCAATTTAGCAGTCCACCACCCGAAATGGAAATGTTCAGCAACGCACCCACAACCATCCGAAAGGCAAGCATCGGAGGGGGGGAGACACACGGAGAAGGGGGTGGAGGGGAGGGAAGGAGAGACACAGGGAGAAACACAAGGAGAGACAGAGGGGGGGAGAGGGAGGGACGGAGGGAGGGGGAAAGGGAGGGACGGAGGGAGGGGGAGAGGGGGAGAGGGATGGAGGGACGGAGGGAGGGGGAGAGGGGGAGAGGGATGGAGGGACTGAGGGGGAGGAGACAGAGGAAGGAGGGAAGAGAGAGAGGGATAGAGAGACGGAGGAGGGGGGGGGGACCTCCCAAATGAACATTAACATTATCAAAACTTTAGAATTAACTAGCAGACCTTACCGTATCGCCTGGTCCAGTTAACCCACAGGGCTTTAAACACTATCATCAGCATTCGCTGCATAACTGTAACTTAAAGTAAACACTACATTAATATAACTAATGTCTGTGCATGGAGTTCCTAAAAGCTACCACTATACCCTAAGGGACAGAGGGAGGGAGAGAGAGGAAGGGAAAGAGGGAGGGAGGGAGGCAGGGAGGGAGAGAGGGAGAGAGGGAGGGAGGGAGGGAGGGAGGGAGGGAGAGAGGGTGGCAGGGAGGGAGGGAGAGAGGGACTGAGGGAGAGAGGGAGGGAGGGAGGAGAGAGAGAGGGAGAGAGGGAGAGACATACAGAAGGAAAAGGGGAGAGAGAGGGAGAGAGAGGGATGGATGGAGGAGGGGGGAGAAACAGACAGAAGGATGGAGGAGAGGGGGGGTTCACGCAGCCTCCCGTCACAGCACGCTGTTCACTCCACTCGTCTTGATCTCGTCTTGATCAATACTGCCCCCTATCGCACTTTCACTGTCCACTGTCCTACCAAAAAGCTCAACTACCAACCTCATCAACCATCTCCCTTGTACTGACGGCCCCGTGGCACGCATGCGCAAACCGACACATACCTCTACATGTTCTAACCATACCCACCTCCTTCTTATTACTGCTTATTATTGAAATAAAACATCTAGTAAAGCCACAAACAAACCCACACATCCGTCTCGTTGCTACCCCACTATTGCCATCATACTGGGCTAACAATAGATATAGATTGATAACCAAATAGTATATACATTCGTTCTTCAACCACTGTTATGAAGGGCCAGATTAAACTGAATATATATATGTATCGTTTGATGTACCTTGTATATTGTTTATATATATATACACGGAATATCCCTTTACCTGCGTACAGACCAGAGTGGTATTCGCTCTCCTATTGGACAGCGGCCCCAGGCGCCAACGACCAAGCCCCCAACGGCAAGTTCAAAGGCAACTCCGGGCATGTCAGTACATGCCCAGAGTCTGCGTAGTAATACGAGACAAGAACTGAGGTTGGGACTAGATATTCACTTAGGTATAAATACGGCGCAGGTGTAAACAGCAGCAATTCGTTCATTACTAGTAATACCTTCACCACGAGTCAACGTGCAGTGAAGTGAGCAACCTTGCATCTAAATAGAGCATTGAGAACCGCGTGCGAATAGAATGTTAAAGTGTCAGAGTTTAACGCAGTAACGTTGAGTTCGACTTAATCTAATGTGAAGTAATAGTCGATCATTTATTGTATATCGTGCGGCCACAGTTCTTCGGTATGTAGCATTACCCATCGGTTCGTCGTGTCTTTAGCTAGTGCACTTATCCAGGCTGTGCGGCCTAAATACGTGCCCACACCCGAGGAGTCCTAGGCGAGAACCGTTGGACATGTACACAGGAGAATTGGCACCGGCGATTGCAGAACCATTTCTGGTTGGATTATATTGCTTTGGGACCGTGACCACCGGAGAAGAGCACCGTTGATTCCACTGTCGTTTGGGATTTAACCTCGTGAGGATTACCATTCGGGCCCACCTCGTGGAAGGGGCTGGCTGGTTGTCGTCAATGCTGTCGAGCATATTGGATTACAACTATTGCTTTTGTCTGCTGATCAAGGGAGTACAAGCACCGGCTCCTGTACTTGGAGCCTCTTTATTCCTCGTTGACTCAGACTGGGTACCCGAACATTCCTCTACCCCTCCCGGCTTTACACCCCGGAGGGAACCCAGTGTCTCCAGTTGGTACCGGTGTTGCCCTATATAATTGCTATACAACAGGTGGCGTCAGCTTAGACCCATCATAGTATTCCTACTATTCTCATTGACTTATGCTCTTGACTGACTTTACGTATATTCTTCGCCATATAAGCGCAACCCTAATTCTCAATCTGTAACCTAACGTTGCCTAATAATAATAAATAACCCTCCAATAGAATTTCTGTGTCAATGCCATGTTCTTGTGTGGGTGTTCACCATCAATATTTGATGTACTGTTTGGCCAGTAATTAAAGTACATAACTAGTAGTGGTTTAATATATCACAATCTTTAATACAGTCAGGGTTTTGTAACCCCTCAGTTACAATTGGTCCTTCGAGCCGGAGGGTATCAGTGTAATATTTAATATAATATTAATATTAACCATGGCCAGCGGTGAACACTCCCCAAGCGGCTCTCCCAAGCTAGAACGCCCGCAGCGCAAACATCAGCCACCTCCCTATCTGGAGGAATTCGCTGTCGTTCTACCACCTATCTTATCTAAATAGACGTTAAATACGGATAAAGCGGATAGTCAAAGCATGTCAAATCCTATCGACTTGGCGACCCTGCCAGTAGAGACCCCAGTGGGTTCTAACGAAACTGACTCAGCTCACGGGGGGGACCAGGTGGGACATGACATGACTATACCTCCAGACAGCGTCACCGGGATAGTCCCCGGAGTGCTCCAGGATAAAAAAAGCGCTCCAGGGACAGAACCCGACACACAACCAGAGAAGCGCGCCCAGGAGATGGACCTCGGGGCGCGCCAGGAGAACAGATCTCCAACGAGCTCTGTCAGAAGCCGATCACCTCCGTCAGTGTCATCCCCCAGCGAGGCGGACCAGATACTGGCGCAAGCCTTGATCGCCACCCTGACAGCCTCCACCGAACGCGATCGACTTCAAGCAAAGACGCTTAGTGAGCGCGAACACTCCGCCACGGAAAGAGAGCGCCTCCACGCGCAACTCCAAGCGCAAGCCCTTAGTGAGCACGAACACTCTGCCGTGGAACGAGAGTGCCTCCGGGCGCAACAATTAAGTGAGCGCGAACACTCTGCCATGGAACGAGAGCGCCTTCAGGCTCAACAGACGAGCGAGCGCGAACAACGAGAGCGCCTCCAGGCGCAACAAGCAAGCGAGCGCGAACACTCTGCAGCGGAAAGAGAGCGCCTCCAGGCGCAACAATTAAGCGAGCGCGAACACTCTGCGGCGGAACGAGAGCGCCTTCACGCGCAACTCCAAGCGCAAGCCCTTAGTGAACACGAACACTCTGCAACCGAACGAGAGCGCTTCCAGGCGCAACAAAGGAGTGAAGACGACCGCATAAGACTGGAGGAGAGACGCCTTCAGACGGAAGAGAACATTGAAAGAGACCGCGCCAATGCACAGCGTGAAGCCGCCAATGCCCAGCGCGAAGCAGAGCGCGACCGGCTGAAGGCGCAGATGATAGAACAATTGATTGCCAGGGCGACACCCCCTCTCTCCGCACGGAGCTCCCGGAGATCATCACGACAAGGGTCTAGGGCACCTTCCCCTACCCGACAAAGCGACCCGGGACCCGGCCAACAGGAGGAACCTGTCTACGTCTCCGACCCCCCTTCCCGACCGGTCCATACGAGACCCAGCCACCGGGAAGAACCGGCCTACGTCGCCGAGAGACTGACTAGAAGACTCCAGGACCTAGAAGAGGAAGAGGAAGAGGAGGAATGTCAAGCCCACCAGCAGCAACGTACTCTGGACCAGGAGGCCCAGTACAGCCCCGACTTCAGCCCCGAGTCACTGCACTACAAACCCCCGACTCAACTCATGGGTGAGTTTGACGTACAGTCAGCACCGAGGAACAGCACCTGGGTACCCGGCCTCTGGTACCCACCAAGTACCAACCCACGACAACACGTACGGGGAGACTCGCCCAGGAGGCCTCTTCCCCTACGCTCACCAATGTGCCAGCCATCCATGGCATCGTACCTTGGCACACCGACGTTCCCAGACTTTACGCGCGAGGACAGAGCACAGTACACGGAATTACGCATGTGCTTGGAGACTATGATGTCCGACGTCCCCGACGAGTCGTACAAATATGCCATCCTCCTCAAGCATCTCAAGGTGCCCAGAGCGCATAACATAGCGCTGGCATATTCCAACTCAAGTACCCCATACTCCGCGGCTCTAGTGGCCCTCGACCAGCGTTATGGACGCATATGGGACTACGTGATACAAGAAATAAGAGATATCGACCGCCTCCCCCCAGCCAAAGACAATAGAGCATTGGATGACCTCTCTATCAAGATACAATCCCTAGTAGGGATGCTGGGGTCCCAAAAGGAGAAAGGGAGATATGAACTATATGCAAACTCTAATGTGGAGCGAATACTGGAGAAGCTCCCTCCAGCCCGCCAAGAGCGCTTTCGGCGGCAGAGAGACCACCGTGATCCCGACGGTCCCGAGCCATCCCTCCTAGACCTGGCCGACTTCCTCGCAAGGGAAGTCAGCAGCCTACGACTGGACACGTTCGTGTGGAGTGGATCTAGCCCAAGAGATGGACCTCGGAGATCTAACGATAACCGCCGGTCAGTGACCGTTATGCACCAGGCCGAGTCAGTGCCGCAGCACAAGAACCACAGCACCCCCCCGACGAAGGGGAAGTGGAAGATTGTATGCCAGTACTGTGAAAAGGAACATTGGCTGTCTCAATGTGACACTTTCAAGAAGATGACCGCTGACGAGGTGAGTCAGTGGATCAAAGCCAACCGCCGCTGCTTCCACTGCGCGCGCAGCCATATGGCAGCTGAGTGCCGTTTAAAGAAGAAATGCAGCAAGTGCGACGGCGCCCACTTGGAGGTCCTACACGACAGCAACAAGAAGAAACCCGTACCCCCAAGCAGCTCGAGAGTGAACGTCATGTACATAGACCCTGCGAAGAGTGGGAGCTCCCGAGTGCTCTTGAATGTGGTCCGAGTGATATTAAGCTACGAGGACAAGGTCATGGACACTTACGCCGTCCTAGACGATGGGTCAGAAAAGACTCTCCTCCTCGCATCCGCCGCAGCCCGGCTGGGTCTGCGGGGGAGCGAAGAAACAATGACAATCCGTACCATTAGAAGAGACCTGAAGACCATAAAGGGTGAAAATGTCTCCTTCACGATAGCAGCGGTCGGGCAGCACGAGAAGCAGTATAGAATTACTAACGCCTTCACCAGCCAAGACATAGGCCTGTCACAGTACACCTACCCCATCTCAAAGCTGATGGAAAAATACGTGCACCTACGTCAACTACCTATACCGCTCATCGACGGCGCCACCCCGACCCTGCTCATAGGATCCGACCACGCACACCTCATCGTCCCAACGGACCGGGTCCACATCGGGCCCAGAGGCTGTCCAGCAGCGGTCGAGACCCGCCTAGGTTGGACACTACAAGGCCCCCTCTCCGGGTCTTCCAACCGACCAACAGCCACTCGCTGCCTCCACTCAAGGATAAATGATGAAGACACCACCCTCTTACAGCACGTCGAGAGGCTATGGACATTAGACGCGATGCCCTTTAAGAATGAAAAGAAACTTGTTCGCTCAAAGGAAGACACTTATGCCATAACCCTCCTCGAGCAGAGGACAAAGAGAGTCGAGGTCAATGGAGTGATGAGATACGCAACTCCACTCTTGAGGCGAGAGGGTATGCCCACCCTCCACGCCTCAAAAGAAGCGACAGAGCGATATCTACTGAACACCGAGCGGCGTCTAGCTAAAGACCCCACTCAAGCCACTGTGTACCGCGCTGAGATTGACCAGCTGATCACAGCGGGACAATTGACATTCAAGAGGCCGACCAGACGATCGAATCATGGTACGTGCCCCACCACAAGGTCCACCACAACGGCAAGGATCGCATTGTATTCAACTGCAGCTACCAGATCGGACTACAGAATCTGAATAAAGAACTCTTGCCCGGCCCAACACTCGGCCCCTCTCTACTCGGCGTGCTACTACGTTTCCGCCAAGACAAGGTGGCCATCAGCGGCGACATCAAAGGGATGTTCCTGCAGGTGCGACTAGTGGAAGAGGACAAGCCCTTGCTGCGGTTCCTATGGAGAGAGAGGATCGGGGATGAGCAACCATCCATCTACCAATGGGAGGTCCTCCCCTTCGGAACCACATGCAGCCCATGCTGTGCTACGTTCGCACTGCAAAAACATGTGACAGAAGACCCTGAAGCTGACGAGGAGGTCAGACAAAGTGTAGAGAGGAGTTTCTACGTGGACAACTGTCTGCAAAGCGTCTCGACGCCAGAAGAAGCCGAAGCCCTCCTACTCAAGCTCCGCGCCTCACTGATCAAAGGCGGCTTTGATCTCCGGCAGTGGGCCAGCAGTGACCCTCAAGTACTTCGCAGCCTCTCCCCAGAGACAAAGGCAGCAAGCAGCGAGACCTGGATGGCGACCATCCCAGGTGAAGCACAAGAAATGACATTAGGCCTAGTCTGGCGCTTCAAAACAGACTCGCTCCATTACAGATACACACCCCTGACCACGGAGCAGGGAAGGTCGACCCCTCTACCGACCACCAGACGGAGCGTATACAGAACACTCGCAAGGCAATACGACCCGCTGGGATATATCCTACCTTACACCACCCGGGCGAAAATGATTGTACGAGAGCTGTGGGACAAGGAACAGGGCTGGGACGACCCCATACCCGACCACCTCGCTTCCACCTGGAGAGAGCGGGAGAGAGAACTCAACTCACTCCAAAATGTGAACATACGCCGAAGCTACTTCCCACCCACAGTGCGGCTGGAGACGTGCCAGATGGACCTGCACGTCTTCAGCGACGCCTCAGAAGTGGCCTACGGCTCGGTGGCTTACTTACGGGCCCGAGAGGAGGGAGGAGAAATACACACAGCCTTCATCCTGGCTCGCTCAAGGATAGCCCCCCGCAAGCAACAATCGATCCCGCGTCTAGAGCTCTGCGCAGCTCTGGTAGGCGCGCAACTCGCCACGTTAATCCAACGTGAACTCACCATCCCGGTGCAAAGAACAATCTTGTGGTCAGACTCCATGACCGTACTCACATGGATCCAATCTGATTCGTGTAGATACAAGGTCTTCGTGGGAGTCAGAATCACAGAGATCCAAGATTTGACAGGATCAGCGTGCTGGAGGTACGTGGACATGAAACAGAACCCAGCAGATGTCATCACACGTCACAATATCTACAGTGACGGTCCTGAGTTCCTCAAGCTCCCGGAAGAAGAGTGGCCTAACCCCACCCCTCGGGAGGCTAGTCAAGAGGAGGCAGAGATCAAGAAATCTATGTTCTGTGGGTTGACGCACACACCAGTCCCCACTGACCCTAACATAGACGACTGCCCCACCTTTGAGAGTGCGCAGTTAAAGACATTCCTGTGGCACCACCCTGAGGTTCCCCCCACTACCGACATTAATGCAGCTAACTACGAAGAGGCAGAACTCCTTCTGCTACAGCGAGCCCAAAGAGACTCGTTCCCCGACGAGCTAGACTGCCTGCAGGGAACAAAGCCAGTCCCGTCAGACAGCAGACTGCTCCACTTGGCCCCCGAGCGCGACACCCATGGCCTCATCAGGGTGGGTGGTCGTCTGAGACGGGCCCCGGACTTAACGGATGACGTCAAGTTTCCTATAGTCCTCAACAGCCGACACAAAGTCACCGAGCTCATCATAAAGAAATACGACGAGGATGTGCACCACGCTGGGGCAGAGAGAGTCTTCGCTGAGATCCGACGTCGCTATTGGATACTGCAAGGAAGAGAAGCAGTGCGACGCTTCCAGCGGACCTGTCTAGACTGTCGCAAGTGGCGAGCACAGCCCAGTATACCCATGATGGCAGACCTGCCTCCCTGTCGCCTCCGACTCGGCGATAAGCCCTTTCACTCCACCGGCGTGGTCTGCTTCGGCCCGCTCTACGTGAAGAAAGGAAGAGGGACGGAGAAGAGGTGGGGCATTGTATTCAAGTGTATGACCACCCGAGCAATACACATAGAACTCCTTCCGACCATGAGTACGGACTCATTCCTCATGGCCTTCCGGAGATTCACAGCGCGAAAAGGAAAACCGTCTATGTTGTTGTCTGATCACGGGACAAACTTCAAAGGCGGAGAAAGAGAGCTGAGAGAGAGCTTCCAAGCCATGGGCCCAGAACTTAAGACCCACCTCGCTCCTTCTCAGATCGACTTCCAGTTTAACCCCCCGAACGCCCCTCACTTCGGGGGAACCTGGGAAAGAGAAGTACGTTCCATAAAGACAGCTCTGTACGCCGTGCTTGGGGCCCAGACCGTGGCTGAAGAAGTCCTCACGACAGTCCTCACAGAGATCGAGGGAGTATTGAACTCAAAGCCCCTCGGTTACGTCTCAAGTGATGTAGCAGATGTCGACCCAGTCACCACCAACACTCTCTTGATGGCGCGGCTGGACCCCGCGCTCCTACAGACGGTGTACAGACCCGAAGAAGCGAACGGCCGAAGAATGTGGAGGTACAGTCAAGTATTGGCTGACAAGTTTTGGAACAGTTTCCTCCTCCACTACCTACCGTCTCTCCAAACCCGCCAGAAATGGGTAAAAGATAGAGACAACTTACAAGTGGGCACAGTCGTTATGATCATAGACCAGTCACTACCCCGAGCTATGTGGCCGCCCGGCCGTGTAAGCAAAGTGATCACTGGTGCCGACGGAAAGGTCAGAGCGGCAGAAGTTCTTGTCCAGGGACGGACCTACACCCGACCCGTGGCGAGGCTGATAGAATTGCCAAGGCTCCCTGACTCCCTTGATGACGATCATGACCCACTGACTTTGTAGATTGCCCTACTCCCCACAACAGACATTGAGTAGTTGACAGGACTATTAATCTGTCTTCCTTTTAACTAATTAGGTGCGGACTAATTAGGAGGCGGCTGTTGTGAAGGGCCAGATTAAACTGAATATATATATGTATCGTTTGATGTACCTTGTATATTGTTTATATATATACACGGAATATCCCTTTACCTGCGTACAGACCAGAGTGGTATTCGCTCTCCTATTGGACAGCGGCCCCAGGCGCCAACGACCAAGCCCCCAACGGCAAGTTCAAAGGCAACTCCGGGCATGTCAGTACATGCCCAGAGTCTGCGTAGTAATACGAGACAAGAACTGAGGTTGGGACTAGATATTCACTTAGGTATAAATACGGCGCAGGTGTAAACAGCAGCAATTCGTTCATTACTAGTAATACCTTCACCACGAGTCAACGTGCAGTGAAGTGAGCAACCTTGCATCTAAATAGAGCATTGAGAACCGCGTGCGAATAGAATGTTAAAGTGTCAGAGTTTAACGCAGTAACGTTGAGTTCGATTAATCTAATGTGAAGTAATAGTCGATCATTTATTGTATATCGTGCGGCCACAGTTCTTCGGTATGTAGCATTACCCATCGGTTCGTCGTGTCTTTAGCTAGTGCACTTATCCAGGCTGTGCGGCCTAAATACGTGCCCACACCCGAGGAGTCCTAGGCGAGAACCGTTGGACATGTACACAGGAGAATTGGCACCGGCGATTGCAGAACCATTTCTGGTTGGATTATATTGCTTTGGGACCGTGACCACCGGAGAAGAGCACCGTTGATTCCACTGTCGTTTGGGATTTAACCTCGTGAGGATTACCATTCGGGCCCGCCTCGTGGAAGGGGCTGGCTGGTTGTCGTCAATGCTGTCGAGCATATTGGATTACAACTATTGCTTTTGTCTGCTGATCAAGGGAGTACAAGCACCGGCTCCTGTACTTGGAGCCTCTTTATTCCTCGTTGACTCAGACTGGGTACCCGAACATTCCTCTACCCCTCCCGGCTTTACACCCCGGAGGGAACCCAGTGTCTCCAGTTGGTACCGGTGTTGCCCTATATAATTGCTATACAACAGGTGGCGTCAGCTTAGACCCATCATAGTATTCCTACTATTCTCATTGACTTATGCTCTTGACTGACTTTACGTATATTCTTCGCCATATAAGCGCGACCCTAATTCTCAATCTGTAACCTAACGTTGCCTAATAATAATAAATAACCCTCCAATAGAATTTCTGTGTCAATGCCGTGTTCTTGTGTGGGTGTTCACCATCAATATTTGATGTACTGTTTGGCCAGTAATTAAAGTACATAACTAGTAGTGGTTTAATATATCACAATCTTTAATACAGTCAGGGTTTTGTAACCCCTCAGTTACAACCACCATCATGCAAAAACGGGAAAACCGCAAAAATTACAAATTTTCCAAAATGGTCGCCACGGCGCCCTGTCCCAAGATGGTCGCCACGGCGCCCCTACCCAAGATGGTCGCGCTTCCTGTTTACATGCAAAGTTGCTTTAGTAGCACCACGCAATATTTACAGAGAGTTCCATCATGCTACAAGGTAGTTATAAGGGTTTTAATGTCGTAAAAAAAGAACTACATTTACCACTAGGCAGCCTGTTGTTCAGTACAGCAGCGCTATTGGTCTGTTAGGCTGTCGCCTTATCCCCGTCACGGGCAGCTGATAGTACCAAGCTGGCTAGCTAACGTTAACGTTAGCATTATGTCTACTGTCGTGAACCATTTTAAATCGGGGCATGTAAAAGAGTTTCGGGAACGAGTAAAATGTGCAGGTCCTCTTCTCAGACCTGTGGGGCAAAGCACTGCACGCATCATGCCGGCTAGCAAGCTACACGTGGCATGTTGATACGATAGTAGCCCCTTTCATGACTGATACACTCTGTCACGAAACGAGTTACCACGATAGCTAACTAACGTTAACGTTACAAGCTCAAACACCTTATTAATACTACTACTGTCGTGTCCATAAGTTCCCTGGCAGAATACTTTGTTTGTGAGGACAAAGGTATACAAAGAGGAGAGAACCATTTTAAATCGTGGGAATTTTAGGAGTTTCGAGAATGCTGGCTAGCAAGCTAGCTAACTTAGCTACTAACGTTATATACACAATATGTACAACGACACAATGATTTACATGAGTATTTACAAATATGGTAACGTGGTTGTGGCTTTTACAAATAGTGGTTAGCTTTAGAGATAAATGGCTATCATCACGGAGCACTAGTGTTAGGTGAAACAGATTCTAGATCCTAGTAGTAACAAAAAGATTAAGATTAAGATTTGTTTATTAAGGACAATGCAAATTAATGAACATCATTTACATGTGTATGCATAACATCACAGCATGATAAGGACGTAAATATGCCGGGAATAGCACAGGGCTAATTTCCACCCGTAGTCCTAACATAAAACAAACACAAAACGGACCATACAACGTTCATTCATAAAAACTGACATCACTGACATGACCACACTAACATGACATTCAGTCAGTACAACATCACGCACATCCCTAATGAGTGCATATTTGGCTGTCTAACAGCCATTTCCTGAGTTGGCCCTTAAAAGTGGACAGGGTGGGACATTCCCTTAAGGGGACCGGAAGGCTGTTCCATGTTCCACTTCCCTTTATCGATAGACAATTTTTGCTGAAGGCGGTCTTTCTAAAATGGACCTCACAATCCCCTCTGGTGTTTGATCTAGTGGCTAATCCAGTGTTCCTTTTCTCGTGGATAAACTCCTTGAGAGGGGGAGGGGCTAATCTGTGCAGGCATTTATATACAAAGCAGGAACTGTTATAACGTCTGAGGTTTTCAAAATTTTAAATTTGATGCTTATCCAGGATTTTACAGTGGTGGTATGAGTACTGTTTCCTGTCATATACCTTCAATGCTCTGTTGTAGAGTTGTTCTATGGGTTTCATGGCTGTGGCCCCAGTAAATGACCAGTTTAGAAGGCAATATTCAATGTGAGAGAAGACCATACAGTGTAGGTATGTCTTTGCGGCTTCAAGTGTTAGGGAGGGCCGTATTTGTTTGAAGTTGGAAATGTTGAAGTTGATGGTGTTCCTCACTTTCTTTATGTGTTTCTTAAAGGTCAGGTTTGAGTCCAAGATGACCCCAAGGAATTTGAAGTGGGAAACAAGTTCTAGTTCTTCCTTCCTTCCCTCCTTCCTCAGGAACACATTGGACCGCTTGATGGTTTCTGGACGCTTGCTAAAGAACATGCACACAGTCTTTTTCGCATTAAGTAGGAGACAGGTGCTGTTTAGCCAGCATTGTACCTTGTCTAGTGCGCATGTGAGCCTGGATGTAATCAACTCTATGTCCTTGCCCTGTGTGTAGATGACTGCATCATCGGCATACATCTGTACATTGAGTTCGGGACACACATTTGGCAGGTCATTGATATACAGGGAGAATAGCAGGGGCCCAAGGATTGATCCCTGAGGGACACCTACAGGGTTGTCTAGATATGGGGACTTGGCGCCATTGACCGTGACACATTGTTTTCGGTTTGATAAGTAGGATCTAAACCATTCTATTGTAGCAGCTGAGAAATTGAAGTGAGTTAGTTTGGTTAGGAGGATATTATGGTTGACACAGTCGAAAGCCTTGCTAAGGTCTAAGAAGACAGCACCAACATACTTGTTGCTATCTAGTGCACTCTTGACCTTTTCAACAAACAGACAGTTGGCTGACTCTGTTGAGTGAAGGGCACGGAATCCAAACTGCATTGGGTTAAGTGGGGTGGGGCCCAAGTCGAGATGTTTAGTCATGAGATTCGACACCCACTTCTCTGCAACTTTGGATATGACAGGAAGTATACTGATGGGCCTATAATTGGTCACCAGTGCCTTGTTGCCAGATTTAAAGATAGGGGTCACCATGGCCATCTTCCAGGATGATGGAACTTCCCTGGAGGTGATTGATTGATTCACTAGTAGAGTGATGGGTTTAATGAGTGCATCAGAGTATGTTTTGAGGAAATCAGTGTCGAGCCCGTAGGCGTCCTTGGCTTTGGAGCCTTTCAGAGCCAGAATGATCTTTTTCACTTCAGGCTCTGTTATCTCCTCCAGTTCAAAGAGGGGCTGGGTGTTGGTTACTGGGTTTGGTAGGATACTGGAGGGGGCAAAGTGTTTGGTGCTGTCTAGAACACTATTTAAGAAGTGTTCGTTGAGGGTGCATGCCAGTACTGTGGGGTCTTTAACTAGTATGTCATTCACATTCAGTTCTAGGGGGTCTTTTTCCCGATTCTGGTGTTTGCCTAGGAGTTTATTCAAGGTTTGCCAGATTTTTTTGCCGTTCCCTTTTCCTGCTTCAATTATACTAATAAAGAAGTTTGCTCTGGCCTTTCTGAGGGTCTGTGTGACCTTGTTCCTAGCATGCGTGAATCTCTGTCTGTCGATAGACAGTCCAGACTTTAAGCTCTGTTTGAGGAGTGAGTCCCTGTCTTTCAATTGCTGTCTGCAGCTGTGATCTAGCCATGGGAGGTGGGTTTGTTTTTTGACTTTTTGGCTCCCCTTCCTAGAGAAGGAGGCCATCGTCTCCTTGATTTTTGTTGTGAAGAGGGTGCAGTTTTTCTCTGTGGTATTGGAGGATAGTATCTCCTGCCAGTCAAGCTTTTTCACTGCATCCTCAAAGCTCTGTTGCAGGTTTTTTGGGATGTAGTTTGATGAGGTGGCAGATTTTTTGGATGTTTTTAGAAAGCGAGTTTTATTGAGTTTCCTGGTGAAACAGATGAAATTGTGGTCAGATATACCGGTCAACATGTTGTTGGTCTTAGTGATTCTATCCGGTTGGTTGGTGAAAACTAGATCTATTTTGGTCTGGGAGGTTTTGGTAATTCTAGTTGGCTGTTTGATTATTTGTTCAAAGCTGTGGGCATCCATGGATTGTTTTAAGTTCTTTCTAGCCTGTTTACTGTCCCAAGAAGGCTCCTTGCTTCCTGCCACTACCTGCGTGTGATTCTCAGGCCCGTCGCTGCCCTGATACCTTGTGTGACGTCATCATTAAGATGACACGCACACGCTATGAACCATGGATTAAAATATGCATGTGCGTGGTGATTGTGGTTGGGCGGACAAAATGTTTGATAAAAACGCTAAAACTGGGTCAATTTCGATAAAAAAAAATTCCCCTCTTCATGAAAGTCACCGTTGGCCTAGTCACATTGTTTATTGAACAAAAATACAACATGCAAGTGGGCCTTTAACCAGTAGCGGCTCGTGGATGCTTCGCCACTAGGGGCGCTATACCAAACATTTTGCAAACATGTACAGTACCACGCAACCGACTCATGGCAAGACGTGAGCGATTCGACTCACGCTCACGGCAATGAATCGGCTCTTATGAACGAGTCGCTCAGCTGTTACTACAACAACACACAACCAGTCAAATAAAGTATAGTCTAATTCACAACTTGAAACACAATATTTAAATAGAAAAGTTAGAAACAAAACTCGCTCCGTCTCCAAACACACGCAGATCTCTCCCTCTCTCCTTCTCTCTCTCACACACAGTGCGACGTGGAATCGATTCGTTACACAATCAGACCTATTATATACCAAGAATAACTTCAGTATGAGTACAGGGCTGTACACATATTTTGCATATTGTTAAACGAGCCAAGGCTAGCTATTAAACTATCGATATGAATCGAAAATCTGGGACCCTGATGTAAACAAGACAAACGTCTTTCTCTGGTCTGCATCCCCTTAACAATTGTGTGTATTGAGCCGTACTGTATTGTACCCATTCTGCAATCTGTTAATAAAGTTCTCATTCATTCATTCATTCAAACATAGACGATATTGAACAAGCCATAATCCACGTATTTTCAATCCAAAAGCGAGAGAGAGAGAGAGAGAGAGAGAGACTCACTGTTTAGTTGACACGTCCAGGGCAGGAGGGCTTGCCTTGATAAAGTAGTGTATAATCCACTGTTGATGTATTCCAGACCACTGTCCACTGTGTCCAGACTGCATCCGCCATATAGCTTGTTAGCCAAGTGTTAGCTTGTTAGCAGTTAGCAGCACCACACAACACAAGTACTTCATTCCTTTGTCCATTTCCGCTCGACCAGACTGCAAACTACCTGGCGTTCTATCGCCATGCTCTAAGACAAACTCTAACCTTAACCAACTTTGAAAGAGTGCCTAAGCTTAACAGTCTAAAGAACTTGCAGTCACGGCACGCTCTAAGACAAACAGCTGCCTGCATCTCACAACAACACAACTATCACTACCACCAACGGACCAACCTAGGAATAAGCTAGAATTGGAACATTAGAAATTGGATTCGGCCAATCAGAGATCGTCTCTGTGAAATTCTGCTACGGAAAAAAATACTGGCGTCGGCCAATCAGCGTCTACGCGAAATGCGGCTACAGAAATTCTTGACGCTACTGGCTAGACCGCTTCAAATCGCGCCCGGATTCCAACATAATAGTCATATTTCAACGCACAACGCGTTATGCACTGATTGGCTGTGACGGATACAGCGATCAAACTGTGACACGCACTCAGAGCGCTATCGCGTCTAGCCCGGGCCGAGAAATACGAAAAAATAAAAAAATAAAAAAAACGTGAGTCACTTCCTGCTCAGGAAAACTAGTGTTTTTTATTTTAGATAATAACGTTATATTGTGCATTGGAAATACAAACATACTTAAAATGAGTAAATATTATTCATTTTAAACATGTTTATATTATTTATAGGGCTATAAAACAAAAAACTAAAAAGTTTTATTTTCTTCTTCTCTGATTTAACAGCAGGTGGGGCGGCACCTGTGCGCCCCTAGTGGCAGTGCCTTTAACACTGCAACGAGGGAGAGCAGGATCCGTGGGCTGATGTAGGAGTTTGTTGATGAGGGAATCCCTCAGAGCCGCGCTGATTAATGTCCCTCTGGCAGCGTGGGAATGCTGGGGTCGGATGCTGCCCATATAAGGGTGTGGAAGGATGAGGGGTGAGGAAGGCTTTCACCATGATGGTGTGGAAGGAGGAGGGGTGAGGAAGGCTCTGATTATGTGATTATGACACTGTCCCTATGTCTGCATTCCTACACACAAACACACAGGGAGAGAGCATGGTATCAATTGACTACTAGGAGAGAGAGAGAGAGAGAGAGAGAGAGAGAGAGAGAGAGAGAGAGAGAGAGAGAGAGAGAGAGAGAGAGAGAGAGAGAGAGAGAGAGAGAGAGAGAGAGAGAGAGAGAGAGAGAGAGAGAGAGAGAGAGAGAGAGAGAGAGAGATTTCATGAGTAGTATATAGTCACTCAGAGAGATATGGTATAAAACTACTACTATGGGTACAGTATTGTGGAATAGTGTGAAATTAGGGCTGGGACTTTATAGCATTAATTTCGATTAATTAACTACAGAAAGAATTAAAAGTAAAAAAAATGTATGCATTTAATCGCATGATGATTTTTCTTTATTGTGTAAGAATATTACCTTTTAACCTGTTCCACACGATGTAAAAATCAGCATAAAATATATACCTAGGTAAATGGAATATTGCTCCACTTCTACAAGGGCTATTTGCATATTCCTGGTATCTAGGTACATCTATGGACCTCAGGGAATGTATTCACAGTGTCAGAAATATTGTGTCTATTACTAGGCTTGCTTAAATTGTGAGGGAGAATATGAATTATGATTTTTCTTTGCATCTTTGACAGTGAATAACACCATGATAATAATGACCAAACTTAAAAAACTGCTACTGACCTCGTTCAGTACCCTCTTGAGATCATGTGTACAAAAAATCGAAGGAAATTAATAAAGGGAAGATGATAAAACCGAAGGTTCTGTAGATACAGTACCGAATTCTCCCATCCAGACCAATGCAATTTGAAATATTATTATAGAATATAGAATAGATGCTTATACATTACCTTATTATAGCCAATTCGCACATTTATATATATATATACATATATTATCTTTCAAATGCCCGAGTACATTTTGGATTTAGTATCACCAGGCGTGCATAAGAACAGATAATGATATCTACTGTAATCTAGTGTACTTTTTTATTTTCCCCACAGTGCAACCGTTTTGAAACTAATTTCTGATATAATTGTTCCTACATGCTAACAATAGGGAGGAGAAACTAACTGCGTTTCAATATTTGTCAAAAACGTTACCTTTTGAGGCTTATTATCGTGAATAATAACAGTTATTGACATATTCATAATTAAACTCTGAACTTTGAACCCCCATAGAACTTGCCAGGAAATGTAGTTAGGAAAAATTCCAATGCTGGTCGACAGCCGTGCATGTCCTCTACGAAATGGCCGCAAAAAGACTACAATTCCCATGGTTCATAATTAATTTTTTTTTTCAAGCTTGGAATGGCGATCGAAAAACGAAAACTTAAAATGATCTTTTAACACATTTAACCTATTGCTAAACTAACGTATTGATGATAATATACATTCTACATGCTTTTGTGACATGTTAGTGATGTTAATACTTGAAAACGTTTGGGGCGGCTAGGTGGTGCAGTGGGCAAGGCGCTCACCACCAATGCAGGAGACGCTGGGTTCGAGCCCAGCTCTCCGCATTGCATTGAACTTTGCTGGTCGTTCATACTAATACATTTGCCAGTATTAGGGGGTGGGAAGCTGATGGGTGGGGATCGGATGTTGTGGACAGCGACTCCTACAGGTCGGTTGGTGCGCCTGCACAGTAGAATCAGGAAGCGACGGGGGCGGCGTCCCTCCAAAGCGCAGACCCCCGACGCTGAAAGATCGCGCTGTGCAGGTGAAAAGATGCGACAACTGCTACCTCGAGTACCGGAGGGGACTCGTGCAATGTATGGCTTCGTCCACATTACAGCCGGCTTGTGGGAGCATGGCCAAACAGCGTTCGAGACAGGGGAGGGTAGAATTGGACGATACGAAATTGGGATGGGAGAAAAATAGAAAATGGGAGAAAAAGTAGATACAAAAAATACTTTAAAACGTTTGATTTTAAAATCGCACATTTTTTGCATCACTCTGAAAAATATGGATCTATGATCATAATGTCATTTAGGGGTCGGTACCGACCCTGGGGGGTGGAACAGGAGACCAGACTCATGCATGTGTTATAAGTATAAAGTATAATAAATCTCAAATAACTTTTTTTCTTAGTCTGGTTTGTTCGTAAAAAAATGTAATAAGAGAAATTGAGATCAATCAAGAGTTTTTTTTATATGAATGTAGTTGTTCATGTTTAATAATAGCTTGTTTTTGATTAACCAACAATTAAATGTATACATTTCCTTCTTGACCATGCACCAATAGCTGCTGCAAGTCATACCCTGAATAAAATATATTCGTGTCATCCGCAAATACAAACAATGGTCCTCATTCTCGAATGGACATATGTGAAAGTTACCAAGGAATTCCTTTGTAACTTGATTTACGTACTTATTTGGTATTCTCGAACGGCTTCGTATTGTAAATTCGTTGTAGGATTTATGTAGGATTTACAAACTCGAAAAGGCAGTCGTCGTAAGTCAGACAGACCGGTGTGCGCCTGTGTTTTCAAAAGCTTTCTCTGGGACAAGTCATTGGGGATTGCCGATACTACAGACATCCGCGGAATTAAATAATTATAATGATAATAAATACAACAATATTTGTATCATTAACAATTACGTTTTGCATTTATAGTCCTGACGTATTACACACAGAGATATGCGGTCTAGGCCGCCATATCTTGCAAGGGAGGATTCTTCACAAATGCTGTAAACATTGCGCCATTCAGAAATACGTCAAACATTTTATATTGGCAATTTTGAGTGCTTTGAAATGTTCTCTATGTCTCCTTATTTGCTAAACGTAATACGACTTGTAAATGTAAACTGATACACTCTGTCACGAAACGGGCTACCACGATAGCTAACTAACGTTAACGTTACAAGAGAGAGAGAGAGAGAGAGAGAGAGAGAGAGAGAGAGAGAGAGAGAGAGAGAGAGAGAGATTTCATGAGTAGTATATAGTCACTCAGAGAGATATGGTATAAAACTACTACTATGGGTACAGTATTGTGGAATAGTGTGAAATTAGGGCTGGGACTTTATAGCATTAATTTCGATTAATTAACTACAGAAAGAATTAAAAGTAAAAAAAAATTTATGCATTTAATCGCATGATGATTTTTCTTTATTGTGTAAGAATATTACCTTTTAACCTGTTCCACACGATGTAAAAATCTGCATAAAATATATACCTAGGTAAATGGAATATTGCTCCACTTCTACAAGGGCTATTTGCATATTCCTGGTATCTAGGTACATCTATGGACCTCAGGGAATGTATTCACAGTGTCAGAAATATTGTGTCTATTACTAGGCTTGCTTAAATTGTGAGGGAGAATATGAATTATGATTTTTCTTTGCATCTTTGACAGTGAATAACACCACGATAATAATGACCAAACTTAAAAAACTGCTACTGACCTCGTTCAGTACCCTCTTGAGATCATGTGTACAAAAAATCGAAGGAAATTAATAAAGGGAAGATGATAAAACCGAAGGTTCTGTAGATACAGTACTGAATTCTCCCATCCAGACCAATGCAATTTGAAATATTATTATAGAATATAGAATAGATGCTTATACATTACCTTATTATAGCCAATTCGCACATTTATATATATATTAGGGCTGTCAGTTTATCGCGTTAATTAGATTAATTAATTACACAGCAAATTATCGCGTTATGAAAATTAACTCAAAATTTATTACAAAAAAAAGTTTTTTTTTTTTTTTTTTTTTTTAATATATAATTTTTTTTTTATCTCATTCATTCCATAAGAACGTAGAATACACATTACAGACTTTTTTTTATATGGTCCATTTGCATGTTCTTGGTATCTGATTCTAGGGACATCTATGGATCTCAGGGAATGTATTCCCAGTGTCAGAAATACTGTGTCTGTTACTAGGCTTGAGTAAATTGTAATGAACCAAATGAGAATATCAATAAAAAAAAAAAATTTTTTTTTGACTGTGAATAACACTATGCTCAAATTGACCAGAACTGAAAAATCTAAGCAAATTAATAGATGGAAGATGATTAAACAGAAGGTTTTGTAGATACAGTACTGAATTCTGCCATCCGGACACATGCAATTTGAAATATGATTATAGAATATAGAATATCAGGCATAAAATGGTTATGCGATTAAAATGCGATTAATTAGATTAATTAATTACAAATCCTGTAATTAATTAGATTAATTTTTTTAATCGCCTGACAGCACTAATATATATACATATATTATCTTTCAAATGCCCTAGTACATTTTGGATTTAGTATCACCAGGTGTGCATAAGAACAGATAATGATATCTACTGTAATCTAGTGTACTTTTTTATTTTCCCCACAGTGCAACCGTTTTGAAACTAATTTCAGATATAATTGTTCCTACATGCCAACAATAGGGAGGAGAAACTAACTGCGTTTCAATATTTGTCAAAAACGTTACCTTTTGTGGCTTATTATCGTGAATAATAACAGTTATTGACATATTCATAATTAAACTCTGAACTTTGAACCCCCATAGAACTTGCCAGGAAATGTAGTTCGGAAAAATTCCAATGCTGGTCGACAGCCGTGCATGTCCTCTACGAAATGGCCACAAAAAGACTACAATTCCCATGGTTCATAATTTTTTTTTTTCAAGCTTGGAATGGCGATCGAAAAACGAAAACTTAAAATTATCTTTTAACACATTTAACCTATTGCTAAACTAACGTATTGATGATAATATACATTCTATATGCTTTTGTGACATGTTAGTGATGTTAATACTTGAAAACGTTTGGGGCGGCTAGGTGGTGCAGTGGGCAAGGCGCTCACCACCAATGCAGGAGACGCTGGGTTCGAGCCCAGCTCTCCGCATTGCATTGAACTTTGCTGGTCGTCCATACTAATACATTTGGCAGTATTAGGGGGTGGGAAGCTGATGGGTGGGGATCGGACGTTGTGGACAGCGACTCCTACAGGTCGGTTGGTGCGCCTGCGCAGTAGAATCAGGAAGCGACAGGGGGGCGGCGTCCCTTCAAAGCGCAGACCCCCGACGCTGAAAGATCGCGCTGTGCAGGTGAAAAGATGCTACAACTGCTACCTCGAGTACCGGAGGGGACTCGTGCAATGTATGGCTTCGTCCACATTACAGCCGGCTTGTGGTAGCATGGCCAAACAGCGTTCGAGACAGGGGAGGGTAGAATTGGACGATACGAAATTGGGATGGGAGAAAAATAGAAAATGGGAGAAAAAGTAGATAAAAAAATACTTGAAAACGTTTGATTTTAAAATCGCACATTTTTTGCATCACTCTGAAAAATATGGATCTATGATCATAATGTCATTTAGGGGTCGGTACCGACCCTGGGGGGTGGAACAGGAGACCAGACTCATGCATGTGCTATAAGTATAAAGTATAATAAATCTCAAATTAGTTTTTTTCTTAGTCTGGTTTGTTCGTAAAAAAAATGTAATAAGAGAAATTGAGATCAATCAAGAGTTTTTTTTATATGAATGTAGTTGTTCAAGTTTAATAATAGCTTGTTTTTGATTAACCAACAATTAAATGTATACATTTCCTTCTTGACCATGCACCAATAGCTGCTGCAAGTCATACCCTGAATAAAATATATTCGTGTCATCCGCCAATACAAACAATGGTCCTCATTCTCGAATGGACATATGTGAAAGTTACCAAGGAATTCCTTTGTAACTTGATTTACGTACTTATTTGGTATTCTCGAACGGCTTCGTATTGTAAATTCGTTGTAGGATTTATGTAGGATTTACAAACTCGAAAAGGCAGTCGTCGTAAGTCGGACAGACCGGTGTGCGCCTGTGTTTTCAAAAGCTTTCTCTGGGACAAGTCATTGGGGATTGCCGATACTACAGACATCCGCGGAATTAAATAATTATAATGATAATAAATACAACAATATTTGTATCATTAACAATTACGTTTTGCATTTATAGTCCTGACGTATTACACACAGAGATATGCGGTCTAGGCCGCCATATCTTGCAAGGGAGGATTCTTCACAAATGCTGTAAACATTGCGCCATTCAGAAATACGTCAAACATTTTTTATTGGCAATTTTGAGTGCTTTGAAATGTTCTCTATGTCTCCTTATTTGCTAAACGTAATACGACTTGTAAATGTGTTAATTATTGTTCGATTGTCCAACAGTATTATTTTCCTCGCTGTGTGAAAAAACAACAATTGCGTCTGAGGGGAGTGTCCACTGGCTAAGTACCCTCTGTCTCGGGTGGAGAGGAGACGCACAGAAATGAGATGAGAGGAGATGCGCCAAAATCCATTCCGAAACAACGGGCCCAGTACTTTGATGGTTGTGTGAAAATATGCCAAAAAACATTCATATCTTTGGAACCGTTTGTGTTCAATTGTATCTGAATCGGGAGATGATCTTCTCTTCGTCACAATTGAAATTGTATTTCTCTGTCGCACAAAGGCTGGCTGGCAGTCGCTTGGAATAATCTACTCCAGTATGCGCTCCGAAAGTCTGTAAGCTTGAGTATAGAGAGAAGGCTCTATAGCAGAGGCCCCCAACCATCGGGTCGCGGACCGGTACCTGGCCGTGGATCATTTGGTACCGGGCTGAATTTTGCATTTGCAAAATTTGCATTAGTCTTCTGGGCCAGTAATAGATTAGTTGACCACTTTGTCAACTAATCTATTACTTGATTTAATCGCAAAATCTGTCTAATTGTGTTTCTGACAATCAGAAGGACCACTTCTACCACATCTAGATTACTTAATTTTTTACAGAAGATATCTCATTCAGAGGGGGGGGGGCATAAAGATAAAACTACTAATTGACTAATCAACTATTTTTTTTTTATTATTATTATCTTTTTCCCCCTCCTTCTTTTTCCGATTTTTCTCCCATCCCACTGTTAGTCGTTATGCCAATTCCCAACCCCCTTCCTGGTTGTTCCGCACTTTCCCCTACTGTTGGTCCGAGAGGCCGGAGACTGTCACATGCTTTCCTCCGACGCATGTGCAGCCAGCCGGCAGCCAGCCGGCAGCCAGCCTGGCCGCGCAAATTCTCAATGGGAGAGTGTAACATGTGGGAGGCCGCACTATCTCTCACCAGATCCTACCTTCGCTGAGCAGGCGCCCCGACTGAACTGTAGGGGTCGCTGTCCACAACGCCCAGGACCCACCCATGGCACCCCTCCCCCTAACTCAGCCAAACGAGTTAGTATAGCGATCAGCCCGAGCCAAGGCAATGCTGACTCTCCCGGAGTCGAGACCGCAGCCTCTTGCATTGGTGACGAGCACAATCTCTGCTACGCCACCTGACCGCCCGACTAACCAACTCTTGATTGAATTTAATTGACTAATCCTTTTATCTACTTGAGGTTGGCTATGTGTCTGTTATAAAGTTGTTTAAAAGGAAATGTATTTTATTTTCATTAGTCTTCCGGGTATTTTACTTCGAAGAATTGTCACTTCCGCCCTCGCCTCACTCTTTTTCGTAAAATATGTCTCCTGCCATAATGCTCCAATTTGCATTATTCACTCACAGCTCGCGCTGTGGTTGTGGCAGAGACATTATTATAATCAGGTTTTTATGCACCTGAGTCTCCCGAATACATATAGACAGCGTACACATACGCTGAGCTATGGTAACTTTTGCGCACTGTAAGCCTCTTATGTCATCACTAGGCCAATGAGAATACTTCTTCAATACTCGAGAATACTTCTCGAGAGTGCAATGCCGGCCGAATCCTGCTAGGTGGCAGTATCGCCTACCCTTTGAACCCTTATTTCACACTTTGTGTTACATTTTATATGATCCGGGCGGAGAATTTGGATCCGAGCAAGTGAAATGGTTCATCCGAGCACCTTTGAACGCTTTCAGCACACTTGATGCATATTTTGTGCCAGTTCATGTCAGGGACCCGATGGACATCAATACTGGAAATTGCGATCAGACAATTGGAATATTCATTTTGGGATACCTGTAAAGGTAAGGACTATATGACATCAATCCTACTTTGAGCCAACAACGATTTCACATCGATCGCAACGATCAACGTATGTAGCCTATTATTCAAAATGTATGCCGTTGCTGACATTTTTAAATAGTAACGTGTCCAGGCGAGCAACACGAACGACTTTGTTGAATTTAGAGGTTGTATGCAGGGTTGTAACTAACTGTAACTGTCCTCTACTGCTCCCATGACTGCATGTCCACTGGAGGGCGCTATAGGCGGAGCTTCTACTGTCTACACCAGGTTGGGAGTATTTAAGCCTTTGTTCCCTCCCTCTATCTTCTTCCCACATCTGCCTCTCCCGGAGAGGAGATCACATGAGCTGCTGTGTTATGAATCAATGTGAATGAATAAACCGCTGCCAGCAGAGCAAGGCCAAAGATAGAAACCATGCCTCTTGTATATATTATTGTCGCCCCATAGCCAATTCTGTCAACAGACTTTAGCAAAATTCACATAGCGCTCCATAACTCAGCTTTCAGGAATTAGCCAGGATCACTCTGAAACTATACAATATTCACCACGGGATAACACGTGAACGTATACATGAAGAAATTAACTCTTTTTTACATGTTGGACGAGATATAGTGACTGTCAAATGAGCCATATTATTGTCTCCATAGCTATAATATAGAATATCTCATTCAGAGGGGGGGGGGGGGGGGCATACAGATAAAACTACTAATTGACTAACCAACTCTTGATTGAATTGAATTGACTAATCATTTTATCCATATGTGTCTGGGGCCTAAAAGTTCAGAGGTTGGTGTGTAGAGAATGTCAACCCAGTCATCCATGGCAGGCAGTGATACTGTCAATAACTCAATCGATTCTCAGTACCGGTATATTAATACAAAAATGTCAACTGGAGCAATCACGCTCACCCACCTCCCACACACACATGTACACATACACACACACACAAACACGCACACAGACACGCACACACAAACAGGCGCACACACTTAGGCCCCGTTTAGACGAGCGTTTTGTGAACAGAAACCGCAAAAGTCATCTTGCGGTTTCACTTTTAATTTTACGTTTAGACGAGCGTTTTGGGGTGGAATTCTCCGTGCAGACGACGCTGTAGCGACGGTGCCCCGCTGTCACACGATTGGCGCATATGTCACATGACGTGCTGTGAAGACCCGCCCTACTCTGCCTCTGATTCGCAGACTGTGGATGGGGAATGTGATTGGACCAAAGCAGAGTCACTCGCAGACAGTGGGTCCACTCACGCCGCGGGACAGATTCTTGTGTATTTGACCCTTTCACTGCCACACGACAGCCGGTTGTGTGATAGTAAAGGGTTAACCTTCTGTCGTGTGGCAGTGAACGGGTTAAAAGTACTGCCAATGTAGCCTTCAGGTGATCTCCGTTGATATAAGTCAGACATACTTGCTTTGTTTACGTCTCGGCTACTGGCGCATACCTGCTACCTGTGACGTAAGCAGTACGCGCGACCAGAGCCGTGACAACCCTTTCGTCATCGTTTTATCAGATTTATACGTTTTAACAGTTTAGACGAGAGCGCAAAGCTTTTGCGTTTCTAGGAATTCCACCCTGGAAGGTAGTCTCACTTTTTTGCGGTTTCACCCCGTAAAAACGGCGTTTCCGTATAAACGAAAGGCACATCCGAAAAAATATTTTTGCGGATTCACCTGCTAGCGTTTCCGTCTAAACGGGGCCTTAAACATGCATGGATTCATGCATGCAACCACATGCACCTACACATACACACACACACACACACACACACACACACACACACACACACACACACACACAGATAACACACAAATGCACAAACAAATAAACAAACAAACATGTAATTTTCCACAGTCCACTTGGCCCTGGCCCTGATTCCAAAGTGTGGATGGGAGACTTTTTAGAGCTGAGAAAGCCAAGCAGAGCAAAGCCCTCCTGCCAGCTATGACCTACTGGTAACCAGCTCCCCTCATCCTCATGACACACGGAGTGAAATGAGTTTGACCTTCTCAGTGGAGCTTCGGGCCACCCCCCCCCCCCTCACCCTTTCCCTTAGCCAGGTATATGGGTCTATCACACTGCTAAAATCAAGTCATTTCATCAAGCATTGACTCTTGAAATCGTATTTTCTCAAAACAATAAAATAATATATATAGCCGCAAGCGACAATGAGAGGGGTCCAAGCATTGGACATATGGGGCGTTGAAGCATAAGCATTATGAATTGCATTTGGCAATATGGCATTGTGCATTATGCCATTATGCATTATGTTATGGTATTGTGCAGTATGGCATAGGGGCACTTCACCAAAAAACAATTGCACATAATTGTTATGGTTTGTAACCGACCCCAATCGCACAACACAAGACAGGTATGGTGGTTTGCCAAGAAACAGATATTTATTTAGAACAGGGAAAAAGGGCACTGTCCCTTTAAGGGAGAAAACACAAAACACTGGAATAACACAAGAGGGGAAGGTAAAGTGCCTTTAAGAGGCGGGCAGGAAAAGGGAACACTATGGGAAGGTAAAGGGAACGCCTAAGGGAAGGTTAAGGGAACGCCTTGGGAAGGTTAAGGGAACGCCTAGGGAAGGTTAAGGGAACGCCTAAGGGAAGGTTAAGGGAACGCCTTGGGAAGGTTAAGGGAACGCCTAGGGAAGGTTAAGGGAACGCCTTGGGAAGGTTAAGGGAACGCCTTGGGACAGAGGACTAGGGACTAGGAGAGCTAGGGATAGAGGACTAGGGACTAGGAGAACAAGGGATAGAGGGACAGGTACTGGGGAACATAGGGAACAGGTACTGGGGAACAGAGGGCCAGGTTCTGGTGACAGAGGGAACAGAGGCCCGCGGAGGCGGGCTGGGGACAGGGAGGAACTGGGGACAGAGGACCGCGGAGGCGGGCTGGGGACAGGGAGGAACTGGGGACTGGTGGGAAAACATCTGGGCCGCTCTGCAGAACAGAGGAGAGGGTTAATATTCAAAGGGAAAAAACAGAGCAGATGCAGAACAGTCCAAATAACAAAGTAACAAAGTAAATACTATCTTCGTGTGAACAAACACACAGTGGGAGATGGAATGTCCAAAATAATATCCACGAGAGAACAAAACAGAGTGGGAGATGAAATGTCCAACTAATAACTAAGTGAGAACTAAAGGAGGCAATACGCTGGGGAACAGCAGCGGGACGAGGGCAAGGGGCATTACGCTGAGTGAGTGACATCACAATCAAAACTCACCCAGGCGTATGCGTAAAGGTACAGGGACAGCAGCGGGAACGGGGGCAAGGGCACTACGCTGAGTGAGTGACATCACAATCAAAACTCACCCAGGCGTATGCGTAAAGGTACAGGGACAGCAACGGGAACGGGGGCAAGGGCACTACGCTGAGTGAGTGACATCACAATCAAAACTCACCCAGGCGTATGCGTAAAGGTACAGGGACAGCAACGGGGCGAGGGCATCGCCACCGGGTGGCTGGCTGTCCGAGCCGAGGGACAGAGTGCTGGAACAGTGGCGGGCGGCGAGGGTGTCGTCCACCGGGTAGCCGCTGTCGGAGCCGAGGAACAGAGTGCGCGCCACACCTTGCTGTGCGCGTCGGAACAGAGGGCTGGAACAGTGGCGGGGGCGAGGGTGTCGTCCACCGGGTAGCCGCTGTCGGAGCCGAGGAACAGAGTGCGCGCCACACCTTGGTGTGCGCGTCGGAACAGTGGCGGTGGCGAGGGCGTCGTCCACCGGGTAGCCGCTGTCGGAGCCGAGGAACAGAGTGCGCGCCACACCTTGGTGTGCGCGTCGGAACAGTGGCGGTGGCGAGGGCGTCGTCCACCGGGTAGCCGCTGTCGGAGCCGAGGAACAGAGTGCGCGCCACACCTTGGTGTGCGCGTCGGAACAGAGAGACGCCTCGGGGTGCGTCTGCGAGGAGGAGTGTGCCAAGCACGAAGGTCTGGAAGATGCGTGTCGGCGCGCTGAGGTCTGGAGAGCGTGCCAAGCTCGAAGGTCTGGAAGATGCGCGTCTGTGCGCTGGTACGGAGGAGCGTGCCAAGCTCGAAGGTCTGGAAGATGCGCGTCAGTGCGCTGGTACGGAGGAGCGTGCCAAGCACGAAGGTCTGGAAGATGCGCGTCGGCGCGCTGAGGTCTGGAGAGCGTGCCAAGCTCGAAGGTCTGGAAGATGCGCGTCTGTGCGCTGGTACGGAGGAGCGTGCCAAGCTCGAAGGTCTGGAAGATGCGCGTCAGTGCGCTGGTACGGAGGAGCGTGCCAAGCTCGAAGGTCTGGAAGATGCGCGTCAGTGCGCTGGTACGGAGGAGCGTGCCAAGCTCGAAGGTCTGGAAGATGCGCGTCTGTGCGCTGGTACGGAGGAGCGTGCCAAGCTCGAAGGTCCGGGAGATGCGCGTTGGTCTAGATGTGTGTCAGGACGAACAGCTGCGCTGGGGTCTGCAGTGGAGCGCTGGGGTGCCTCCCGTGGAAGTTACAGGGAGCGCAGAACAGTCTCCTCCACAGGCTACGGCGACAGCAGACGAAGGCTGGAGCAAACATCTCAAGGCTGGAGAGATCCATCTTACAGCATTGGTAGACCAGAGGATCTCCCGAAAGAGTCTAGATGTTAGAGAATATGACTCAGCATGAATACAACACGACCCCACGCCAAAACGAGGGGAAGCGCCCTGGTATTTAAAGCCCACAGGGGGACTAATTAGCCTGCCACCACAGGTGCGAGAGATAATAGAATATCAAACAGGTGTGGCCACTAAGGGTAAGGAACGAGAGGGTGGGGGCTAGAGAGAGTGAGTAGGGAATTCCTAACAGTAGGCTTAAAGAAGACAGAGAATAGGGAATTCCTAACAGTAGGCTTAAAGAAGACAGAGAAAAGGTAGTGAGCAGCGGGCAAAACCTCACAGTATCCCCCCCTCCAACGGGAGCCACCCGGCGACCCAAAACAAATACAGACAGAGTGGCAGGGGGCAAAACAAGACAAAAACGAAGGCACTGGCCAAGCCAGTAGGGGAAGCCACCACAAGAGTGGGGCTAGCAAAAGAAACAGGGTCGCCGAGGGGTAACTAGGGTAGCAGAGGGGCAACTGGTCTAGAGGAACTGGGTCTAGAGAACTAGTCTAGCGAACTGGGCAAGAGAACTGGTCTAGAGAACTGGTTTAGAGAACTGGTCTAGAGAACTGGTCTAGAGGAACTGGTCTAGAGAACTGGTCTAGAGAACTGGGCTAGAGAACCGGGCTAGAGAACTGGTCTAGAGAACTGGTTTAGAGAACTGGTCTAGAGAACAGGTCTAGAGGAACTGGGTCTAGAGAACTGAGGGGCAAGCAGGGTAGCAAAAGGGGTAACCATGGTAGCACCGGGAAAAGGGGCTAGCAGAGGGAAGGTTAGCTGCCAGGGCACTGACAGCTACAGGGCCTATGCTAGCTGTACTGCTACATCAACATAGAGGCTGCGCAAGCTGCCGGAGCTAGGCTAGCAGAGGGAAAGGGTAGCTGCCAAGGCACTGATAGCTACAGGGCCTATGCTAGCTGTACTGTTACATCAACATAGAGGCTGTGCTAACAGCCGGGGCCAAGCTAGCAGGCCGGGGCCATGCAGAGGGAAACTGGGTTAGCTGCCAGGGCATGGCTAGCTACAGGGCCTATGCCAGCAGCAAGGGCTGCATAAACATAGAGGCTGTGCTAGCAGCCGGGGCTAAGCTAGCAGACAGGGGCTCTGCTGAGGGACTGGGTTAGCTGCCAGGGCATGGCTAGCTACAGGGGGGTCAAACAGGGCTAAACGGGAAGCAAACAGGGGAGCTAACCGGCTAACAAGGGAGCTAAACAGGGCTAACAAGGAAGCTAAACAGGGCTAACAAGGAAGCTAAACTGGGCTAACAGGGGAGCTAGAGGGAACAAGAGAAGAAAAAAAAAGGCAAACTCAACATACACCGTCTGTGCTGGCTGGGGTCGTCGATTTGGTGGGGTCGTACTGTTATGGTTTGTAACCGACCCCAATCGCACAACACAAGACAGGTATGGTGGTTTGCCAAGAAACAGATATTTATTTAGAACAGGGAAAAAGGGCACTGTCCCTTTAAGGGAGAAAACACAAAACACTGGAATAACACAAGAGGGGAAGGTAAAGTGCCTTTAAGAGGCGGGCAGGAAAAGGGAACACTATGGGAAGGTAAAGGGAACGCCTAAGGGAAGGTTAAGGGAACGCCTTGGGAAGGTTAAGGGAACGCCTAGGGAAGGTTAAGGGAACGCCTAAGGGAAGGTTAAGGGAACGCCTTGGGAAGGTTAAGGGAACGCCTAGGGAAGGTTAAGGGAACGCCTTGGGAAGGTTAAGGGAACGCCTTGGGACAGAGGACTAGGGACTAGGAGAGCTAGGGATAGAGGACTAGGGACTAGGAGAACAAGGGATAGAGGGACAGGTACTGGGGAACATAGGGAACAGGTACTGGGGAACAGAGGGCCAGGTTCTGGTGACAGAGGGAACAGAGGCCCGTGGAGGCGGGCTGGGGACAGGGAGGAACTGGGGACAGAGGACCGCGGAGGCGGGCTGGGGACAGGGAGGAACTGGGGACTGGTGGGAAAACATCTGGGCCGCTCTGCAGAACAGAGGAGAGGGTTAATATTCAAAGGGAAAAAACAGAGCAGATGCAGAACAGTCCAAATAACAAAGTAACAAAGTAAATACTATCTTCGTGTGAACAAACACACAGTGGGAGATGGAATGTCCAAAATAATATCCACGAGAGAACAAAACAGAGTGGGAGATGAAATGTCCAACTAATAACTAAGTGAGAACTAAAGGAGGCAATACGCTGGGGAACAGCAGCGGGACGAGGGCAAGGGGCATTACGCTGAGTGAGTGACATCACAATCAAAACTCACCCAGGCGTATGCGTAAAGGTACAGGGACAGCAGCGGGAACGGGGGCAAGGGCACTACGCTGAGTGAGTGACATCACAATCAAAACTCACCCAGGCGTATGCGTAAAGGTACAGGGACAGCAACGGGAACGGGGGCAAGGGCACTACGCTGAGTGAGTGACATCACAATCAAAACTCACCCAGGCGTATGCGTAAAGGTACAGGGACAGCAACGGGGCGAGGGCATCGCCACCGGGTGGCTGGCTGTCCGAGCCGAGGGACAGAGTGCTGGAACAGTGGCGGGCGGCGAGGGTGTCGTCCACCGGGTAGCCGCTGTCGGAGCCGAGGAACAGAGTGCGCGCCACACCTTGGTGTGCGCGTCGGAACAGAGGGCTGGAACAGTGGCGGGGGCGAGGGTGTCGTCCACCGGGTAGCCGCTGTCGGAGCCGAGGAACAGAGTGCGCGCCACACCTTGGTGTGCGCGTCGGAACAGTGGCGGTGGCGAGGGCGTCGTCCACCGGGTAGCCGCTGTCGGAGCCGAGGAACAGAGTGCGCGCCACACCTTGGTGTGCGCGTCGGAACAGTGGCGGTGGCGAGGGCGTCGTCCACCGGGTAGCCGCTGTCGGAGCCGAGGAACAGAGTGCGCGCCACACCTTGGTGTGCGCGTCGGAACAGAGAGACGCCTCGGGGTGCGTCTGCGAGGAGGAGTGTGCCAAGCACGAAGGTCTGGAAGATGCGCGTCGGCGCGCTGAGGTCTGGAGAGCGTGCCAAGCTCGAAGGTCTGGAAGATGCGCGTCTGTGCACTGGTACGGAGGAGCGTGCCAAGCTCGAAGGTCTGGAAGATGCGCGTCAGTGCGCTGGTACGGAGGAGCGTGCCAAGCACGAAGGTCTGGAAGATGCGCGTCGGCGCGCTGAGGTCTGGAGAGCGTGCCAAGCTCGAAGGTCTGGAAGATGCGCGTCTGTGCGCTGGTACGGAGGAGCGTGCCAAGCTCGAAGGTCTGGAAGATGCGCGTCAGTGCGCTGGTACGGAGGAGCGTGCCAAGCTCGAAGGTCTGGAAGATGCGCGTCAGTGCGCTGGTACGGAGGAGCGTGCCAAGCTCGAAGGTCTGGAAGATGCGCGTCTGTGCGCTGGTACGGAGGAGCGTGCCAAGCTCGAAGGTCCGGGAGATGCGCGTTGGTCTAGATGTGCGTCAGGACGAACAGCTGCGCTGGGGTCTGCAGTGGAGCGCTGGGGTGCCTCCCGTGGAAGTTACAGGGAGCGCAGAACAGTCTCCTCCACAGGCTACGGCGACAGCAGACGAAGGCTGGAGCAAACATCTCAAGGCTGGAGAGATCCATCTTACAGCATTGGTAGACCAGAGGATCTCCCGAAAGAGTCTAGATGTTAGAGAATATGACTCAGCATGAATACAACACGACCCCACGCCAAAACGAGGGGAAGCGCCCTGGTATTTAAAGCCCACAGGGGGACTAATTAGCCTGCCACCACAGGTGCGAGAGATAATAGAATATCAAACAGGTGTGGCCACTAAGGGTAAGGAACGAGAGGGTGGGGGCTAGAGAGAGTGAGTAGGGAATTCCTAACAGTAGGCTTAAAGAAGACAGAGAATAGGGAATTCCTAACAGTAGGCTTAAAGAAGACAGAGAAAAGGTAGTGAGCAGCGGGCAAAACCTCACAGTATCCCCCCCTCCAACGGGAGCCACCCGGCGACCCAAAACAAATACAGACAGAGTGGCAGGGGGCAAAACAAGACAAAAACGAAGGCACTGGCCAAGCCAGTAGGGGAAGCCACCACAAGAGTGGGGCTAGCAAAAGAAACAGGGTCGCCGAGGGGTAACTAGGGTAGCAGAGGGGCAACTGGTCTAGAGGAACTGGGTCTAGAGAACTAGTCTAGCGAACTGGGCAAGAGAACTGGTCTAGAGAACTGGTTTAGAGAACTGGTCTAGAGAACTGGTCTAGAGGAACTGGTCTAGAGAACTGGTCTAGAGAACTGGGCTAGAGAACCGGGCTAGAGAACTGGTCTAGAGAACTGGTTTAGAGAACTGGTCTAGAGAACAGGTCTAGAGGAACTGGGTCTAGAGAACTGAGGGGCAAGCAGGGTAGCAAAAGGGGTAACCATGGTAGCACCGGGAAAAGGGGCTAGCAGAGGGAAGGTTAGCTGCCAGGGCACTGACAGCTACAGGGCCTATGCTAGCTGTACTGCTACATCAACATAGAGGCTGCGCAAGCTGCCGGAGCTAGGCTAGCAGAGGGAAAGGGTAGCTGCCAAGGCACTGATAGCTACAGGGCCTATGCTAGCTGTACTGTTACATCAACATAGAGGCTGTGCTAACAGCCGGGGCCAAGCTAGCAGGCCGGGGCCATGCAGAGGGAAACTGGGTTAGCTGCCAGGGCATGGCTAGCTACAGGGCCTATGCCAGCAGCAAGGGCTGCATAAACATAGAGGCTGTGCTAGCAGCCGGGGCTAAGCTAGCAGACAGGGGCTCTGCTGAGGGACTGGGTTAGCTGCCAGGGCATGGCTAGCTACAGGGGGGTCAAACAGGGCTAAACGGGAAGCAAACAGGGGAGCTAACCGGCTAACAAGGGAGCTAAACAGGGCTAACAAGGAAGCTAAACAGGGCTAACAAGGAAGCTAAACTGGGCTAACAGGGGAGCTAGAGGGAACAAGAGAAGAAAAAAAAAGGCAAACTCAACATACACCGTCTGTGCTGGCTGGGGTCGTCGATTTGGTGGGGTCGTACTGTTATGGTTTGTAACCGACCCCAATCGCACAACACAAGACAGGTATGGTGGTTTGCCAAGAAACAGATATTTATTTAGAACAGGGAAAAAGGGCACTGTCCCTTTAAGGGAGAAAACACAAAACACTGGAATAACACAAGAGGGGAAGGTAAAGTGCCTTTAAGAGGCGGGCAGGAAAAGGGAACACTATGGGAAGGTAAAGGGAACGCCTAAGGGAAGGTTAAGGGAACGCCTTGGGAAGGTTAAGGGAACGCCTAGGGAAGGTTAAGGGAACGCCTAAGGGAAGGTTAAGGGAACGCCTTGGGAAGGTTAAGGGAACGCCTAGGGAAGGTTAAGGGAACGCCTTGGGAAGGTTAAGGGAACGCCTTGGGACAGAGGACTAGGGACTAGGAGAGCTAGGGATAGAGGACTAGGGACTAGGAGAACAAGGGATAGAGGGACAGGTACTGGGGAACATAGGGAACAGGTACTGGGGAACAGAGGGCCAGGTTCTGGTGACAGAGGGAACAGAGGCCCGTGGAGGCGGGCTGGGGACAGGGAGGAACTGGGGACAGAGGACCGCGGAGGCGGGCTGGGGACAGGGAGGAACTGGGGACTGGTGGGAAAACATCTGGGCCGCTCTGCAGAACAGAGGAGAGGGTTAATATTCAAAGGGAAAAAACAGAGCAGATGCAGAACAGTCCAAATAACAAAGTAACAAAGTAAATACTATCTTCGTGTGAACAAACACACAGTGGGAGATGGAATGTCCAAAATAATATCCACGAGAGAACAAAACAGAGTGGGAGATGAAATGTCCAACTAATAACTAAGTGAGAACTAAAGGAGGCAATACGCTGGGGAACAGCAGCGGGACGAGGGCAAGGGGCATTATGCTGAGTGAGTGACATCACAATCAAAACTCACCCAGGCGTATGCGTAAAGGTACAGGGACAGCAGCGGGAACGGGGGCAAGGGCACTACGCTGAGTGAGTGACATCACAATCAAAACTCACCCAGGCGTATGCGTAAAGGTACAGGGACAGCAACGGGAACGGGGGCAAGGGCACTACGCTGAGTGAGTGACATCACAATCAAAACTCACCCAGGCGTATGCGTAAAGGTACAGGGACAGCAACGGGGCGAGGGCATCGCCACCGGGTGGCTGGCTGTCCGAGCCGAGGGACAGAGTGCTGGAACAGTGGCGGGCGGCGAGGGTGTCGTCCACCGGGTAGCCGCTGTCGGAGCCGAGGAACAGAGTGCGCGCCACACCTTGGTGTGCGCGTCGGAACAGAGGGCTGGAACAGTGGCGGGGGCGAGGGTGTCGTCCACCGGGTAGCCGCTGTCGGAGCCGAGGAACAGAGTGCGCGCCACACCTTGGTGTGCGCGTCGGAACAGTGGCGGTGGCGAGGGCGTCGTCCACCGGGTAGCCGCTGTCGGAGCCGAGGAACAGAGTGCGCGCCACACCTTGGTGTGCGCGTCGGAACAGTGGCGGTGGCGAGGGCGTCGTCCACCGGGTAGCCGCTGTCGGAGCCGAGGAACAGAGTGCGCGCCACACCTTGGTGTGCGCGTCGGAACAGAGAGACGCCTCGGGGTGCGTCTGCGAGGAGGAGTGTGCCAAGCACGAAGGTCTGGAAGATGCGCGTCGGCGCGCTGAGGTCTGGAGAGCGTGCCAAGCTCGAAGGTCTGGAAGATGCGCGTCTGTGCGCTGGTACGGAGGAGCGTGCCAAGCTCGAAGGTCTGGAAGATGCGCGTCAGTGCGCTGGTACGGAGGAGCGTGCCAAGCACGAAGGTCTGGAAGATGCGCGTCGGCGCGCTGAGGTCTGGAGAGCGTGCCAAGCTCGAAGGTCTGGAAGATGCGCGTCTGTGCGCTGGTACGGAGGAGCGTGCCAAGCTCGAAGGTCTGGAAGATGCGCGTCAGTGCGCTGGTACGGAGGAGCGTGCCAAGCTCGAAGGTCTGGAAGATGCGCGTCAGTGCGCTGGTACGGAGGAGCGTGCCAAGCTCGAAGGTCTGGAAGATGCGCGTCTGTGCGCTGGTACGGAGGAGCGTGCCAAGCTCGAAGGTCCGGGAGATGCGCGTTGGTCTAGATGTGCGTCAGGACGAACAGCTGCGCTGGGGTCTGCAGTGGAGCGCTGGGGTGCCTCCCGTGGAAGTTACAGGGAGCGCAGAACAGTCTCCTCCACAGGCTACGGCGACAGCAGACGAAGGCTGGAGCAAACATCTCAAGGCTGGAGAGATCCATCTTACAGCATTGGTAGACCAGAGGATCTCCCGAAAGAGTCTAGATGTTAGAGAATATGACTCAGCATGAATACAACACGACCCCACGCCAAAACGAGGGGAAGCGCCCTGGTATTTAAAGCCCACAGGGGGACTAATTAGCCTGCCACCACAGGTGCGAGAGATAATAGAATATCAAACAGGTGTGGCCACTAAGGGTAAGGAACGAGAGGGTGGGGGCTAGAGAGAGTGAGTAGGGAATTCCTAACAGTAGGCTTAAAGAAGACAGAGAATAGGGAATTCCTAACAGTAGGCTTAAAGAAGACAGAGAAAAGGTAGTGAGCAGCGGGCAAAACCTCACAATAATCTCACACAAATCCAAAAACCAAGTTTGCAGACATTAATTCAATTTGACAATTATAGGGAGGTGTAGTCTGACGTCACATTAGTTTCCCGCGCGGCCCACCCATATAGGGATTTATCATTGGGAAAATGTATTATCGGCTATTGTAATAATTCTGCCTCATGAACATTGGCAAGCTTTCCATTTTTGCACAAAATGAGTTCCCTTCTATCACTAACATTATTGTTTAAGCATTTTTGGTTGAAATAAAATGAGTTATAAGGTTGTTTAATAATTTGTCCTTAAAAAATAACTACACTTAGTAGAACGCCTGTCATTCAGTGCTGTCGCCTAATACACGCCACGGCCATTGACAGTTGCGCTGATACCGAGCTAACTACCTAAAATAAACACGGAGAAAGCTTAGCCTTCAATAATAACTTACATGCAAAATACATGGCAATCTACGCAACAGTATTTTCATACGTAACTTTCCGTGCAGGTGAGGAACGTTAAAAGAACACACCAACTTTTTGGTAAATTAGCGTATTTGCCATCTACCCTGGAGTTAGACAAGCAGATACCATTTTCTTCTCTGTGCATGCAGTAGGCTTAAGTAACAGCCGCACCGTTAGCCTAGCTTAGCGTCATTCACTGGAAGTAGGTGTGCCAGTGTAGCCTATTTCCCACCGAAGCATCGATGCACTTTGTGAAGGCATTTCATCTTCTGCTTCAGTATTTAAATTTTCCTTATATCTTCTTGCAAGTGACAACTGTTGTCGTATTTTCTGTGAGGCTTTTACACACAGGTCCGCGTTTTGACAGGTCCCGCAGAGAAAAGCTATGTCAGGAATTTCAGAGCATGTGATGCATCTGAACCAATCACGTTATCAGAAATCTACACCAGCCAATGGGAGCTCGTTGTTTGTGGCAAACCCCCCCCCTACAACAGTGCCTCATATGATATTGGGCAGAGAGCGACCACGCTGAATTTAGGCAAAATATACAGGTGCAGAATGACAAAGTGTAGTAAAATAAACTAGTCTAAATGTGTATTTTGAACGTTTCCTTTCCACTAGTCTGAAGGAAGATATGTTAGGGAAGCAAAATAGCAAAAAAAATGCTCTGGCTTTCTTTTGCCAGCATTTGGAACACACGGCCAGCCGGCACCGCTTCAGGTTACATAAAAGACCAGACCTGGGCTCCGTGATTATACATGCGCAGGATCTAGTGCGATGTGTATTGGAACTGCGTCGGCCTCCGTTGATGAAGGGGAGAGACATGGCAAATACAACCAGCTGCCAGGTGGAAAACTTAATCTGAGTTGGGCTCGTCGGTTTTTCCTCTTGGTCTTTTCTTCTTCTTTTTTTGCCAATGTGCGACCCCACTGTCACCTACCCGCGACCCCACTTTGGGTCGCGACCCGTAGTTTGAGAACAGCTGGTCTAGGTAAACAAAAACTGAAAAGCCGATCAAATCCCGCAGTACGTCGTTCACCAGTGCCTGAAAAACTGCGGGTGCATTGGCGAGCCCAAAGGTCATGACCAAATATTCATAATGTCCATTTGGCGTGTTAAAGGCAGTCTTCCACTTGTCTCCCTCCCTAATCCTCACCAGGTTGTAGGCATTGCGCAGATCTAATTTAGTGAAAACCTGAGCCCCCTGCAGCGACTCAAAGGCGGTGTCAATGAGGGGAAGGGGGTAGCGGTTTTTAATGGAGACGTCATTCAGACCGAGGTAGTCTATGCAAGGACGCTGTCGCCTGTCCTTCTTTGCCACAAAAAAGAAGCCTGCGCCAGCGGGTGAAGTGGAGGGGTGGATATGACCCACGGCCAGTCCCTCTTCGATTCATGGACAGGGTCTCCGAGTGAGAGAGAGAAAACAGGCGTCCCTGTGGCATCAAGGTACCTGGCAGAAGATCAATAGCGCAGTTGTAGGATCTATGAGGGGGCAACTTTTTTTTGCCAGAGACTTGCTAAAAAGGGAGGGGGGGTGGGATGTGGGCATAGACAGGGAGTGTAACGGGGCTGTAAGAGTGGTAGGCGGGGACTCTCTAAACATGGTGATGGAGCCTGTCTCTAGCAAGAGCCGACCTGTTGACCAGTCTATGCGGGGATTGAGGGAAGCTAATCAGGGGTGACCTAGCACAATAGGACCGTCAGGCGAGGCCACAATAAAAAACTGTATATGTTCCCAACGACCCCCTCCCACCTGGAGACGCACTGGCACCATGCGCTGTGTGATGGTACCTGACCCTAAAGGCCAACCGTACAGAGCCCCGAACAGGGACTGGTTCCTCTAATTCCTCCAAAGGAACCCCCACCCCAGGCTTTCATCCATTAACTTACCTGCCGCCCACTCTGTACCAGATGTAAATCTGCTGAGGGCTCACTGGGTCACCTCTTTTGGTTTTGCCCGAAGCTCCATAGGTTCTGGAGTGAGGTGTTCCAATGTTTCTCAAATATTTACACCGATGACTTTCCCTCAGACCCTGTAGTGGCTATTTTTGGCTGGTCACAAAACATGACAACACTCAGTAACTCTGACATATGACTATTAGGCCGGGAGCCAGGTCCACCCCTCAGGATGTTTTTTGCTACCTTTTTTTTCATTATTATTTCCAGTTATGCCATACCTTGGGCCATCACAAGTTGATAATGACCACCCCCAAATCAGCTCCGTTTCAGGGGCCAAAAAACCCTCTTTTTGGGAAAAGCTTCTGGCGAAATTATATAATTGCAAATATGAGGGTACTGCAACTGCATAAATGGTCAAATAAGTCTGAAACCTTGCATGGTGTATCCTGACACATAGGGGAAAAGTATCAGAATAATACTCTGGGCCTTACTACCTTTCTATTGTCAAATATCACCCTCAGAATACCCTAAAAGACAAACAAAATTCTGTCTGCCGGCCAAATTGTCATCAAAAGTGATCATTTTCAAGTATTTTATTATACATATTGCTGCCTCACATGGGTATAAAAACTGCCCACATTTATAAGCTTTAACTTAAGTCCAAGATGACCTTTCTATCTAGAATAGTACACCTGCTATGACCAAAGTTCTCCATTGTACCTCAAATCGAGAAAATAGAACATATTTCTTCAAAAAAAATTCTCCCTTATTTTTTTATCTAAAAAATATATTAAACAAGAGTTGAGACTTAAGTAATGTAATGCTATACTATCTGAAGTTAATTACATGAAAAGTGAATAATGTTATGCCCCCTGGTGGACCGGGGTATCACAGTGCAACATAAAGCAGTGCTGACCGGCCAAACCAACCAACCAAAACTCTAACCCTGTTTCATGTCACATGTCAGTTATTCAGCAAAGACAATTTTGGGTAATTTGATCTATTATTCTGGCTGTGGGAAGAGATTGACTGTCCAATATTTTTTTTACATGAAAGGTGACAACTCTACTTCTAGAGTGATAACATTAACATTAGCTTTTAGATTGTTAGCTAATATAGCCAGCCCAATGTAGCTAGCTAGTGAGAGTAGAAGTGGGAGAGAAATTATGAAATTGTAATTATTAAGAAAATAAATAATAATTATTAGCAACTCTACTTCTAGAGTGATAACATTAGCTAGTTAGCTTGTAGATTGTTAGCTGTCAGCCCAATGTAGCTAGCTAGTAAGAGCGGGAGTGGGAGACTAGTGAGAGCAGATGTGGGATATAAATTATGGTGTGTGTGTACAATATTTTGCTGTTGTAATGAATATACTGACTTTCTGATGGTTGCAATGCTACGGTATAGTCAAGGTGTCAAAGAGACGACAAGATGCCTGGATACATTGCCAGAGTGCTTCAAAGAAGAATCAGCCCCCCCCCCCCCAGTCTGGGATATTAGTCCAATAGTCCATGTCTGAGGTTAGATGTCAATGAAATGTGAAACATTGGATCTAAATTAATGTATATTGGCACATAAGCCTGTTCAAGCTGCTGCAGTCAGGCAAGCGCCTCTGCATACATACAGCAAGAACAGAGAGACTCAGAGTCAGCTTCTTCCCCCAGGCCATCAGAACACTGAACACACACAAGCACACAAGAACTGGGACAGAGCGATGAACACACACAAATCCATGCTGGAAACTATCTGGAAACTCATGAACCACTCTCTGCAGAATGGACTGCATTTTTGGAAAATCTCACTCTGAATTAATCTACTCCTGCTGAAGTGCTCTCATCAGAAGATGTATCTCACCACATGGCAGAATATCATGCATTCAGAGAAGCCGTGAGAAATGGGGAGCTGGGAGAAACTGGACAGTTTTGGATGGAATACATGGACTGCACCTGGCTTGTCCTGTCAATGAATAAGGCAATCAAAATGAATGACTATGAAGGATACAAAGCCACCCTAAACAACATGCCAGACCTTTTCTTCTGCTCAGACCAGCAGAACTATGCTAGATTCCTCACATACTTGGGATACTATATTTTTTTTGTATCCACTTTTTCTCCCCATTTTCTATTTTCCTCCCATCCCAATTTCATATTTCCAATTCTTCCCTCCCCTGTCTTGAACGTTGCTAGACTATGCCTCCCACTGGTTGGCTGTAGTGAGGATAGAAGCCTTGCATAACGGTACACGAGGAGGCAGCCTGTTGCATCTTTTCACAGCAGCAGCTCGAAACTCTCAGTGGCGAGGAGTAATGCGTGGGAGGCACACCCTGCCCCCGATACTTCTTGTTTCCGCCGCACCGGCGTCACCCAACCAACCTGTAGGAGTCGCTGTCCACAACGTCCAATCCCCACCCACCGGCTTTCCCACCCTCTAACACTGCCAATTGTGTTAGTATGACGTCCGGCCAAGCCGGTAGCAACGCCGAGAGCTGGGCGAACGCCTTGCCCACTGCACCACTCAGCCGCCTGCACTTGGGATACTATCTTGAACACATTGAGGAAACATCCAGGATCTGAGAAACGTTTGCGTGCTGGAGCAATCAGTGTATCCAGATCACATATCCCAGCCAACCACTGCCACATTGACAAAACCATAGAAGAGACTGCTATGAAATGGCTTAAGTCAAACTTAGGGTCTGGAACATAATTTGCAGGGATCTGTGGAATCACCAGTAACTATGAAGCCAGCCAACGTCAACTGCCCATGCCAAAGGAGAGTATGTAGAAGAGATGTGGAAAATGACAAGCGACCGAGGTGAACATACAGAGAAGCAGCAACGAGATCTAAGACCACGTGAAATCACTCTGTCTGAGAAGCAAGTCCAGCAAACAGTTGAAGCATTTCAGAGTTTTATCAACCCATTTCAGTTTGATACTTCTCATCCCTTGACAAGTTTGACTTCAGGAGCAGCTATGCCAGAAGAGGTGCGGAATGATGTGCTGAATGCCCTGAAAAATGGCAAAACTCAAAAAGAGAAGTTCATCTGTGATCGACTTCAGACAAAAAAAGTCCTTTTCTTTGAACCTATCAAGAGGAACAGATTCAAGCCAATGTCATCTACCACACCTAAAAGGAAGCTTGTGGCATCAAACCAGAGAGTGATCCAGTACAAGGCCACAAGTGGGTTCATCTTTCAGATCTTTGTCAAATCACAACAACTCAAGTCACAAATAAGCATCTTTGACCTAATGACCTATCCCTTGACTCTGATGCCATACTCCATCTCAACCATCGATATTTTTTTTTGCAAAAACCAACAAAGCAAACAGAATGAACTACATGATCAAAGATGCTGAGAATGCCCAACTTCCTTCCCCAAGCCAATGTGCTCTCATTCAAGATGGAAACTCCTCATTCTACATGCGTGATGTGCCACAAACAATGAAGAATATACCAGAGCGCACCTTCAAAAGTCTACCGGCTGCAGCTATAATAATAATTAATAATAATTGGTTAGACTAGAAGTCTTTATTTGTCATGCAGTTTAACACACACGCGAGATGGGCGACCCACAGGAACACACAGGGGCGTAGCTGGGGGGGGGTAGCTTAGGATGATTCCAAGGGCCCAGCACTGGGGGGGGGGCCCAAAAACTTTTTTTTTTACTAGACACACTCACACTTTTTTTTACAACATCACTCAGGTGTATTATTGATGCTCTCATTGATACTATGTTTCTTTCAACGTGTGTGTATGTGTGTGTGTGTGTGTGTGTGTGTGTGTGTGTGTGTGTGTGTGTGTGTGTGTGTGTGTGTGTGTGTGTGTGTGTGTGTGTGTGTGTGTGTGAGAGATATAGAGAGAGAGGGGGGGCTTTGGTAGACTATTGCATTGGTCCATTCATTGAAGATGAACACAATGCGACATCCTTTACTAGGCTCACCCACCAACAGTGCAGGTGCTGAACTGCTGATCCGAATGTATAGGTGAAAACCATATTATGCGTTTTCATCAATAAAAAAATGGCCAAAAAAAATGTTGCTCGCGCGCTGACGCGCGCTCACATTCACTGGGGGCCTACAAATACATTCTTTCATGGGGCCCAGAATCTGTAGCTACACCCCTGGGAACACACACACACACGCATGCACTGAGTCGCCGATGAAATGTCTCTCTGCACTTTTCCCATCCTGTTGTCCTTCCCCCCCATGGGCAGCTGGGAGCAGTATTCAGCACAGACACTTACCTTGACCGTCTTCATTCACCAAAATCAGCTGAGAGGGATCACAGAGGTTGTGGTGAATGTTTTATGGTGAAGGGGCTAAATGTTCATCGGCCCACTGATTGGAATGGTTTTCTCACAAATGATGAAAACAAGAAGGCCCTCATTCATTTACTTCTGGATCACTGGAGCTCTGAAGATATGATGAAAGACATCCTCCGAAGGCCTGTTATTTTCATAGAGGCTGGTCAAGCATGCAATGCTGGAGTGATGTCTAAAGAGCTTCTACCTGAGATCTGTTCAAAACATGAAGAAACGGATGTGAGGGTAATCATTTACATGCAGTATATCCAAACCAAAAGGCCTCACATCACAACAGTCAGAGTCAGAGCAAAATACTGACATTTTCTTCATCCTCCTGTATTATGCCAAGTCATCAACTGTCAACATCCTCTTTGACATGGGAGATAGACTTATCAACATCAACCAGCTGGCTGAAAATTACTCAGAGGAACACATTTCAGCTCTCCTGGCCTTGCACGCATTCATTGGTGCTGACTGCACATCAGCATTCAAAGGCAAAGGGAAGGTGCGACCGATGAAGATTCTGAATCAGAAAAGTTTATCCAGATCTTTTTTCTGAAGTGGGGAACTCTTGGGAGCTTGATGAGTGGATTCTCAGTGATGTTGAAGAGTTCACCTGTCGCCTCTATGGTTTCAGTCGTCGAATCAAGAAGGTTGATGAGGCAAGAGAGATTAAAATCAAGATGTGTGGCTCAAGCCTTGAGCTTCGACAGGGTATCTCCCTTGACCTCTCCACCTTCCTACCTTGCAAGAGGGTCCTCTTACAGCACATGAGACGAGTCAACTTCCAGGCATGTGTCTGGAAGAGGGCTCATGAGCACTACCCGGAGATCCCATCCCCTCTTGACCATGGATTTCACATTAACACGGAGACTGGTAAGCTAGAACAACTGTGGTGTGAGGGACTTAGCAGATGAAATCCATACAAATATGGATGATGATGATGAGGAGGAGGAGGAAGAGGAGGAGGAAAATGATGATTATAATAAAAATTATCATCATAGTTTTATAGTCAGCGAATGGATCACAGCAAATGGAGTAAGCAGCAAAAGGGGTCTAAGAACCAAAGAAATTTATTCTATTTTTAGTTTGAGCTGTATTTAATTTTCTCCATTTGGCTGTATAGAATATCTATCTACAGTTTAGTCATGTTGATTCTATTTACTTCTTGATAACAGACTGCACACTAGAGTCATTTTGTTCATTGTGTTGCCTGTACTTTGTTCTTCAATACATTTCATAATTGGTTACCGGGTTTTCTGTGACTGAACCCTCCTTTGCTCAATCTGTTTTATGTTGCACTGTGATACCCCGGTCCACCAGGGGGCGTAACATTGTTCACTTTTCATGTAATGAACTCCAGATAGTATAGCATTACATTTCTTAAGTCTCAACTCTTGTTTAATATATTTTTTAGATATAAAAAATAAGGGAGAAAAAAAAGAGAAGAAATATGTTCTGTTTTCTCGATATGAGGTACAATGGAGAACCTTGGTCATAGCAGGTGTAATATTCTAGATAGAAAGGTCATCTTGGACTTAAATTGAAGCTTATACATGTGGGACGTTTTTTATATCCATGTGAAGCAGCAACATGTATAATAAAATACTTGAAAATTATCACTTTTGATGACAATTTGTCAGGCGGACAGATGTTTTTTTGTCTTTTGGGGTATTCTGAGGGTGATATTTGACAATAGAAAGGTAGTAAGCCCCAGAGTATTATTCTGATACTTTTCTCCTATGTGTCAGGATACACCATGCAAAGTCTCAGACTTATTTGACCATTTATGCAGTTGCAGTACCCTCATATTTGCAATTACATAATTTCGCCAGAAGCTTTTCCCAAAAAGAGGGTTTTTTGGCCCCTGGGGCCAAACAGGGCTGATTTGGGGGTGGTCATTATCAACTCATGATGGCCCAAGGTATGGGATAACAGGAAATAATAATGAAAAAAAGGTAGCAAAAAACATCCTGAGGGGTGGACCTGGCTCTCGGCCTATGGTATGGCATGGTAATTGCAAAGAAATGCATTTGAATGGTGTGGAACAAAGAAAGAGTACCACTTTTCCAAACCTGATTGACAGAACTCATCAATATGCTACGCATGGAGAGAATACGCTATGAGAATGCAGGGCAGTCCAGCAAATGTAAAGACATTTGGTAACCTTTTCTTGATTATATATCTCAAAACTGACTGGGTGATCTGAAGAAATATCACTCAGAAAACTCATGCTGTTTTATGCTATGAACAACCAACACTTCAACTCGTAAATTGAGATAATTAGGTTTCAAACCCTGTATACCAAGACGGACTTACTTTCTTAGTTTGAAGGGCTAAAGCATTACAATGAACAAGCATTACAATATATAATGCATACTGTAGATGGCTAGGACAATGTGAACTTATAGAGCACTTTTAGTTTGTTTTTGCTGTGTGTTTGTTCTGTAGTGTTTCTCCTCCTCACCTCCCTGCTCTAAAGACATCAACTGAAGGGACTCTTGATGGCCTGATGGCCTTGGTACTTTGTACAAGGATTTTATTTGGACTATGTGGACTGAATGGCAACTGTGAAGCTATCTCTCACACAAAGCCATGTAAAAAGACTTCACGTCTACTATATATATATTTTTCAATCTTTAAGACTTGATACTGTACGTCTAACACTGGTAAGAGGCACAAAAGAGCGACTGGTTGTCCTTTCTGTTGAGGGGAGGGGGGGTATATACATATTTATTTTTTACCTTTTTGTTTGTCGTTGTTGTTGTGCATAGCTTATGTCCTGATTTTGTCTGTTCTGTCTGCTTTGTTTGTATAATGTGTTAAAACATTGAATAAAAATAATATCAAGAAATTACCTGCCGCACCTAAGTCCACCAGAGCCAAAACTCCCGAAGGTTCATGGGTTGTTAAAACCAGAGGGTCCCCACCCGCTAGTACCCCTCCCGACACGGCTGCCCCGTTTCCGGAGGTCCCTGGGCAGGCAGCATAGTGATGGCCCTTGCGACCACACAGAAAACAGTGCCGCTCAACCAGCCGCTGCCGCTTCTCGTCCTCCATGGTCTCCTCCGGGAACCAGCGAGCCGCCTCCCTAGGAGGAGGAGGTTGGGAGTACAACCAGGAATTCTAAGGACACTCTTGATCAACTTGGAGTTACGTACGGATTTTTTAGACAAATATTCTGCTGTTTTCCCCGTGGGGATTCGTGTGTGATGCTTCTTCTTCTTAGAGGTCTATCAAAAATAAATAAGTAGAATCCACAATCGTAAAAACGATCCACACACACACACCTCTCAATCTGTGTTTCATAAAACATTTGATCTGCTTAGATTTACGTACGGAATTCTAAAAACACGTTTGATCTGCTTAGATTTACGTACGGAATTCTAAGGACACGCTTGATCTGCTTGGAGTTACGGACAGAATTTTTAGACAAATATTTCACTGTTTTCCCCACAGGGATTCGTGTGTGAAGCTTCTTCTTCTTCGGCGCTACCGAACACGGCCCGAGGTGTCTTCGGCTCATGAGCGCTACTAGTGGCCAAAATCGCACATTATCTTTAGCCCTAGGCATCAACATTTCATTATAAAAATGAATGCTCAAAGTAAATATATAGTACCATTTTGAAGATAACAACTAGGGCTCTCAAATGATATAAAATATCTGTATGATTATCATGATTATTATTATTAATATTGTTCATATTTGATACAGAAATTATTACAAAAATCTTGTCCGGCCACCACATTTCAACAAACTGCATTTTCAACCACTTTACTGACAAGCTAGCAGGAAACTTAGAGGGTATGGGATATAGACAAGTATGTGGGCAATATAGAACAGCTGACAGATTAGAAATATAATTTATTGTTCAAAAGTTATGATAATTATAGTGATAGTAATAAAACAATTCCGTCTGAAAATGTACTTGAATGGGTTTATGATGAATATCTGTTTGTGGGTATGTTAGTCGTTATGCCAATCGTTATGCCAATTCCCAATCCCCTTCCTGGTCGCTGCGCACTTACCCCCCACAGTCGGTCTGGGAGAGTGGAGGCTACCACGTGCTTCCTCCGACACACGTCCAGCCAATCAACCGCTTCTTTTCACCTGGCAGCGCGGATTCTTATTGAGAGGGCGTAGCGTGTGGAAGGATCACACTATCCCACTCAGGTCCTATCCGCGCTTAGCAGGCGCCCCGACCGAACTGTAGGAGTCGCTGTTTACAACGACCCGGACCCACCCCGCCAGCTTCTCCCACCCTCTAATACTGCCAATTGTATTAGTGTGAACGGCCAGCCAAGCTGGTGACAACCCCGGAGCTGTGAGCTGGATTCGAACAGGCGAATCTAGCCGCTCCGGGGTTTGGTGACGAACGCAATCTCTGTTACGCCACCTGACCGCCCCCTAGCCGTGTAGTTTCTAATCCCATCGTTTATTTGTATTGATTAAGCATAAGTCAGTTACTGTACATGACACTGTATGTCAAATATGCTAAGGTAATTAGCTTCAACTTATTGCTTATGGAGCATTGTTTCCCCATTTATCCCAGAGGAGTTGATGAACACTGCAGCTGTATTATGTAAGAAATACATATGCAGTATATAATAATTGTATATAATAATTGTAAAGTGTTTTTTGATGTTTTTATTTTGTTTTGGTGTAAATAAAAAGAAACTGATCAATTCAAATCCGTTTTTAAAACTTTTTTGGTTAAAACACTTTTTTTATTGATTTCCCCAAGGGGATCAATAAAGGAATGTCTTATCTTATTGTATAGACAATGATGTGGGAAATATAGAACAGGTGACAGAAGTTATAACCATTATAGTGATTAGTGGGAAAACTAAATACAAATTCCATCTGGATTTTCTTTGTGTTTTGTCAAAACAATGTTCTATAGTGAGTGGTCTTACCTCCTTTTCCAGGATTACTTCAACTTTCAATATCTAGCAGTTACTCTGTCATTATAAATGCTTATGTACGCTCACTATGCAACAAACTGGATGAGCTACAGGCGAATGTTTACCATCAGCAAGAGTACAGTAATGCGTGCATCCTGGCCCTAACGGAGACTTGGCTGGACAATCGGGTTTCCAACTCGGACCTGTATATTGAAGGCTTTGGCACACCAATACGACTCGACAGAGATAAAACCATCACCGGTAAGCAGAAAGGGGGAGGTGTCTGCTTATATATAAACCAAAAATGGTGTAAGACTGTTACTGTACGGGACACAATATGTACAGCTGACATAGAAATGCTGACTGTGTCTCTTCGCCCACATTACCAAGAGAGTTCACGCAACTCATGTATGCAGTATAGTGTACATCCACCCCATGCTAACATGAACAATGCACTGGAAGTTATAGTGGACATGGTAAACAAGATGGACAAAATATCAACAGATGCACCTAAATTTCTCCTAGGCGACTTCAATCACTGTCAGCTGGATGGTGTCTTACCTGCATACCACCAGTATATTGATTGCCCTACACGACTCAACAAGGTGCTGGATAAATGCTACGGCTCTGTTCCCAGAGCATATAGATCCTTCGCGCTACCAGGCCTGGGACTTACGGACCACAACGCAGTTTTGCTGGCCCCTGCATACCAACCAGTCATTAAAAGAGAAAAACCAACCATAAAGACATCCAAGGTCTGGTCAGAAAACAACATTGAGGCCCTTAGAGGCTCATTTGAATGTACTGATTGGGATGCTCTTGTCGAGCCAGGCTCAGACATAAATGATAAAGATGTAATATCATCATACATACATTTCTGTGTGGACACAGTGATACCCTCTAAAGAGACAAAAATATTTCCTAATAATAAACCCTGGGTAACGAAGGACCTGAAAAGCATTTTTATTTTAATTTTTTTATTATCTTTTTCCCCCTCCTTCTTTTTCCGATTTTTTCTCCCATCCCACTGTTAGTCGTTATGCCAATTCCCAACCCCCTTCCTGGTTGTTGTGCACTTTCCCCTACTGTTGGTCCGAGAGGCCGGAGACTGTCACATGCTTTCCTCCGACGCATGTGCAGCCAGCCGGCAGCCAGCCTGGCCGCGCAGATTCTCACCGGGAGAGTGTAACGTGTGGAAGGTCACACTACCTCTCTCCAGATCCTACCCTTGCTGAGCAGGCACCGCGACCGAACTGTAGGGGTCGCTGTCCACAACGCCCAGGACCCACCCACGGCTCCCCTCCCCCTAACTCAGCCAAACGAGTTAGTATAGCGATCAGCCCGAGCCAAGGCAATGCTGACTCTCCGGGAGTCGAGACTGCAGCCTCTTGCATTGGCTGAAAAGCATTGTTAATAAAAAGAAAAGGATATTTTTCTGTGGGACACCTGAGGAGAAGAAATATGTTAATAAAGAGGTCAAACGAGCAGTGAGACAGGCAAGGCTAAACTATAAAAATAAGATAGCAGATAAATATAATCAAGGGGACATGCGTTCAGCCTGGAAAGGAATTAAAATGATGTCCGGGATGAACACCAATACAGCCCCTAAAAATATACAAATAGTAGCCATGACTCCCTGTCAGATAAGGCAAATAAGTTCTTCTGTCAGTTTGACTCTCAGGATTTTAGTGCTGAACTTAAGAAGCTATCAGATTCACTCTCACCTGGACAGAAGTCTCCACGCAGTCATAGCTAAACATTTTAAAGAGATTAAGGTAAACAAAGCTAAAGGGCCAGATGGAATATGTGGAAAGACACTGAAACACTGTGCTCAACTGAGTCAAGTGTTTCAAAGACTTTTCCAGCTCTGCTTGGACTCAGCAGTGGTCAATGTTCCCTCAAATTTTTTTTCGGTCTGAGCAAACACTCAAACCTCCTGAGCAGACATCAGCAGTTTCAAGTTTCTTTAATAGTTGTCATACAGAAGTACAGAATACTTTCATACAAAATGCTTCTTACTGTTACGCTCCAGAGACTGTGCTAGACAAGATAGTATCAAATAACATAGTATAGCATGTAATTTTAGAAGAAGAAAATGAGGTCACAGTGTTCGGTATAGACATATGTACAATGTTCTGAGTTACCATATAATATACAATACTATGCAGTGTACTAATGTACAGTACTATATAGTGCAAAGCAGAAATGGGATGAGGTACAATTTAGGTACAATTTACAGTAAGGTGTACGAGTTGTTGTGCAATCCTTCATCAATAAATATAAAGTGTGGGGAGTGGGTGCTACAGTGTGTTTGTTTAAAGTGGGTGTGTGCTATAAAGTGTGTGGAGTGGGTGCTACAGTGTGTTTGTTTAAAGTGAGTGTGTGCGTGTGGATGTGTGTGCTATGTGCGTTTGGTGGTTGTTGTTGTGTAGTGTTCATTCATTGTTCGTTTAGCAGCCTGATGGCCTGGGGATAGAAGCTTCTTCTGAGTCTTTCTGTGCTCGCCTTGAGACTCCGGTATCGCTTGCCTGACCGCAGCAGTTCAAAGAGGCAGTTGTTCGGGTGACTGGAGTCTTTAATGATTCTCTTCGCCTTGCCCTTGCAACGCTTGTTGTAAATGTTCTGGAGGGTGGGGAGCCCCCCTCCAATTGTGCGTTCGGCTGAACGTGTCACTCTTTGTAGTCTGCTTCGGTCTTGTGCAGTGCTATTCCCAAACCAGGAGGTGATGTTGCCGGTCAAGATGCTCTCTATTGTACATGAGTAGAAGTTCTTAAGGATCTTCTGACTGACTTGGAACTTCCTTAGGCGCCTGAGGAAGTAGAGGCGTTGTCGTGCCTTCTTCACAACACTGTCAATGTGTGTGGTCCATGTCAAATCCTCGGATATGTAGGCTCCGAGGTACTTAAAGCTGTTGACTCTCTCAACCGGTGCCCCGTCGATGCTGAGGGGGCTGTAGTCCTTGACCCCCGACCTCCTGAAGTCCACAATCATCTCCTTTGTTTTGCTGACGTTCAGGGAGAGGCTGTTTTCCTGGCATCATCCCGCCAGGACCTTGACCTCTTCCAGGTAGGCCCTCTCGTCGTTGGCAGAGATCAGGCCCACCACCACTGTGTCGTCAGCAAATTTGATGATTGTATTGCTACTCCGCTGAGCCACACAGTCGTGTGTGTACAGGGAGTAGAGGAGGGGACTCAGAACACAGCCCTGGGGGGCCCCTATGTTGAGGGTGATGGATGAGGAGGTGCAGTTGCCTGCTCTCACCACCTGGGGTCTGCCAGTCAGGAAGTCCAAGACCCACTGGCAGAGGTCATAGTTCAAGCCCAGGTCCCTGAGCTTGGCTATGAGTATGGAGGGGACTATGGTATTGAATGCCGAGCTGTAGTCGATGAATAGCATTCTCACATAGTTCCCCTGCCTCTTGTCCAGGTGTGATGCTGCTGTGTGCAGCACATGGGCTATGGTGTCCTCCGTGGACCTGTTGGGGCGGTATGCAAATTGCAGGGGGTCCATGTTGATGGGGAGGGAGGAGCAGATGTAGCCCTTTACTAGCTTCTCAAAGCACTTCATGGCTATGGAGGTGAGAGCTACAGGGCGGTAGTCGTTGAGGCAAGCAGGCTTGGATTTTTTGGGTACAGGGATAATAGTGGACTTCTTCAGGCAGGTGGGGATGACAGCCTGTTCTAAGGACAGGTTAAATATGTCAGTGAATACTGGGGCCAGTTGGTCGGCACAGACTTTTAGGACGCGGCCGGGGATGCCGTCCGGACCTGCTGCCTTCCTGATATTCACTTTTTTAAAGGTCCGCCTCACCTCATGCTCTGTTACCCTGAACACTGCGCCTCCATCAGCAGCCGACCCCCCCCCCCCCCCCCCCCATTGCTGTGGCTTGTGAGCTGGTGTTGTTATTACCAGCATCAAACCTCGCATAGAAGGTATTGAGGTCATTTGCTAAGGAGATGTCACTGTTCAGTTTGAGGGAGGCGCCTTTGTAGTCTGTCATCGTTTTGAGCCCCTGCCACATAGCTCTAGAGTCAGCTTGTTCAAACTGGAGTTAAATTTTATCCCTGTAGCGCCGTTTGGCCTCTGACACTGTCCTCCTTACGTTGTATCGCGCCACCTTGTGGTCATTCATGTTGCCTGCCACTAGGCCGTCGTTGTATGCTTTGGTGCGCTCTCTCAGAGCTTCACGGACGGATTTGTCTACCCAGGGTTTTTGATTTGGGTAAACTCTCATTTTGGTAGTGGGGATTGTTTCTTCCACCATAGTACAAACATAGTCCAGCACTGTTTCCGTGTAGACATTAATGTTATCTGTGTCGCGGTCGCGGAACACATTCCAGTCTGTGCAGTCAAACGCAGACCGGAGCGTCTCCTCTGACGTCAAATCCCATTTCTGCACCTCTCGCGAGACTACAGGAGTACTTTTGATTCTCTCTTTGTACATTGGTGAAAGAAAGATTGACGCGTGATCTGATTTACCAAAGCCACTATCAGAATGAGCCTTGTAGCCACCTTTAAATTGCGTGTAACAGTGATCTAGGATGTTACCGCCTCTGGTGTTGCAAGTCACATGCTGATAGAAGTCAGGTAATACCTTTCTCAGATTGGCGCTATTGAAATCACCCAGCACCAAAATGGCGGCGTTAACGTTCGCCGCTTGTATTCTATTTACCTCGTCGTGGAGTCTGGAGAGCGCAACGTTGTTACTGGCTTGCGGTGGAATATACACTCCTACAAGGATGATCGCCGTTAACTCCCTCGGGAGGAAGAAAGGACGACACTTGATGGTTATATATTCCAGGTCTGGGCAGCAGTGGTTGGATAATTCCTTCACGTTAGTTGGATCTACTGAGCAACATACGTCACCTGCCGATTAACCGGTTAGTTGATAAGCGGCGGTTTGTAAAAAATCTGAGAATCTTAATTTCCCTCAACGTCTAACATAAAAATATATAAATGTTGCTGATACACAGAGAAATAATACAAAAAGGCATATTATATTCCTTAATCAAATATTTATTTGACCATTGATTGACAATACAGAGCAAAGTCCTTACTTTGGCGGCGGCGGTGTGAGTCGTGTCACTAACCTTTGTCTTTTTAGGAGGCTGACTTGTCATTATTTTATTAAGTGAATTATAATGCGACTTCAAGGGTGACCATATTGTGATTTTTTTTTAAATAGGACACTGCCTTCAGTCTCAAGATACTTAATGATACTCAAAGTTTACTCAAAGATGCCTTATCATTATAATATATTTAAAGTATGCCTCCTCTGTATGGATATAAAATTATTGTTTATATTATTTTATATAACAAAATAATATCTCTCTATAACCAAAGTTACTCAACATGCTGTATTATGCCTAAAGTAATCTATCTGACAAATCTCAAACTAATTTATTACACAGATAATCCTTAGAATGATTGTATCATAACAAGCATCTTATCAAACCAAAACATCATTTTGAGGCATCAAAATAGTTTTCAATTATTTTCTTTCTCTCTCTGTATAGCTGCACACTTCAATCAATTTGGTCAACTTTGCCATCAAACTCTCGCCTCGCACTGCTTTGTTTGTAATGTTTTTCTGTGTCCATGTGAGCTTTGTGATCGCCACCACTTTTGTTAGACACAGAAACATATGGTCAAGCTTTGCACGCGTTGCACTTCGCTTCCAATTAGTCTCGACCGGGACGATAAATTGGGAATTTTCTCTGCAGTTAATCTGTAATGTACATTTTCGCGTTTGCATTGTGAGGAGCCAGCGATGCTGGTCGGAGCTGTCCGCTTCCTGCTCTGTTGTGTGTGTCTGTGTGAGCGCGCAGTAGCGACGCCCACAAAGCACTGAAAGCGAGGCTTCTCTTGGTAACGTCACACGCAACAGGTTACCATAGTATTCGGTGCAACGCGCCAGTCAATTTAACTACATGCATATTTTACACAAACGTTTCTGTGCGCTACAGATTTCAGATGTGCGCGGGAGCGTTTTGCCATGTTCCCCTTAGGGGGAACATTGGCAGTGGTTCCTGATCTCTGGAAGAATTCTATCATCATTCCAATTCCAAAGATCAGCAGACCCAAAATCCTCAACGACCTGCGGCCTATAGCCCTAACATCACTAGTAATGAAAAGTCTGGAGAAAATTGTGAAATCTGAAATTGTTGATCAACCCATGCAATTTGCATATAGACCTGAGAGAGGTGTTGATGATGCCAAATTATTTATTTTGAACTCTGTACATGCATGAGCACTTAGAAAAAAAGAACACGTATGCAAGATTACTCTTTGTTGACTTTTCGTCAGCCTTCAATACAATGCAGCCTCACATACTTGTAGAAAAACTTATAAATGACTTTAACCTGGATCACCAACTTATCAGATGGATTATCAGTTTTCTTACCAATAGAACTCAGACAGTAAGTATAAATGGAAAAAGTTCCAAATCAATAATAATTTGCACTGGCTCACCGCAAGGCTGTGTTCTTTCTTCTCTTCTTTTTCTTTTATACACAAACGATTGTCTTAGCAAATATACAAATCACCATATTGTAAAATTTGCTGACGACAGTATTATCCTATCTCTTCTCAGTCAGTAAGATAAATCACACGGACCCATAATGCAAGACTTTGTAGATTGGTGTGATGGCTGTTTTCTGGATTTAAATTTATCCAAAACCAAAGAAATGATTATCTCACCAAAACACATGCACCAACAAGCATCCACTGAGCTGAGCTTAAAATTGTCCAGAACTACAAATACATAGGAACTGTGTTTGATGACAAACTTAAATTTAGTGATAACACAGATGTTATCATAAAAAAGGCTCATCAGCATCTGTACTGTCTTCGCAAACTAAACTCCTTTGGAGTCGACCAGAGAATAATTTTTATTTATTTTTTATATATTTCTATTTCATTTTTGGATGTACAGGCATACAATGCACATACAACATATTTAAAATTAGTTGCCAACTACAAGCCCCTTGCCTCATTTAAAATAAAAAATCCTACCCCCTAACCCCTGCAAGCACCGTTGACAAAAAAATTAAATAATAATAATAATAATAATAATAATAATCCCCCCCAACCCACCCCGTCATAGGCCTGAAAAGAAAAAGAATTGAGCAAAGATTTCAACAAAGACCAAAAAAAATAAAGGGAATTATACAGATATAATTAGTTATGTCCTGCTAGTTATATAGTAGAGGTCCTAACTTGATAGAGAATATGGTTCCAGCTATCTATTGTTTGATAGTTTGCACCATTTAATCTAGCTGTAGAAAGGTCCATTGTTACAACATCAGCTAATAACTGTTTCCAGTGATTAAAGGGCAGAGAATGTGGAGCTTGCCATCGCAGTGCCGATTTTTTTTTTGCAGCGGTACTTCCTGCCAGCTAAAATCGTCTCTGAACAATACTTTAAGCTAAAGAATCATCATCATTAAGGAGCAATAATTTGGGACAACAGGGAATATGTTTTGTAATACTTTAGATAGATAATTAGTTATCTGTTCCCAGAAACTTTTGACTGTGGGGCATTCCCACATCATATGTGTAAAAGTACCAGTAGTATTTAGAGAACAAAGTGTACAGTTCGGTGAAATAGCACGTCTCATTCTATAAGCTTTCTGGGGGGTTAAATATGTATCGTATTTAGGGAATAAGGATTTTTCCCTTAAAATCCTCGATCTAACCTTCTCTGCGTTGTGTTCTAAATTCACCTTAAACCCTATTTACTGATAATAAGACCAACACGGTCTTATAGGACGGCAGCGGAGAAAGCATCAATGAGGAGGAGAGAAGTCTTCTACTGTTCAGATCCGTTTTTATTTCCAAAAGTGAACAACACTGGTCTGGTTCAATGGAAAAGGAATATGTGCAATGATCCAAGTATGCTACGGTACTATGCCACCGACCACTTGTCTCAGACTAATCAAAAGCAGTTAAAAGGAATGGTCTTCTGGTATTTGATGAGTCTGGCTTCTCCTAGGGACAAAGAGATTGTTTTCTCGTTCTCAGCTTCCAACAGTTCCTCTGTTCTCGTTCGCCGTCCTCTTCATGGATGGTCCCAAAACGCGTGTGTGCTCTATCTATCGTGCATGCTATTTTAAAGCTTAGACTCCTCCTCCTGGAATACGTTAGATTATTACATCAGAGGGGAGTATCTCTACATCCTGATTGGTTGAAACATATCGCGGCCGTTTTGATTACTTTTAAGAGGCCGTCCTTAATATTTTTAAGGGAATACGTTATATTTCATTTAGTTAACGGTTTATTATCCAGTGTCTAATTTTACTAACTAACAGTTTAATAATTAGTAATGGCTATATTTGATAGTGAATGTTATCGTTTTTTCTGATCTAATTTGGAGCTTAAAAACTAAGTTTAGCCTTATTGATGGTTTTTGATAAGCACAATGAAATAAAGAAGTCTATATTTTTTTAGTTGAATATAGACTCTTCAACTGTTAGCTATTTTTGTCCCTCTTGGTTTTGAGATAATCCTGTTGCATTTATTAATTCCATAACCTTATCTTTGACGTTAAATAAATTTTCTAATTACATTACACATTTTCTACCTATATTTACTGGCTAATTTAGACTTTACAACAGTGGATTTTCTATGTGGGAATCTATACTATTTTCTACTTCTATTTAGGTTAGGTTTATTTAACAAGTACATTATCATATCATATATTGTATTATTCTCCAAGTATCTGAGTTTACTGGCAAGTTTTCTTTAATCCAAGCTAGTTTTTCTTATTTATCATTTAATAAGTCCAAAAACGCCCTACATAGGTTTAAACTAACCAACTCTACATTTATGGTTATTTTCCTGTATGGTTATTAATGTTAAATTATATTAAACCAATGTTTAATTCGAACGCTGTTCCTCTCTTCTTGAAAACCAGGAGGGGCTTCCTGCCGGCCATTTGTGTCTGCCGGAGTCACCTGAGACTTCCTTTGAAGCTCTGTCCTATCTTTACAACCCCCAGACCAGATGGCGGCTCTTCCGCCTTTCTTTAGAAAACTGTAAGCTTGTCAATCGTAATAAACAGGCGTCTGTTTTAACAGCCCTATTCAGCGTTTCGCTTTAGTAAACACAGCCCCTTGTTCTACTGTTAAAGCTGGCCTGCTAGCAACCCAACTCTCTATTGTCTCACCCGTTCCCCCGTCGGGAAAAGGAGCAGTTGTATTTTACTTTATAATTGTAATGCTAATTCACTCTACCTCCAGGCCTGGCTTCTGTGATGACAGACCAGCTATTATTGACTACTTCAGAGACAGAGAGAGAAGTTAGCAGATTATCTTACTTTTGGGCTATTTTAAAAGCCTATGTATACTGATCTCTTTTCTAGGGATTTTACTAATATGAGACTAGACTACGTGTTGTGTATCGATCATACCAAGTTCAACCTCTTTCTGGAGCCGTTGACTTTTGGGACTCAAGACTCAACTAATATACCCATTTTTCATAATAGTTTGAGCAGAGAATGATACCACATATGTTTTATGGACAAAATTGAAATGAATCTGCTGATGATTTGGGTTTCGTGATGCCATAATAATATTTCCCCAAACTCTGGTCCAATTGATAGATTGATGGTGTTCTAATACCAATTATGTGCTCCACGATTGGATAATAATAATAATAATAATAATAATAATAATAATAATAATAATAATAATAATAATAATAATAATAATAATAATAATAATAATAATAATAATAATAATAATAATAATAATAATAATAATAATAATAATAATAATAATAATAATAATAATAATAATAATAATAATAATAATAATAATAATAATAATAATAATAATAATAATAATAATAATAATAATAATAATAATAATAATGACTTGGATTTATATAGCGCTCTTCATGACACCCAGAGCCCTTCACAGAGCCCATTATTCGTTCATAGAGAGAGAGGAGAGAGAGACAAGCCAGAGCTGCCCTGAGGTACTAATAATTACCTACCTGAGGTAGGTAATAACAGGTATTAACGAAGTACATCTTTGTGATAGATCTTTATAAATTATATAAACTTGACCTTTGGACAGACCTGCAGTTTTTTTAGAGAAAGTAACTAAGGGGTGAGTAGTTGGTTTGGTCCATGGAACTCCATAGGCTCGCATAGCCGAACGGAGCTGTAAATATAAAAAAAAACAGAATTCTGACAATGTTTTATTCTTCCTTTATTGAGAGTATTTTAACCTTTTCATTTGTATGCTGGTTCACATCCCTCTGTCAAAGAGACAAGAACAAACTGCAAGGTGTTGTCAACCTTAGCTAAAAAATTATCGGCAGAACACAAAGATCCCTAATGCAGTTTTACAATGCCCAAGTGCTCAAGAAAGCACACAAAATAATTGATGACCCCACACATGTCCTTCATGTGTGTTTTGACCTGCTGCCCTCAGGAAAGCGCTTTAGACAGACTGCAAAACAAACAGAAGGAAATTTGGGTTTGTACCAGAGGCCATTCATTGATTTTAATATTTTGACGAAAGTGCACTTTTTATATACCGACCAAATTAATTAATTAATTAATTAATTAACTTATTTATTTATTTATTTATTTATTTATTTATTTATTTATTTATTTATTTATTTATTTATTTATTTATTTATTTATTTATTTATTTATTTATTTATTTATTTATTTATTTATTTATTTATTTATTTATTTATTTATTTATTTATTTATTTATTTATTTATTTATTTATTTATTTATTTATTTATTTATTTATTTATTTGTTTGTTTGTTTGTTTGTTTGTTTGTTTGTTTGTTTGTTTGTTTATTTATTTATTTCTTTCTTTCTTTCTTTCTTTCTTTCTTTCTTTCTTTCTTTCTTTCTTTCTTTCTTTCTTTCTTTCTTTCTTTCTTTCTTTCTTTCTTTCTTTCTTTCTTTCTTTCTTTCTTTCTTTCTTTCTTTCTTTCTTTCTTTCTTTCTTTCTTTCTTTCTTTCTTTCTTTCTTTCTTTCTTTCTTTATTGGACTGACAGATCAACAATTAGGGATTCCATTCTGGCAGTGTCATGTCTTTTATGCTTTGAGTATGTCTCTTGTCCCTGTTTTGTCCTGTTTTGTCTTGAATATATAGAAATGCAGCTGTTTGTGATATCATGCCTTAAATTGCCCCTTGCGGGACTAATAACGTTTTTTTAATTGAATTGAATTGAATAGAACAGTGTGTAATACCAAAAAAGTTACAAAACGGATTTGAATTGATCAGTTTATTTTTATTTACACCAAAACTTGCCCCACAATGGTGGAATGAACTACTACCCACCCCAGTTAGGACAGCCGAAACCCGTCCAATCTTTCGCCGTCGACTAAAGACGCACTTCTTCAACCATTATCTGAAATAAAATAAAATAATAATAATAAACTAAAAAAACCTAACCCTAACTAACCTTACTGTCATGCACTTGTCCTAATAAACTAACCTACACTGTAACACACAACACTTTGATGAAATATAATGTAAATGTAAAACAAAATAAAAACATCAAAAAACACTTTACAATTATTATATACAATTATTAATACTGCATTATGTATTTCTTACATAATACAGCTGCAGTGTTCATCAACTCCTCTGGGATAAATGGGGAAACAATGCTCCATAAGCAATAAGTTAAAGCTAATTACCTTAGCATATTTGACATACAGTGTCATGTACAGTAACTGACTTATGTTTAATCAATACAAATAAACGATGGGATTAGAAACTACAAGGCTAAATTAATTCAGAATGCAGTTGTTTGTTGAAATGTGGTGGCCGGACAAGATTTTTGTAATAATTTCTGTATCAAATATGAAAGATATGAATAATATATTACTTTGAGCATACCCACAAACAGATATTCATCATAAACCCATTCAAGTTAATTTTCAGACGGAATTGTTTTATTATTATCACTATAATTATCATAACTTTTGAACAATAAATTATATTTCTAATCTGTCAGCTGTTCTATATTGCCCACATAATTGTCTATATCCCATACCCTCTAAGTTTCCTGCTAGCTTGTCAGTAAAGTGGTTGAAAATGCAGTTGTTTGTTGAAATGTGGTGGCCGGACAAGATTTTTGTAATAATTTCTGTATCAAATATGAAAGATATTAATAATAATAATCATGATAATCATACAGATATTTTATATCATTTGAAAGCCCTAGTTGTTATCTTCAAAATGGTACTATATATATTTACTTTGAGCATTCATTTTCATAATGGAATGTTGATGCCTAGGGCTAAAGATAATGTGCGATTTTGGCCACTGGTAGCGCCCATGAGCCGAAGACACCTCGGGCCGTGTTCGGTAGCGCAGAAGAAGAAGAAGCTTCACACACAAATCCCTGCAGGGAAAACAGTGAAATATTTGTCTCAAAATTCTGTCCGGATCAAGCAGTTTTTAGAATTCCATACGTAAATCTAAACAAATCAAGCGTGTTTTTATGATTTATGAAACACAAATTGAGAGGTGTGTGTGTGTGTGTGGATCGTTTTTACAATTGTGGATTCTGAGGTGTGTGTGTGTGGATCGTTTTTACGATTGTGGATTCTACTTTTGCGTTTGTTTATTTTTGATAGAAATCTACCCCATACGAACCCCCCACATTACACCAGTCAAATCCATCAAATTAATGTGACAATAGGTGTGTCTATGTAAGTGAAGGTTCGTATCATGTTTTAATGCACTGTGGACTCATTTTCTGTCCAAATGAACAGGTTACAGGTTCTAATTATGGAGGTTTGTCAATGCTGTGTGTTGAATTGAACAAAATATGCACAACTTATAGGCACATTAAAGTTTTTTATTGCACATTTTGAATTTAACAAAGTGATGGACCTCAGCCTGCTCAGACAATTACAGACCTCAGAGGATTGCAGACCTCTAGTACAATTAATACATTTTCTTTTTTTAATAAATCTTTTTAAGATTTAAAATTTTGGCTGCTGCTATAGTGCCATCGTCAGGACTGTTCACCCCATATTTCAGAGCTGCTAGTTTGGCATGGGAATGGACCTGTGTGCAAAGTAACTAAATTATACATTCACCCAACATAATACCCAATATCACATATAGCCAATTTTGTGCTAAGAGATGCTTACTCAAGTTTGTCGGTGACAGCAGCGATACCGTTCATCTGATTGGTCCCATCTCTGGACTATTTACAGTATGTTGTTCCCCTGAGGCTCTGTAGCTAATGTGTTGACTGGGCCAAAATGTAAGAACAATTCTTTTTGGAAAAGGCCATTTATAAGATAGTTCCCCTTTAAACCTGTTCTCCCCCACGGGGTCGGTACCGATCCCTTTTGACATTATTATCATATATTAATATTTTTATGAGTGATGCAATAAATTAGCGTTTTTAAAATCAAACGTTTTCAAGTATTAATATCACTACTATGTTACAAATGCATGTAGAATGTAAAACGTTAGGTTGGCAATAGTTTAGCAATAGGTTAAAAGTGTACTTATATCGTTTTAAGTTTTCTATTTGCAATCGTTTTTTGACCCGGAACCGAAAATGGAAATGTTGAACCATGGGAATTGGAATCTTTTTGCGGCCATTTTGTAGAGGGGATTCTTAGCTATCGTGGAATTTCTCCGTTCTACACTTCCTGTGGTCCACTATGGTGGTTCAAAGTTCAGCGTTCTGAATGAATCATATCAATAATTGTTATGATTCGCGATAATAAGCTACAAAAGGTAACGTTTTTGACAAATATTGAAACGCAGTCAGTTTCTCCACACTATTGTTATCATGTAGGAAGAATTAGATCTGAAATTAGTTACAAAATGGTTATACTATGGGGGAAATAAAATAGTACAGACGATTACAGTAAATATCAGTATCTGTTATTATGCAAGCCTGGTGATACTATATCCAAATTGAACTCGGCCATTTGAAAGATACTATATGTATATATATATATAAATGTGCGAATTGGCTATAATAAGGTAATGTATAAGCATATATTCTATATTCTATAATAATATTTCAAATTGCATTGGTCCGGATGGGATAATTCAGTACTGTATATACAGAACCTTCAGTTTGATCATCCTCCCTTCATTAATTTCCTTAGATCTTTTGTACACATGATCTCAAGAGGGTACTGAATGAGCTCAGTGGCAGTTTTTTAAGTTTGGTCATTATTATCATGGTTTTATTCACTGTCAAAGATGAAAAGAAAAATCATAATTCATATTTTCCTTTGTTTCATCACAATTTAAGCAAGCCTAGTAATAGACACAATATTTCTGACACTGAGAATACATTCATTGAGGTCCATAGATGTTCCTAGATACCAAGAATATGCAAATAGCCCTTGTAGAAGTGGAGCAATATTCCATTTACCTAGGTATACATTTTATGCAGATTTGCACCTGGGGTGGAACAGGAAACAAGCACAAACTCACAATAGCTGCAACCTGTTTGTGATAGGCCACTCCCGTTACCACGCCCACTTTTGACGAATTTATTTAATAAGGATCCTAAGTCCTAGGTCTGCCTCTAGTCTTCCTGCGGTCCTGAACATAGAAATAAAATACAGTACAGTAAAATGCATACATTATAAATATATATATACATACATACTGTGACGAGCCTGGTGGGGTACAGACTCGCCACGGTTAAGTACAAACTAATTCAAATGTCCACACAAGAGCAATATCAATCAATACAAGCAGGGCCGCCTGGGAGAAATGCGAGGCCCTGTGTGAGATTTAAACGCGAGCCCCCCCCCCCCCCCCCCCAAAGGTAAAAATATATATATATATATATATATATATATATATATATATATATAATTTTTTTTTTTTTTTTTCATACAGTCAACATATTCTTAAATAATAGCGCTGCCCGAGGGTGGGCATGATACAGTCAACATATAGCAAGAGAGAGAGCGAGAGAGAGCTCCCGTTCTACAGTCAATATACAGTGTACAGAGAGAGAGACACATTGGAAAGAAATTGAAATGCTATTTGGCCCTAAACAGAGAGTACACAGTGGCAGAATACCTGAGCACTGTGACTGAAGATCCTTGACTAGGTACAGACTCAGCGAGCACAGCCTAGCCATCGAGAAAGGCCGCCATAGGCAGACTGTGTGTGTTAGAAAGAGAGAGAGGCAGACTGTGTGTGTTAGAAAGAGAGAGAGAGAGAGAGAGAGAGAGAGAGAGAGAGAGCATGTGTGTTTGTCGTGTGTGTGTGTTAGAGAGAGAGCATGTATGAGAGAGATAAGCAAAGATGACTCCCTAAAGGATATTCAACTTTTAATGAAAGAACAAAACAGAAGGAAAAGATAACTTCACAAAGGCAACATGAATATACATAGATCCAAAAGGACAAAGATCAACACTTAAATCCAAAGAGAAGAGGGTCTATACCAGAGAAAACAAAGCAGCAAGGAGCCAATGGCCGACATCAGCTAAAGGCTAGCCAGGTAGGCTACTGACACCAGGCCACACACAGCTTTGGCCAACGGCCCAATGCTACCCAAGCTACACAAACGACCAAGACAATGAATTCACACACAGCACATGTCGTATCTCCAAATGTTGTGAAGTAACATATGTTTTGCCTGGAAAAAAACATCGTTATTAACAAAACATTCGGGAGGGGAAGGAAGGAAGAGTGGGGTAATGTCATGACATTTTCATTAATCTTACCTGCACCAAGGAACGCAGGGCGAAAGGCCGCAACACAGGTCTCCACGTTGACGAAAGGCCTCTCGCTGGCGGGACAAAAATAAGCTATGGCCAGAGCCTTGTCATGGTGCAGGTCCGACTACATCTTCTGTCAAAGATGATGTCGTAGTCAGAGTGCCAGAACCCCCTGCTATTCTCACGGCTAATGTCAATGGTCGTAGCACAAGCTAACAGCTAACTAGTCTCTAGGCTAACTGATAGCATCAAACGAACGTTCCCAGCCGAGCGCAGCCGGCAGCTAACGTCGTAGCTAAACAGCTAACTGGCTAACAGTTAGCTCAACCAGGCTATCGCTAACCATTAGCTAACGCAGAAGCAAGCTATGCGGCTACATACAGGTGCTGACACCAGGCCACACACCGTTAGCTACTAGTAGTACTACAACAGCTAGTCGGACAGTTTGGCTCCAGAGAGAGAGAGAGAGAGAGCGAGAGAGAGAGAGATATCCACGGCGGGAATAGAATAGAGTTAATAGAATAGGTTAAAAACTCACCAAACGTCCAAGAGGATGGAGACAACCGCGTGGAGTTGACGAAGTTCATCTGCCAAACGACCATCCTCTTCATCTTGGCTGCATGCGCTGTCTCTAGGTTAGCTAACGCTAGTTAGCCTTTAGCTAAGCTAGCTACTAGCCGACATCATCATGGCTATATCCCGACTGCACCATGACAAGGCTCCGGCCATTTGTCCCGCCAGCGAGAGGCCTTTCGTCAACGTTCCTTGGTGACCGACCGACTGATAATGACCGACCTCTTCGTCTTGGCTGGCATAACTAAGCATAATAGTCAAAAGCTGCACGCGCGAAATAGTCAAACGCAGCTGACGCACGCCGGCGTACTACACATGATGTAAGTAACCACTCCCTTCGTTGAAACCAATAGTATGTCTGCTGCAGAGCCCCAGAGCTCCAATAGTGAGTATGGTCGCTTTCACATATAGTTTTGGTGGACTCGGTGCGGTTCTGGGGGTGAAGTTGCAACATTGTTGCATTCTTCATTTGGTACGCCTGCGTTCACATAGAGAAATCTGTCAGCGCAAATCTGTCAGCGCACCGAGACCTTCTGAACAATGTCACGCGGTCGAAAAGGGCGCTTGTCTATTGGACAGTGGAAATGTGTGTGTGGCTGCAAGCCGTGTGTGCGCGCGCGCGTGTGTGTGGACTGTCTGCGAGCCCTCCAGATCAGCGGAGCGAGTTTTGACATGGCATTGATCCATTGTTCTATTGAAGCACATTACCACCATCCTCTCGCTAAACAACTTGTAGACCAATAATAATAATATAATAATAATAATAATAATAATAATAATAATAATAATAATAATAATAATAATAATAATAATAATAATAATAATAATAATAATAATAATAATAATAATAATAATAATAATAATAATAATAATAATAATAATAATAATAATAATAATAATAATAATAATAATAATAATAATAATAATAATAATAATAATAATATTGACGTGGCATTGATCCATTATTAATGCCGTGCGCCTCGGTAATAATAATAAGCCGCGTTTTTCTTCCTTCTTCCCAAGATGCACAGTTAGATAGATAGATAGATAGATAGATAGATAGATAGATAGATAGATAGATAGATAGATAGATAGATAGATAGATAGATAGATAGATAGATAGATAGATAGATAGATAGATAGATAGATAGATAGATAGAGAGAGAGAGAGAGAGAGAGAGAGAGAGAGAGAGAGAGAGAGAGAGAGAGAGAGAGAGAGAGAGAGAGAGAGAGAGAGAGAGAGAGAGAGAGAGAGAGAGAGAGAGAGAGAGAGAGAGAGAGAGAGAGAGAGAGAGAGAGAGATAGATAGATAGATAGATAGATAGATAGATAGATAGATAGATAGATAGATAGATAGATAGATAGATAGATAGATAGATAGATAGATAGATAGATAGATAGATAGATAGATAGATAGATAGATAGATAGATAGATAGATAGATAGATAGATAGATAGATAGATAGATAGATAGATAGATAGATAGATAGATAGATAGATAGATAGATAGATAGATAGATAGATAGATAGATAGATAGATAGATAGATAGATAGATAGATAGATAGATAGATAGATAGATAGATAGATAGATAGATAGATAGATAGATAGATAGATAGATAGATAGATAGATAGATAGATAGATAGATAGATAGATAGATAGATAGATAGATAGATAGATAGATAGATAGATAGATAGATAGATAGATAGATAGATAGATAGATAGATAGATAGATAGATAGAGAGATTAGATGCAGTGTGCTTGTTTTGCAGTGAGTGCTGCAAGCAGTGGTAATAATAATCACTTCCTATATTTGGTTCGCATTTGGTCCGCTGAAGCCGAACCGAGACCTACGTTTTCAGGCGGACTAGAGTTCGCCTGCTTGGTCCGCGGACCGAGTTCGACGCGCATTCACACAGACCCAGAAAACCGGACTATCGAATTCTGGTCCGAAAGTCCGGACCAAACAGCCCCTGTGTGAAAGCGACCTATGTCTGCAGACCCAGGAACAAGTCAGACACATTCTACAAACGTGTCTAATGTGAAATATATAAGCATATAAGCAAAACTAGATTTTAGGTCTGTGATGAAAAAGGGCCTCGCGGGAAGGGGGGCCTCGCAAAAAAAAATAAATAAAAAATAAATAAAAATAAAAATAAATAAAAAATATTTTTTTTTAATTTTTTTTAATTTTTTTTTTTGCGAGGCCCCCCTTCCCGCGAGGCCCTGTGCGACCGCACTGCTCGCACACCCCCTGAGGCGGCCCTGAATACAAGTATTAATTGAATCAAAGGCAGAATCCAGTGGGAAAAGCAAAAGAATGGTTGTGATACAGTCCGAGGGTCAAAAACACAAAACCGGCTCGTCGACAGAAAAAGGGATTGTTCAATACTCAAGGTAGTCGTCCGGTCAAGGGTCAGTACACAAGCAGGTTTCTCAGCCAGTCCAGGGTCCAGTACACAACAAACACCTACTCGCCTTCACCTCTCCTCTCACTACCTCTCACCTTCACAACTCCGAATACAACAATCTATCTCTCTCAATAACAACAACTCCAACCTCATCTCCGCTCAACTTACTCCTCTCTAACCTACACAGTAGTGGTTATGTAGTGTGTGGGACTGGGTGTGTGCACGTGAGATGTGGGTGGACTAATGATGTGCAGGTGTGTTCTATCAGTACTAATCAGCTACCTAATTGACTCTACTCCTTCCGTGGCAAAAGTATCTCCCATCCTTCACATATCCATGGGAGGGGGGGTGAGATCTGCCACAATACATACACACACATACATACATACATACATACATACATACATACATACATACATACATACATACATACATACATACATACATACATACATACATACATACATACATACATACATACATACATACATACATACATACATACATACATACATACATACATACATACATACATCCATACATACATACATACATACATACATACATACATACATACATACATACATACATACATACATACATACATACATACATACATACATACATACATACATACATACATACATACATACATACATACATACATACATACATACATACATACATACATACATACATACATACATACATACATACATACATACATACATACATTAGGGATGTAACGGTACACAAAAACCACGGTACGGTACGTACCTCGGTTTTGAAGTCAAGGTTCGATACAGGTTTTCGGTACAGTGGGGGAAAGTTTGTCTTTCCATGTTCCACTCAGGGGTGATGTAGCGTGCAGTAACTAATTGTAATTAATCAGCCTAAGCATGGACACAAATGAGAAAAGCTAGCGCCATCCAACCTAACAAGGCCACTGGCCATGACAACATCCCCTCCAAATTCCTCAGAGACTCAGCAGCCGCCATCACCCCAGTCATCACACACATAATAAACCTCTCCATAAAACAGGGACACGTCCCCAAGGACTTCAAAATTGTGAGGGTAACCCCTCTGCACAAAAAGGGCAGCAAATTAGACCCAGGGAACTACCGCCCTGTTTCTATTTTTACCTCCATCTCGAAAGTAATGGAAAAAATAGTCTACGAACAGGTCGAATAGTACCTAGCGGAAAAAAATCAAATCTACGAATTCCAATCTGGCTTCAGAACATCCCACTCCACTGACATATGCCTTCTCTATTTGAACGACCACATCAAACAAGTCAAGTCAAGTCAAGAGTTGTATTTGTCACGGCATACAAGTATACAATGAAATGCAGGTGGTCTTGCCCGCAACGATGTGCAATACAGTAGTACAACATATAATAGAATCCAATAAAAACAACATTGTGCAATAAACAGTTAACATAGTGGGACATCTCGGTATCTGTACATAGTTATTTACAGAGCATGTAGGACATGCTAGGTCCTTTGGTAGTGCAATACACTGTTACTGTTGCTATACTATTTTTAAAGTGACCTTTCCTTTGTGGCCATGAGTGTGGGCGTGTGCAGCATGAGTGTGTGCCTGCTCATGTTAAAGTGGCTGCTAGTGTGCGAGCGTGCACAGCGTGCGTGTCGTGTGTGTGCTCATGTGTGCTTGTGTGTGGAGAGTTCAGTGTTCTGTGGCACTCAGTGTTCATTGTTCAAGGCTCTGATGGCCTGGGGGAAGAAGCTGAGCCGAAGCATCTCTGTCCTAGTAGCTGGGGTTCGCAGGCGTCTGCCTGACCTCAGCAGCTGGAACAGGCTGTTATTGGGGTGGTGAGGGTCTTTCATTATTCTGCAGGCTCTGGATTTGCACCTCTTGTTGTATAGAACCTGCAGGGGAGGTAGTGCAATACCCGTGGTACGCTCGGCTGAGCGCACCACTCTCTGTAGGGCCTTCTTGTCCTGTGCCGTGCTGTTTCCATACCAGGCAGTGATGTCTCCAGTCAAGATGCTCTCTACAGCTCCGGAGTAGAAGGACTGGAGTATCTTCCGCGATACTCTGAACTTCCTTAACTGTCTCAGGTGGTAGAGGCGCTGCTTCGCCTTTTTTACGACTGTGTCTATGTGTGTTGACCATGTCAGATCCTCTGAGATGTGGACCCCCAGGTACTTAAAGCTGCTCACCCTGTCCACGGTAGCCCCGTTTATCATCAGTGGTGTGTGTGTCTCCTGCTGTCCTCTCCTATAATCCACGATCAGCTCCTTGGTTTTACCAATGTTCAGGAGCAGGCTGTTGTCCTGGCACCAGCGTTCCAGTACCTCAACCTCCTCCCGGTAGACCTTCTCGTCGTTGTCCGAGATCAGCCCCACCACCACCGTGTCGTCTGCAAACTTCACTATGGAGTTGGAGCTGAACTTGGCCACACAATCGTGTGTGTAGAGTGAGTACAGCAGGGGGCTCAGAACACAGCCCTGGGGGGACCCGATGCTCAGGGTGATGGTGTTGGAGGTCTGACCCCCCACCCTGACCGCCTGCGGTCTTTCACTCAGAAAGTCCAGTACCCAGGCGCTCAGGGCGGAGCTCAGACCCAGCTCGATCAGCTTGTCCACCAGTCTGGTGGGGACTATGGTGTTGAACGCTGAGCTGTAGTCAATGAACAACAGTCTCACATAGCCCCCCTTCTGGCGGTCAAGGTGAGAGAGGGTGCTGTGCAGTACCTGGGAGACCGCGTCGTCAGTGGACCTGTTTGTCCTGTATGCAATGTATTGCATAGGGTCCATATCACTGGGGAGGGAGGCACAAATGTGATCCTTGACCAGCCTCTCGAAACATTTCATGACCACAGAGGTGAGTGCCACCGGTCTGTAGTCATTGAGACATGTTGGGGAGGGTTTCTTCGGTACAGGGATGATGGTAGACATCTTGAAGCAGGCAGGGACCACTGACTCTGCCAGGCATTGATTAAATATGGCGGTGAACACAGGGGCTAGCTGGTTGGCACAGGACTTAAGTATGCGTCCTGTTATACCATCTGGGCCAGCCGCTTTCCTGGTGTTCACCTGCATAAATGCTCTTCTCACACTGTGTTCCGACAACGAGAGAGCGTCCCCGCCCCCCCGCGGTTGCCCCCCCCCCCTCCACAACAGCCGGCGCGCCAGTGACGTCACTAGCCGTTGAGCCAGCGGCGCCACCGTCTACACCAAACCGAGCGTAGAAAGAGTTGAGTTTGTCCGCGAGAGAGGCGTCGTCGCTCCCCATTGAGGGGGCGCTGACTTTTTAGTCAGTTATTGTCCTCAGTCCCCGCCATAAGCCTCTTGTGTCGTTTTGTGCCATTTGTGTCTCCAGTTTATCAGCATATGTCCGTTTTGCAAGTTTTACAGCCTTGCGCAGAGTATAGACTGAAGCCTTGTACTCCTCCATGTTTCCTGACTCTCTGCCCAGGTTGTAAGCAGTGGTGCGAGAGTTCAGGGCTGCTCTGATAGTACTGTCCACCCACAGTTTCTGGTTTGGGAAAACCTGCACCTTTTTCGTGGGGACAATACCGTCAGCAAGTGTTGTTATGAAGCTCACAACGGTGTCCGCTAGCTCGCTGACGTCACTGGCGCTCCCTTGAAACATATTCCAATCCTTGTCTGCGAGCGCGTCCTGAATCACTTTTTTCAAATTCGCCTGGTTGAAATCACCAGCTACGATCGTCGCTGCGTCTGGATGTTTGATTTGATGTTTATTGAGGTGTTCGTGTAGCTCCACCAGCACTTTTCCAGTATTCGCTTGTGGAGGGATATATATACGGCGGTCATGATGACCGCGGTAAACTCACGGGGGAGGTGGAACGGGCGGCACAGAATTGAAAGATGTCTGGGGAGCATGAGCTTGAGAGAACATGCACCTCTTTGGGGTTAACCCAGACATTGTTCGTGAGGAGACAGACCCCACCGCCGCCGCTCTTGCCGGAGGCTGCCGTGCGATCCGCTCGTAGGACGGTGAAGGAGTCGGAGGGAGCGACGCTGTGGTCCGGAGTCGCTGGCTTGAGCCATGTTTCCATGAAACACATGATGTTAACGTCTCTCATCTCCCGTTGGAAGCGGACCCTCAGGTCGTCCATCCTTCCCTCCAACGAACGTGCATTCGCCAGAAAGATGGATGGAATTGCTGGGCGGTAAGCAGATCTTTTTAACCTCAGCCTGATACCTCCACGTCTCCCACTGTGCCTCTTCCTGCCGTTTCCTTTGTCTTTTCCTTTGTTGCCGGTGTCCCGCCTAATCTCCGTTGGCCATTCTAGGCATAAAGTGTCTCCAAACTCCTCTTTGAGTCCGGAGTTTAGGTCCATAAATGTCTGGCGGTCGTATGACGTACCCGCCAGTGATGTTTTAATAAAAAAAGTAGAAAAAACAAACATAATAGCTAAAAGTGTGCACAATCGTCGCGGAGCTAAACCAGAGGCGACTGACCGGGGTCGCGCCATCATGTCATCAAACAAGAGGTGGACGCGGGCAAATACTGCGGCATGGTCATGGTGGACCTACAAAAGGCCTTCGACACTGTCAATCACTCCATTCTGATTGACAAGCTAAAAGCAATTGGTTTTGATAGTCTATCAGTGAGCTGGATGCAATCCTACCTTGAGGGGAGGGAACAGATGGTGGAGGTAAATGGTAGGCCTACCCTATCCCCCCCCCGTCCCAGTGAGCTGTGGTGTTCCACAAGGAAGCATACTAGGACCGCTACTGTTCCTAATTTATGCAAATGACATGTCGTCAGCTTGTGACTGCAACTTGTTCCTGTTTGCGGACGACTCAGCCCTGCTGGTCTCTGACAAGAACAAGTTACAGGTTGAAAAAACCCTCAGCTCGGAACTAGGCAAAATCTGCATATGGCTCGCTGATAACAAACTATCATTACACATGGGCAAAACAGAGTCCATTCTCTTCGGTTCAAATAACAAACTCAGCAAGACCGACGGCTTCTCAGTTACAGTGGGTGACAATATTGTCACAAGGAAAGATGAAATTACCTACCTGGGTTCCATCCTAGAGGCTAATCTTTCCTGTGACAAAATGGCATCCAATGTAATAAAAAAAGTCAACCAACGAACTCGATTCTTGTACCGGATCTCCTCTCTGGTAAACAAGAATACTCTGACTCTGGCAGGAGCACTCATTCAAGGGTACTACGACTATGCTTGCACCTCATGGTACCAAAGCACCTCAATGGCGCTAAAAACTAAATTAAAAACATCTCAAAACAAACTGGTCAGACTACTGCTTGACCTTACTCCTAGAACCCACCTCACCCCTGCCCACTTTGACAACCTAGGATGGCTTAGAGTAGACGACAGAGTACAGCAACTTGCAATGGGCCTGGTCTACAAGATACACTACACGACCAAGGTACCCATGTACATGTCAAAATACTTCCCAAAGGTCAGTGAATACCACGATCACAACACCAGAGGGAGCTCCACAAATCATGTTAAACCCAGATTCGGCTCAAACAAGGGACTAAACACATTTCGCAATTATGCCACATCAATGTGGAACGCCCTACCCAAAGCTGTAAAGGAATGTGAATCACTACCCAATTTCAAAACCACTCTCAAAGAACACCTACGGGAGACTGCAATTCGAAACTGGCCCCTGTAAATGTCCTAACCCAACCCCCTCCAATATACAGTAAATTACCTAGTATGGTTTTGTCAATATTCCAATGTACAGTTTTGCTTGTACAGTCGTACAGTGTTTCCCCCCCCCCCACCCCTCCTACCCAATGAATTATGAATGAACACACACACACACACAGTTGTGTATCAACTTCTATCCCCAGGCCATCAGGCTGCTAAACGAACAATGAATGAACACTACACAACAACAACCACCAAACGCACATAGCACACACATCCACACGCACACACTCACTTTAAACAAACACACTGTAGCACCCACTCCACACACTTTATAGCACACACCCACTTTAAACAAACACACTGTAGCACCCACTCCCCACACTTTATATTTATTGATGAAGGATTGCACTACAACTCGTACACCTTACTGTAAATTGTACCTAAATTGTACCTCATCCCATTTCTGCTTTGCACTATATAGTACTGTACATTAGTAGTATTGTATATTATATGGTAACTCAGAACATTGTACATATGTCTATACCGAACACTGTGACCTCATTTTCTTCTTCTAAATTACATGCTATACTATGTTATTTGATACTATCTTGTCTAGCACAGTCTCTGGAGCGTAACAGTAAGAAGCATTTTGTATGAAAGTATTCTGTACTTCTGTATGACAACTATTAAAGAAACTTGAAACTTGAAACTTGACCAACCAACCGACAGAGTGACATATAGAGCTGCTGTTTGTAGCTAAAGATAGACATGGGTGGTCCCAGAGGTAAAGTTGTAGGGCATCTGTTGCACTTCAGATCACTTCACTGGCTCCCCGTGGAACACAGGATCGAGTACAAGGTCTCCCTCCTCACTCATCAGTGCGTACACGGTGGTGCCCCTGCCTACCTCAAGGAACTCCTCACCCCCCAGTCCTCCTCACGCTCCCTCCGCTCCGGCACAGCCTACCTCCTCAAAGCCCCCAGGACTAAGCTGCACACCATGGGCGATCGAGCCTTCTGCCTTGCCGCACCCAGACTGTGGAATGCTCTCCCCATCCACCTGAGAGAACCACAATCTGTCGAGGCTTAAAAACCGAGGGGCCTAAAAACATTTATTTATAACAAGGCTTTTGCCTGAATTTTTCTTTTACTTTTCTTTTTACTCATTTTATTATTATTTAATTTAATTTAACTTTTTATCTTTATCTCCTGTAGCACTTTGAGATTTTCACAAATATAAAGTGCGGTACAAATTGAATTTATTATTATTATTATTATTATTATTATTATTATTATTATTATTATTATTATTATTATTATTATTATTATTATTATTATTATTATTATTATTATTATTATTATTATTATTACAGTAAGAGTATGAAGATTTATGTTGATCTGACTGGTGTGGTTATTGTTATGGCCTTTTAAGCTTGACCCTTTGTTATAGTGCTACCATCTAGCTGACATGGGTGAGCATTGGTGTCTGAGTAGTGAGGGGTCATAGGAACCCACCTCACAGATTTGGTTGGTCTAAGACGTATGTCTCAGACACTTTCAATGGAGAATAATAACAATAATAAGAATAATCCTAACAAATAAAATAGGGTTCCAGCAGCTTCCCTGCTTTTACCTCTAAAAATCGAATAATAATAATAATAATAATAATAATAATAATAATAATAATAATAATAATAATAATAATAATAATAATAATAATAATAATAATAATAATAATAATAATAATAATAATAATAATAATAATAATAATAATAATAATAATAATAATAATAATAATAATAATAATAATAATAATAATAATAATAATAATAATAATAATAATAATAATAATAATAATAATAATAATAATAATAATAATAATCGAATAGATAATTGTACTTATTCCAATTAAACTTGGAAAACTGTGCATGTACAAAATGGCGGCCCTCCTTGTAAATATTCTATTTTCTAAAGCTGAACCTAAAATATATAAAAAATGTACAACATTCTTAACTGTAAGTTTGATATGCTATTGCTGGATCTTGAGTCTGTATGTGATCTGCAATTTGTAGTTTGACGGCGGAATTTCTACGGTACAGGCTCAGGCACCATTGCTAGAAGATTTATATGATAATATTGGCTCGCTCGTTAGATGCACAGAAACAGCCCGTTGAGAACAGGACTGAAACAGAGGGGGTATAGATGCTGCTAAAATGCATAATCTGATCGGTTCTTTCAGCAATAAAACTCCAAATACATGTTTAGGCGACCTCAAAGACCTATATTAACTTGTTGAAAATGACTACAATAAAAAAAGACTCAATAAGCTTAAAATACTTACGTCTTTGTAGTGCAGCCCCCTACCCCTGTCCTTTCTTCTAGCCAACAGGACCCACCTCTGGTTCTGTTTCATAGTGGATCCGCTCGGCATCACTCTAGCACTGTCCTCGCACACGTGCACGCGCACTGAATAAAGACCACAATGTACCTTTATATCCCAATATTTGTCTGACCACACCCCTATCAGCTCACCTACATAAGCAGGTGTGTGGTCACCTGCTCTCCTCCTTTCTCGCTTTCACCACAAGGAAGTGCCTCGGTAGATCCCCACTTGACGTGAATGTGATAGTAGGAGAAGAGTTGGAAAACAAGAGATACGTTGACATCATATCTTTATTTTCTCTCTCACTATATTCGAGAAAATACGGCGATATTGTCTACGTACTGGAGTGTCTGGAAGATGATGATCATTCTAAAAATCCTCCACCGGTTTTCGTATTGGGAGCACGCCGCTGCATGCCTCCCAACTGCAGTTCCTTGCTGTGGCTGGTTGCGGTAAAACCTTTCAGCGGCAGCTGAACTGTAGGACGCGCCGCTGTTGTGAGGAGCGGTGGGTTCCAGGTTGGTGAGTGATGTTTTGCTTGCGAGCTCCACTTGTTTGTTAGTGCTATGGGGGCTAGCTGACAATGTTTACGAACACCGGCCCCAGATTAAGGGTCCTTTGTTCAAGCCTCTTAGGCAACGGCAGAGGACCTTGGTCTGAAGCCCATTATAAGTTAACTAGTGGGCCACGACCAGTAACACTGGTGATCCCTGTGTTTTCTGGACGAGTGGATGTTTCTCTGTCACCGTGAGGCCCCGTCTTTCTTTTTTTTGTATTTAATTTTTTTATTATTTTTTAAACAAACATATAAACAAACATGACAACACACGATAAGATATACAAGCATTAATTGTCAGGGCACATCCAATGAGATCACATTTTAGTTAGTTGTCTTATATAAGATATACCCCTAATACCTGTTATCTAAAAAACCTACGCACATATGCTCCAGCTCGAACCCCCCCCTCCCGGACCCCACCTTGAGAAGTACCTCCACTATCCCTCGCACCTAACCAGACACTACCATTATAAGCTAGCTTTTATTCTCTCCACCACTTCTAACCACATTGACATTTTGGATTCATTGAGACCCAGAATTCTTGCTGTAGATATTTCATGGTAAATTACATCGAGATATGTAAGAAACCAAACTTTACGGCACATTTTTTCCGGTTGAAACCAGCGTGATGCGATCAGCTTTTTAGCTACTGTGATACCCGATAAAACCAATCTCTTTAGCTGTGGATTCACTGCAAACTCAAAAACATCATTCAATAGTAATACCGAGGGGTGTACAGGTATATTCCAAGATACGAGTTTTGATATTTGTTGGGTCACATCTTTCCAGAATGCCTTAACTGGTGAGCAGTCCCAATACATGTGCATAAATGTACCTTCGTCCCCATTTGTACATTGGGAGCATTTGGAGTCTTGTTTAAGCCCCATTCGGCACAGTCTTATAGGAGTCAAGTATGTCCTGTGAATATAGTTAAGATTGATTTGTTGATGATCCGGGTTCCTTGATGTAAGTCGGACATTTGCCCAGGCTCCTTGCCAATCAAAGTCATTTTCCAGGTCTGGTATATCCCTCCTCCAGACAGAGTCTAGTTGGAGGGTTTCATACGAGGACGTTAGTAATTGATGATAACATTCTGAAACAAAACCTCTCGATGTCTCTCTTTCGTAGAAGAATTTGTGGTATCTGTGGTGTTCAATTGGTCTGTCTAATGGAACACCATGAGACTTCAAACATAGCTGTAACTATTTGTAAAAAAGCCATGTGGACTTGGTGAGATTACATTTTTTGCGTATTTCTTTATCACTACAAAAACCCTGTTTGTTAAAAACATCCCCTAATGAGTGTATGCCTTGCTCTTCCCATATAGGGAATCTTATAGGTCGTTTTCCAATTAAGAGTGCATTGTTATTGAATAAGGGAGTATGATTGTGCCATTTTTGTGGGTTAGGATTTTTTTTTTTGATTCACGCCATATCCGGATCGCATGAGTAATTATGGGGCCAAATTTTCGTTCACAGTGCTTGATTGGTAGTTTAGTGTATGCTATGTCCTTCAGTCTATGTGGGGCTACTATGTTTTCTTCAAATTTTCTCCAGGATACTAATGCTTGGGGGTCAAACCATGTTGTCAATGGACTTAATGTGTACGCCTTAAAATATAGGAAAAAATCTGGAAATGCCATGCCACCATCTGCTTTATTTCTCTGTGCGGTGGATCTTTTTATACGTGGTGGTTTGTTATTCCAAATAAATTTGTATGTGGAGGAGTGTAATCTTTTCCAGTAACCCTCTGGAGGGGGTAACGGTAGCATTGAACTGAAGAAGTTGATTCTAGGTAGTACATCCATCTTAACTATTGATATCCGTGCTTGTACTGTGTTTTTAAGTTTTGCCCATCTATCAAGGTCGTCTTTGATTTTGTTTTGGATTTTTGTTTAGTTGTGCTTCACCGTTTGTCTTATGGTGGGGAATATTTCCACTCCCAAGCATCTGAAATGTTTTACCATTGGTATCTCTCCTGGGAGGGTTGTATCTTTTTTTGCAGGGGTGTTAAGTGGAAGGAAAGCCGACTTCGGCCAATTTATCTTAAATCCCGATAAATCACCAAAGTCCTCAATCAACTTGAGCAGATGAGGCAATGTGGTGTTGGGGTTTTGCATGAACAATATTACATCGTCTGCATATAAACAATTTTTTTGTTGTGTGCCCTTGATTACGATTGGTTCTATGGATTGGGATTGTCTTATATATTGTGCTAAAGGCTCTAATGATAGATTGAACAGTCCGGGACTAAGAGGACAACCCTGTCTGGCAGAGCGTGATACCGGAAAGATTTTGGAGATGATTGTGCCTGTTGTAATCATGGCCGATGGGTCTTTGTATAATACTTTAATCATATCGATGAATCCTTTTCCTAACCCCATCCTTTCTAGTACAGCCCATAGATACGACCATTCCAGCCTGTCAAAGGCTTTCATAGCATCCAGGGACAGCATCGCCTTAGGTATGGTGTCCTCCTTGTCGGCATCAAGTACGTGCAGTATTCGTCTTATGTTTTCAGTGATCAGGTGGCCTCCTATGAAGCCAGTTTGGTCCGGGTGAACTAAAGACGTCATATGCTTTTGTAATCTGATGGCTAATACCTTAGAGTACAGTTTGATATCGGTTCCGAGGAGGCTTAAAGGTCTATAACTACCGCACTCGTTGGGGTCTTTGTCTTTTTTAAGGAGGACTGTTATGAGTGCAATATTGTCATTCTTATGGAAGTTCCCCTCCTTGACTGAGTATAAGATCATATTTAGTAATAAGGGGCCAATTATGTCCCAACAAGAAAGGTACATTTCTGATGGGAAACCGTCTCTTCCAGGAGCCTTACCACTTTGCATTGCGGTTATGGCCTTCTTGAGTTCCTCTAGTGTGATCGGTGTTTCTAACTGTTTAGCGTCATCCTCTGAAAGTTTAGGGAGAATAATTTGATTAAGAAATGTGTCCATTTTGTTTTGATCGAAGGTCGTTTCTGATTTATATAAGTCGGAGTAGAATTCTTTGAATGTATCGTTTATTTTTACAGGATCTGTTACAAGTACTTGTTGTGCTCTAATGGTAGTTATATCTGCAAATTTTGCATTAATTCTTAATCGCATGGCTAATAGGTGGCTGGGTTTGGAACCATGGGAGTACTGCTGTTGTCTTGTGCTGCGTATTTGTATTTCCGATTGTTGTCTGTATATGGCATTGATCTCTATTTTTAGTACGTTAACTTGATTCTCTAGTCGAGTTGAGTTGTTGTATTTTAGAGAGTTAAATAACGTTGAGTAAAGCGTTTCCAGCTCAGCCAGTTTTGTGCATTGATTCTTGCGCATTTTGGAGGAAAAGCTATCCGTGAAATCTTTGATCATTCCCTTTACCGACATCCATATTATTCTGGGGTCTTGCACCGAGTTTGCATTCTCCCGTTGGAATACTATAAGAGCTTCTTTGAGTTGTGTAATGAATTCCTTGTTATTAAGCAGCAACGAGTTAAATCGCCATCTTGGGGCTCGGGAGGATAGTATACCAAATGTACCTTTAAGGAGTAAATAACAGTGATCTGATAGTGCGTTGGGTATCATTTCCACTTCATAATTATCAAATAGTCTCTGTGATGCAAAGACATAATCTATCCTGGATAGTGTATTATGTCTCGCAGATCGACAAGAGTACTTTTGGGTCATGGGATTAAGTAACCGCCATAAGTCATTTACACCTGTAATCTTCTACCAATCCTTTAATGCCTTCGATGAATTCTTTTGTTCGCTGGAAAAGGCGAGGTAAGATTTGTCCAACCTTGGGTTCCAGATGGCATTAAAATCCGCACCTATTATAAATGAGTAATCAGGAATGTCTAACATTGCATTGGTTAGTGTAGTGAAGAAATCTTCTTCGTACAAATTTGGGGCGTATACCGCTACCAACGCTATTTTCCTGTTCTTATGTTCAATCTTAGCTATAGTTATCCGACCTTCTACATCAGACCATACTCCCTTTAGTACAATATTCAACTTACGTTTAACGACTATGGCTACACCCCGAGTTCTCGTACCAATAGAAGAGTGACTAATATTATGGTATGTGTTGTCCGCTAATTTATCTATGTCTTTCTCTAGATGATCATTCTAAAAATCCTCCACCGGTTTTCGTATTGGGAGCACGCCGCTGCATGCCTCCCAACTGCAGTTCCTTGCTGTGGCTGGTTGCGGTAAAACCTTTCAGCGGCAGCTGAACTGTAGGACGCGCCGCTGTTGTGAGGAGCGGTGGGTTCCAGGTTGGTGAGTGATGTTTTGCTTGCGAGCTCCACTTGTTTGTTAGTGCTATGGGGGCTAGCTGACAATGTTTACGAACACCGGCCCCAGATTAAGGGTCCTTTGTTCAAGCCTCTTAGGCAACGGCAGAGGACCTTGGTCTGAAGCCCATTATAAGTTAACTAGTGGGCCACGACCAGTAACACTGGTGATCCCTGTGTTTTCTGGACGAGTGGATGTTTCTCTGTCACCGTGAGGCCCCGTCTTTCTTTTTTTTGTATTTAATTTTTTTATTATTTTTTAAACAAACATATAAACAAACATGACAACACACGATAAGATATACAAGCATTAATTGTCAGGGCACATCCAATGAGATCACATTTTAGTTAGTTGTCTTATATAAGATATACCCCTAATACCTGTTATCTAAAAAACCTACGCACATATGCTCCAGCTCGAACCCCCCCCTCCCGGACCCCACCTTGAGAAGTACCTCCACTATCCCTCGCACCTAACCAGACACTACCATTATAAGCTAGCTTTTATTCTCTCCACCACTTCTAACCACATTGACATTTTGGATTCATTGAGACCCAGAATTCTTGCTGTAGATATTTCATGGTAAATTACATCGAGATATGTAAGAAACCAAACTTTACGGCAAATTTTTTCCGGTTGAAACCAGCGTGATGCGATCAGCTTTTTAGCTACTGTGATACCCGATAAAACCAATCTCTTTAGCTGTGGATTCACTGCAAACTCAAAAACATCATTCAATAGTAATACCGAGGGGTGTACAGGTATATTCCAAGATACGAGTTTTGATATTTGTTGGGTCACATCTTTCCAGAATGCCTTAACTGGTGAGCAGTCCCAATACATGTGCATAAATGTACCTTCGTCCCCATTTGTACATTGGGAGCATTTGGAGTCTTGTTTAAGCCCCATTCGGCACAGTCTTATAGGAGTCAAGCATGTCCTGTGAATATAGTTAAGATTGATTTGTTGATGATCCGGGTTCCTTGATGTAAGTCGGACATTTGCCCAGGCTCCTTGCCAATCAAAGTCATTTTCCAGGTCTGGTATATCCCTCCTCCAGACAGAGTCTAGTTGGAGGGTTTCATACGAGGACGTTAGTAATTGATGATAACATTCTGAAACAAAACCTCTCGATGTCTCTCTTTCGTAGAAGAATTTGTGGTATCTGTGGTGTTCAATTGGTCTGTCTAATGGAACACCATGAGACTTCAAACATAGCTGTAACTATTTGTAAAAAAGCCATGTGGACTTGGTGAGATTACATTTTTTGCGTATTTCTTTATCACTACAAAAACCCTGTTTGTTAAAAACATCCCCTAATGAGTGTATGCCTTGCTCTTCCCATATAGGGAATCTTATAGGTCGTTTTCCAATTAAGAGTGCATTGTTATTGAATAAGGGAGTATGATTGTGCCATTTTTGTGGGTTAGGATTTTTTTTTTGTGATTCACGCCATATCCGGATCGCATGAGTAATTATGGGGCCAAATTTTCGTTCACAGTGCTTGATTGGTAGTTTAGTGTATGCTATGTCCTTCAGTCTATGTGGGGCTACTATGTTTTCTTCTAATTTTCTCCAGGATACTAATGCTTGGGGGTCAAACCATGTTGTCAATGGACTTAATGTGTACGCCTTAAAATATAGGAAAAAATCTGGAAATGCCATGCCACCATCTGCTTTATTTCTCTGTGCGGTGGATCTTTTTATACGTGGTGGTTTGTTATTCCAAATAAATTTGTATGTGGAGGAGTGTAATCTTTTCCAGTAACCCTCTGGAGGGGGTAACGGTAGCATTGAACTGAAGAAGTTGATTCTAGGTAGTACATCCATCTTAACTATTGATATCCGTGCTTGTACTGTGTTTTTAAGTTTTGCCCATCTATCAAGGTCGTCTTTGATTTTGTTTTGGATTTTTGTTTAGTTGTGCTTCACCGTTTGTCTTATGGTGGGGAATATTTCCACTCCCAAGCATCTGAAATGTTTTACCATTGGTATCTCTCCTGGGAGGGTTGTATCTTTTTTTGCAGGGGTGTTAAGTGGAAGGAAAGCCGACTTCGGCCAATTTATCTTAAATCCCGATAAATCACCAAAGTCATCAATCAACTTGAGCAGATGAGGCAATGTGGTGTTGGGGTTTTGCATGAACAATATTACATCGTCCGCATATAAACTAATTTTTTGTTGTGTGCCCTTGATTACGATTGGTTCTATGGATTGGGATTGTCTTATATATTGTGCTAAAGGCTCTAATGATAGATTGAACAGTCCGGGACTAAGAGGACAACCCTGTCTGGCAGAGCGTGATACCGGAAAGATTTTGGAGATGATTGTGCCTGTTGTAATCATGGCCGATGGGTCTTTGTATAATACTTTAATCATATCGATGAATCCTTTTCCTAACCCCATCCTTTCTAGTACAGCCCATAGATACGACCATTCCAGCCTGTCAAAGGCTTTCATAGCATCCAGGGACAGCATCGCCTTAGGTATGGTGTCCTCCTTGTCGGCATCAAGTACGTGCAGTATTCGTCTTATGTTTTCAGTGATCAGGCGGCCTCCTATGAAGCCAGTTTGGTCCGGGTGAACTAAAGACGTCATATGCTTTTGTAATCTGATGGCTAATACCTTAGAGTACAGTTTGATATCGGTTCCGAGGAGGCTTAAAGGTCTATAACTACCGCACTCGTTGGGGTCTTTGTCTTTTTTAAGGAGGACTGTTATGAGTGCAATATTGTCATTCTTATGGAAGTTCCCCTCCTTGACTGAGTATAAGATCATATTTAGTAATAAGGGGCCAATTATGTCCCAACAAGAAAGGTACATTTCTGATGGGAAACCGTCTCTTCCAGGAGCCTTACCACTTTGCATTGCAGTTATGGCCTTCTTGAGTTCCTCTAGTGTGATCGGTGTTTCTAACTGTTTAGCGTCATCCTCTGAAAGTTTAGGGAGAATAATTTGATTAAGAAATGTGTCCATTTTGTTTTGATCGAAGGTCGTTTCTGATTTATATAAGTCGGAGTAGAATTCTTTGAATGTATCGTTTATTTTTACAGGATCTGTTACAAGTACTTGTTGTGCTCTAATGGTAGTTATATCTGCAAATTTTGCATTAATTCTTAATCGCATGGCTAATAGGTAGCTGGGTTTGGAACCATGGGAGTACTGCTGTTGTCTTGTGCTGCGTATTTGTATTTCCGATTGTTGTCTGTATATGGCATTGATCTCTATTTTTAGTACGTTAACTTGATTCTCTAGTCGAGTTGAGTTGTTGTATTTTAGAGAGTTAAATAACGTTGAGTAAAGCGTTTCCAGCTCAGCCAGTTTTGTGCATTGATTCTTGCGCATTTTGGAGGAAAAGCTATCCGTGAAATCTTTGATCATTCCCTTTACCGACATCCATATTATTCTGGGGTCTTGCACCGAGTTTGCATTCTCCCGTTGGAATACTATAAGAGCTTCTTTGAGTTGTGTAATGAATTCCTTGTTATTAAGCAGCAACGAGTTAAATCGCCATCTTGGGGCTCGGGAGGATAGTATACCAAATGTACCTTTAAGGAGTAAATAACAGTGATCTGATAGTGCGTTGGGTATCATTTCCACTTCATAATTATCAAATAGTCTCTGTGATGCAAAGACATAATCTATCCTGGATAGTGTATTATGTCTCGCAGATCGACAAGAGTACTTTCGGGTCATGGGATTAAGTAACCGCCATAAGTCATTTACACCTGTAATCTTCTACCAATCCTTTAATGCCTTCGATGAATTCTTTTGTTCGCTGGAAAAGGCGAGGTAAGATTTGTCCAACCTTGGGTTCCAGATGGCATTAAAATCCGCACCTATTATAAATGAGTAATCAGGAATGTCTAACATTGCATTGGTTAGTGTAGTGAAGAAATCTTCTTCGTACAAATTTGGGGCGTATACCGCTACCAACGCTATTTTCCTGTTCTTATGTTCAATCTTAGCTATAGTTATCCGACCTTCTACATCAGACCATACTCCCTTTAGTACAATATTCAACTTACGTTTAACGACTATGGCTACACCCCGAGTTCTCGTACCAATAGAAGAGTGACTAATATTATGGTATGTGTTGTCCGCTAATTTATCTATGTCTTTCTCTAGAATGTGCGTTTCGCTTAGCAGAGCAATGTCCACATGTTCTTTTTTTCATCAGTGTGAGCACGCTTTTGCGTTTGAGTTGGTTATTTATTCCCCCGGTGTTCCATATCATTATATTCAAACTAGCCATAATCTATACATGTTGTATTGTAATTTTTGGTAATGCTTCTAGAGTGCGAGGCAATAATAGATATACATCCCACTAGTGAGGTCCCGTTGAGAGCCGAGCGAGTGAGGCCCCGTCTTTCATATACAAATGAGAGTATTCCCTCACGAGGAAATATGGCATGGATGTTCGTTAGTGGAAGATCTGTGTTCAAGTCAGCTACAGCCCATGGGAATTGTGCTGGCCCCGCCGGGTGTTGGTAAAATCACCGTTGTAAAACTGTGTAACATTTCGTTTCTCTTCTCTCTTAAACAGTGAGGAGGGTTTCAGAACGGCGGCCTGTCTGAGTGATTGTTATATCATTGTGTACAAGTTCAGGTGATAGCTGCTTAGCTTACGTGCTAGTGGTGGCCTACTGTTAGCCAGTCAGCTGTTAGCTGCGGCGCTAGCCTGTTGTGATCACTAGGCTAGGAAACGTTAGCTTGCGTGCTAGTTGTGGCCTACCTAGGCTAGGCTAGGAAACGTTAGCTTGCTGCTATCGTTAGCTTAATGTTACACTGTTGAACGTGCTTTGATTATAACATGTTTTAAACACTCTTGACTACGACGTCATCTTTGACAGATGATGTTCGTCGAACCTGCCCTGAGCCAGGACGGCAAGGACTGCGTCAACAAGGGGGACCGTAGCGGCGGGATGGAGCGGCGACGCTGCCCAGGTTTTCCAAAACGAGTGTTGCTGCACTACATTTAGGATACGATGCAAGTTATGTGTGAATTGTCTTGTCACTGGTATTTAGCTTCTCCATGCAAATCGGGTTGTTTGTTACAGATGTGAAAATGATCTGGTTTGTTGTGTTGAGAAACATCATGTGTGTTTATGTACTGTGTACTCACAACTAAGGGGGTTAAACTAACCTATAAAGCTATGCTTAGTGACATATGAGTAAAGAATGGTTCTTTTCTCAGCCTGTAATGACAATGAACAGTGTGTTCACACATTAACAGGTTTACCTGTTTAACTGGCCGTATTAAGGGTAAAGTAGGAGGGTTGTGTTTCCCCCCGGTTCCCTGGGGACTTCTTCATCCTCCTCTCAGACATGTTGTTACACTTTATTGTGTCACTGTGTGGTAGGGATACGATGTAACCGTTAGCTTGATTGCTGAGGTTGTGCTAAAACTGCTTGAGGAACTTTATTTTCCTAAAAGAAAAGATTGTTTGGTCGCTTTTCGTGTGTGCTTAGCAAGGCCTGTGGCCGATACTAATCGAGAATTATGTATTCTCTCATTATGAAAAACGGCGTTCCTCTGTAGAGTGTTTTTGCCATTTTTTGTAGGTGATGATGGGTTGTGTGTCATGTGACCTACAACTGGGTTGGGCTGGCCACAGAAGCACATGTGTAAGTTTGGTACCGGGGCTCTTGGAGAACTGGTAACCTTTCCTCCCCCTTTTTTCTGTTGGTCAGGGGTAAACCCACCTGTCCTTCAAGGTTCCTGTCACGTTGCGGTTCGGCACGTTACAGGGTGAGGGGGGGGGGGGAGGGAGTTTCCTGGTCCCACGCCCTGGAATATTGGGCGTGTGCACCGCAGAAATTCCCCCGCCATAGAGTACGTCACTGTGCGCGTCTCTGTTGGTAGCACTTCCGTGTGCTGTTCAGGTCCATATGATGGATCTGTTTCGGGGGGTGGTCAGGGCTCCTCCTCACAAAGCTCCTATTCGGGCCTTCTGTGAGTTGGGACTCTCCTTCCATGTGAGGGAGCCTCCTCAGAGTACAGAGCCTCCTCCTCAGATTGATAAGGTGAGTGGAACCTCAAGAAGGAGTCCTACTCTATTGTGTGTGTATTCGATTCAATTCGATTATTGAGTGTGTATGGGTTCAGTGCCTCCTCCCCGGAGAGCCCTAAAACCAAACTTTTACATGGCTCAAGGTGCAATATATTCTTTTCAATCTGTACAGCTCGTGTGGAAAGTCTCTCTGGGGATTTCCGTCTCCTCTCTATGGGAGGGTGGTGGGAGGTAAAAATGTAAACAATTTTTACCCCCGGCTGTGTAGACTGGGATACATACTGTTGGTGCTTCCTTCTTTTCTTTTAAAAATAGTTGGAGTTAGGAAGTATCACACCCCTCTTGTCGTACCCCTGGGCGCCTTGGGGATTCAATGACAGGTCTAAATAGCCTGTTCATTGATGTGGTTGTGTCCCGATGCACGCATAGTGCTAGCTCGGGGTGTTCTGTAATCAGGCGACTGACTGGCACGCCTTGGTTGCTTGGGGTTAAAACGGCGTTTTTATAAAGCAACTGGGATGGAGGTTTTTTCCTCTTCCGACGACCTGTTTTGGTTGTCGACGGATTCTCGTTCATATCTGGGGGATGATGATGGAATGGATCTGAACATATGTAGAGGGGTCTCATGCCCTGGGGGTGGGCCACCGGGCGCGGTTCGCCCCGAACGTCTGGGTGGCGCCTTCTTTTCATGTTTAAGATCAACACGCATATCTGCCCCTTCTCCTGGAGTAGGCATGTCGGCGTGGTTAGGGCACGGGACTGGTTTTGGTCACGCTGGTCCGGATCAGTTGAACCTGTTGTCCGCCGGGGATGCAGATCTGCTGTTCTGGTACCCTGAGGGACTTGGGCTTTTTTCAGGGGAAAAATGCCAGGTCGGTCCGGGTGTCACAGGGTTAAGCGCTATGGAGACCCTGATTGGGTACATTTTTTACTCAGCACTGTCGTAATGGTTTACGGCCTTGCCAACCTGTACACGCTCGATCTCGTCAGATCTCGGCCGCTACGCAGGTTGGTCCTGGTTAGTACTTGGTTGGGAGACCGCCTGGGAATACCAAGTACGGTGTGCTTGGGGCTGGTTCTCCATTCTTTTCGCTCCTCTCTCACGCATGGCGAAGAGGGGCCTGTTGGTGTGGTCTTTGACCTCCTCTGGTGACCCTGTGCTTCCCGTATCGCCGGGCCCGGTCCGAAGTAATGTTTCGTCGACCCGTAGGCCTGGGTTAACCCTTTTTTGGAAACTGAAACACTTGTACTGCGGTATAGCCGGTGTATACCCGCAGGTGTGTTTTGGAGTTTTTTCTTGAGGGGATATAGGAACAACCACCGCATTGGGTAACACCAAGGTGGTTGATTCCCTGGTGTGTTGGAGCAGTGTCAACTCCCGGGTTACCCGGTTGAGGGTGCCCCTGCATGTTCATGACGTCTGCCAATCGTGTCAGCCTTCTCTGCCTCAACCCCTCTGGGTGGGTTTTTTTTAAATGGAGGCTTGGTCATGCAACAACGCCAGCATACGCCCCGTCCGCCGGTGCGGCTGTGTTCAGCTGTCCCCTCTGGCGCCTGTCTCGTCCGCAGTCTCCAGGCTCGGGTTAACAGCCTGTTGCCTGGTTTTTCCCCGGTGCGCTGCCTGCTTCCATTGGTTAACCTTTTTTGTGTGCTTACGGCCATGCTGACTGCCTGTTCTGCAGGGTCAGTGTGCCAGGCGGTGGACTATTGGGGGGACAGGGCCCGCTTGGCTGAGGGGCCTTTGTCCGAATACGCTGGTGATGTGGGGGGCGGGGTCACTAAGTGCCCACCTGGTGGGGTCTTGATGCTGGCATCATGGACTTCTCCGGGCCCCCGTTCCAGGGGATCCAGTCCCTTTGGTGGGTCTGGGCCTTCCTTCGCGCTCCGCTGCTACGGCCTTGCCACGGGGTTGGGTTTGCCCTTGACCCCGTGTTTCTGGGGGCAGTAACGAGGTTGTTCCCTCCGTTCGTTCCCGGGTGGCATGCGGGTTGTGCGTGTGTGTAGTCGTGGGGTCAGGCCACGGTCTGCTCACCCTGTGCGTTGAGTTGCTTGGGTGCCTCTTCGCACAGTCGGGTCCGTCGCCCTCCCGGGAAACCTCTAATAGGGGGGTTCCCTCCATTAGGGGGGGTCGGGGGGGCTCGGCCCTCCCTGTTCTGATGGTTGTGGGGGGCCTTCAGCGGGGTGTATTTGTCGGCCGGTGGCTCCGCTCGGACTCCCTTTGTGCTAGAGTGATGCCGAGCGGATCCTCTATGAAACAGAACGATAGGTTATGACTATAACCAAGTTCTGTCAATAGTGGTGACGCTCGGCATCCGACGCCGCTGCAGCCCTTGATCTCACCTTGTGGTGAAAGCTTGGGAAGGAGGAGAGCAGGTGACCACACACCTGCTTATGTAGGTGAGCTGATAGGGGTGTGGTCAGACAAATATTGGGATATAAAGGTACATTGTGGTCTTTATTCAGCGCGCGTGCACGTGTGCGAGGACAGTGCTAGAGTGATGCCGAGCGTCACCACTATTGACAGAACTTGGTTATAGTCATAACCTATTGTTCTGCCTTCCAGCTCCCGCTCATCTCATTTCAAGTATCCTGCCGTATCCCTTCCTGCACCTTTCCCGCTTCGTACTCGACATGCCTTTTTTCTCCCTCACTGAAAGTCTCCCCTGCCAAATCCTTCTGTATGGCTTACCTCTTATTTCTGTCTCACCCCCATCACCTGTTCTCCATTTGCTCCCTGTCTCTCTCTCTCCCTCTCTTTGTGTCTCTGACTCTGGTCATCACTCCCTCGCTCTTGCTGTCTCTCTCTCCCTCTCTCTCTCTCTTTGTATCTCTGACTCTGGTCATCACTCCCTCTCTCTTGCTCCCTGTCTCTCTCTCTCTCTCTCTCTCTCTCTCTCTCTCTCTCTCTCTCTCTTTGTATCTCTGACTCTGGTCATCACTCCTTCTCTCTTGCTGTCTCTCTCTCCCTCTCTCTCTCTTTGTATCTCTGACTCTGGTCATCACTCCCTCTCTTGCTGTCTCTCTCTCCCTCTCTGTCTCTTTTTCAAATGTTAAGCTGCAACAACATGGTTTTTTTGTGTGTATATTTTGGATGTTTTTGGGAGCAATGGAGAGCCAGAAAAGGGGAGGTCTGAGTCATTTAGCCAGTGGTGGGAGGTGGGGGGAGCCCAGATAAGGGTGTTCTGTCAACAGTAAAACTCTCACTCCACAGCCAGCATCAGCGGGGCAGTTCAGGCCCGGTGCAGGAGATTAGAGATACTGAATGTGGTTTACTTAGCCATGATAACCAGGATACCAATAGTCTACTGCAGGATAAGGCAGAAGCTGGCTATATGTTAGGGAAGATTAAAGGGGGCTATAATAGCCACAGCTTGTTTTGTTAGTATGAACTATACGGATGCTCCATGCTCGTTTCTCTTTGGAAAAACCGGTGGCCCAAAAGAAGCTTCTACCCTGCCCTCTATGGGGGCAGAGGTCTTTGACGAGGAGTCTGCTGCAGAGCGTTCGCAGGGGCTGCCTCAGCATGGGCTGCCTCAGCAGGGGGCCTAGGGAGCAGGCTGCCCCTGGAAGAGGTTACTGCAGCAGTCAGGTCGTGCTCCTGATGGGCTCCCCCCGCTGACTTCTAGAAGTGCTGGGGGTTGGTTTCCTGTTTGAAGAGGGGTTTATCAGCTTCCTGCAGTTGAGCATTTTCAGGTGTAGAGCATGAATATTGTTGTGTATGTGTATATTATTTGAAGAATAGTGCATGAATATTATAAGTGTATATTATTTGAAGAATAGTGCATGAATATTATAAGTGTATATTATTTGAAGAATAGTGCATGCATATTATAAGTTTATATTATTATAAGAGTAAAACATGCATGTTATACGTTTATATTATTATAAGAGTAAAACATGCATGTTATACGTTTATATTATTATAAGAATATAAAATGCATATTATACGTTTATATTATAAGAGTAGAACATGCATATTATAAGTTTATATTATTGTACTGTGCTGTGTACTCTTGAGGATGATGGACAATGTTCTGTGTGTCCCTGTCACCTCCTATCTCCCTATGTGTCTCTCTCTATCTCTCTCTCTCCCCCACTCCTCATCTGTACTGCACAAAATGACTGTCTGCCTTTAAGAATCAATGCTGAAAGTGAAAGAGAAGGATGTAGAGGATGTGTGTGTGTGTGTGTGTGTGTGTGTGTGTGTGTGTGTGTGTGTGTGTGTGTGTGTGTGTGTGTGTGTGTGTGTGTGTGTGTGTGTGTGTGTGTATGTGTGTGTGTGTGTGTGTGTGTGTGTGTGTGTGTGTGTGTGTGTGTGTGTGTGTGTGTGTGTGTGTGTGTGTGTGTGTGTGTGTGTGTGTGTGTGTGTGTGTGTGTGTGTGTGTGTGTGTGCGTGTGTGTGCGTGCGTGCTGCAGGGAGATCGGGGGAGATGGAGGTGTTGAACTGAGGTCTAGAGGGCCAGCTGCCAAAGGATTAATCTCTCTCTGTGCTTGGGCAACAGAGCGTTTGGCAAGCCAGGCACCGTACACTAGGCAATTAGGAGTTGAGATGTGTGTATGTGTGTGTGCGTGTCCATGTCTATGTTTTCCTCAATGTGTATGTACACATGTGTGTGTGTGTGTGTGTGTCTAAGTGCCTGTGTTTCTATATGTTCATATTTGTGTGTGTGTGTGTGTGTGTGTGTGTGTGGTGTGTGTGTGTGTGTGTGTGTGTGTGTGTGTGTGTGTGTGTGTGTGTGTGTGTGTGTGTGTGTGTGTGTGTGTGTGTGTGTGTGTGTGTGTGTGTGTGTGTGTGTGTGTGTGTGTGTGTGTGTGTGTGTGTGTGTGTGTGTGTGTGTGTGTGTGTGTGTGTGTGTGGACTTGGGTCTTGAGTGTGGCTCTATTGAACGCAGCCCTTTTCTGGTCTATGTGTTTTTTCTGGTAGGACAATCTGTTGGTCTTACTCACCAGAGGAAGAAGTAGAAAGGTAATCTGGTGTAGCAGAGCAGCAGAAGCACGGGGAACAAATGCCAAATGGTATTAGCTGGACACCACAACACCACTCAACAGAGTGTAATGCTCTGCAGAACATCCAGGCCACCCACATGAAAAGTGGAAAAACCTGTAGTGGCGATTCACTCATACAGTAACTCCATAACCTCTGCGCCCCCAAAAGTGGCAATTTTAGTGTTCGTTTTTGAGGACTGCATACTTTATTTGAAAACCAAAATACTATACTTTATACTTATAGCACATGCATGAGCCTGGTCTCTTTTGAACAATGACATTCTGACGTTTATGATAAATAAAGATAATTCACTTTTAGTGCTAATGAAATAGAGTAACATGTCTGAACTTGAGTTGTAGAAAAACTTGTTACACACGTATTTATGTAGTCAGGGCCGTCTCAGGGGGTGTGCGAGCAGTGCGGTCGCACAGGGCCTCGCGGGAAGGGGGGCCTCGCACAAAAAAAAAAAAAAAAAAAATAAAGATTTTATTTTTTTTTGCTAGGCCCCCCCTTCCCGCAAGGCCCTTTTTCTTTTTTTTAAACTTTATTTTTTAGCGTTTATCGCTTTTCTGGTCAAGCATGACCGACAGTTGTAGGGTGAAACGGGAGAGAGAGCAGGGGGAGACATTCGGCAAATGACGGCGAGTCCGGGAATCGAACTCGGAGTCAACCAGATCCGTGACGCAGCACGGAGTCCCGCGACGCAGCACGGAGTCCCGCGACGCAGCGCGGTAACATGGTGTGCTACTGGAGCACCCCCAGCAAGGCCCTTTTTCATCACAGACCTAAAATCTAGTTTTGCTTATATGCTTATATATTTCACATTAGACACGTTCCTGGCTCTGAGACAGCAGAATTGGTTTCAATGAGGGGAGGAGTTACAGGTAAGGTAGCGTCTGTTGAGTTCATTGTGTGCGTCTGTGTGCGTGCCGGGGGGGGGGCGTGAACCGACTCATTGCCAGATGTGAGCGATTCGACTCACGCTCACGGCAATGAATCGGCTCTTATGAACGAGTCGCTCATGACCGACCCATCACTAGCGTCTGACTATTTCGCGCGTGCAGCATTGGAGGTTATGCCAGCCAAGATGAAGAGGACATCGTTCGGCAGATGGACTGAAGATGAAAGTTGTTGCATGTTAGACAGTTCAGTCAGGCTAGCCATCCCGGCTAAAGACAGGGACAGCTAGTTAGCTTTAGCTACGTTATAATATTAAGTGTGGTTCAGTCGGGATATAGCCATGATGATGTCGGCTAGTAGCTAGCTTAGCTAAAGGCTAACTAGCGTTAGCTAACCTAGAGACAGCGCATGCAGCATTGTTTTTTTTTTGATCCACTTTTTTCTCCATTTTTCTATATTTTCTCCCATCCCAATTTCGTATCATCCAATTCAACCCTCCCCTGTCACGAACGCTGTTTCTTGCCTCCCACAAGCCGGCTGCAGTGAGGACTAAGTCATACATAGCACAAGTCCCCTCCGGTACTTGAGGTAACAGCAGTCGCATCTTTTCACCTGCGCAGCTCGACCTCTCAGTGTCGAGGAGTAACGCGTGGGAGGCTCACGCTGCCCCCGACACTTCCTGATTCTACTGCGCAGGCGCACCAACCGACTTGTAGGAGTCGCTTGTTCACAACGTTCGATCCCCACCCTTCAGTTTTTCCCTCCCCGTAATACGGCCAATGTGTATTACTGCGGACGACCAGCCAAACTGAAAAACAATGTGGAGAGCTGGATTCGAACACGCGAATCCTAGCGTCTCCACACTGGTGGCGAGTGCCTTAGACCACTACGCCACCTAGCCGCCCGCGCATGCAGCATTGTTATGCCAAGATGAAGAGGATGGTCGTTCGGCAGATGAACTTCGTCAACTCCACGCGGTTGTCTCCATCCTCTTGGACATTTGGTGAGTTTTTAATGCACTCTATTCTATTCCCGCCGTGGCTATCTCTCTCTCTCTCTCTCTCTCTCTCTCTCTCTCTCTGGAGCCAAACTGGCCGACTAGCTGTTTTAGTACTAGTAGCTAACGGTGTGTGGCCTGGTGTCAGCACCTGTATTGCTTTTCTCAGTACAGTTTTTCAGTGGTAGCCGCATAGCTTGCTTCTGCGTTAGCTAATGGTTAGCGATAGCCGGGTTGAGCTAACTGTTAGCCAGTTAGCTGTTTAGCTACGACGTTAGCTGCCGGCTGCGCTCGGCTGGGAACGTTAGTTTGATGCTATCAGTTAGCCTAGAGTTAGCTGTTAGCTTGTGCTACGACCATTGACATTAGCCGTGAGAATAGCAGGGGGTTCTGGCACTCTGACTACGACATCATCTTTGACAGAAGATGTAGTCGGGCCTGCAACATGACAAGGCTCCGGCCATAGCTTCTTTTTGTCCCGCCAGCGAGAGGCCTTTCGTCAACGTGGAGACCTGTGTTGCGGCCTTTCGCCCTGCGTTCCTTGGTGCAGGTAAGAGATGTCATGACATTACCCCACTCTTCCTTCCTTCCCCTCCCGAATGTTTTGTTAATAACGATGTTTTTTTTCCAGGCAAAACATATGTTACTTCACAACATTTGGAGATACGACATGTGCTGTGTGTGAATTGCCTTGGTCGTTTGTGTAGCTTGGGTAGCGTTGGGACGTTGGCCAAAGCTGTGTGTGGCCTGGTGTCAGTACCTGGCTAACCTATTTAGCTATGATCAAATTGTTTACACTGCCTGTGTTGTCTTTTACTACCTGTATACTGTTTTGTTTTACTACCTGTACCCCTCCCCCCTCCCCCCATGCTGCTATGATGCCTGAATTTCCCCAAGGGGATCAATAAAGGAATATCTTATCTTATCTTATTGTCGGCCATTGGCTCCGAGTCCTTGCTACTTTGTTTTCTCTGGTATAGACCCTCTTCTCTTTGGATTTAAGTGTTGATCTTTGTCCTTTTGGATCTATGTATATTCATGTTGCCTTTGTGAAGTTATCTTTTCCTTCTGTTTTGTTCTTCCATTAAAAGTTGAATATCTTTTAGGGGCTCATCTTTGCTTATCTCTCTCATACATGCTCTCTCTCTAACACACACACACCAAACACACATGCTCTCTCTCTCTCTCTCTCTCTCTCTCTCTCTCTCTCTCTCTCTCTCTCTCTCTCTCTCTCTCTCTCTCTTCTAACACACACAGTCTGCCTATGGCGGCCTTTTTCGATGGCTAGGCTGTGCTCGCTGAGTCTGTACCTAGTCAAGGATCTTCAGTCACAGTGCTCAGGTATTCTGCCACTGTGTACTCTCTGGGCCAAATAGCATTTCAATTTCATTCCAATGTGTCTCTCTCTCTCTCTCTCTCTCTCTCTCTCTCTCTCTCTCTCTCTCTCTGTACACTGTATATTGACTGTAGAACGGGAGCTCTCTCTCGCTCTCTCTCTTGCTATATGTTGACTGTATCATGCCCAGCCTCGGGTAGCGCTATTATTTAAGAATATGTTGACTGTATGCGCGCTTAAATCTCGCACAGGGCCTCGCATTTCTCCCAGGCGGCCCTGTATGTAGTAGTTGCAATATCAGAAGTAGTATATCCCAAAGAAATTGGGTCCATAGCCGGAAGTCTTTTGTAGTACATGTCCAAATTTCATAAAAATCCATTCAGAAATGAATGATTAGAAGTGGTTTTGGTAAAAAGTGAGAGAGCTCAGAAAACGATTTTCTCATAGACTTCAATGCATTCGACCGAGAATTCTCTTCCTGGTTTGGCCCGTGACTTTTCACCTAGATCCCTGATTCGCTAATTCCCATGTGGGGTACCATTGAAAAGCCACACTCATTCGTTAGAACCCTGTCCAATAATTTTCGAGATCGCCAAATGATTGACAGAGGTAGAGGCTCGGACATAAGGAGTGGTATTTGAAAAAATAGAAAGTCTTCGGCGCACACCTCACATAGTGGCATAACGTGGGTAAAATGACAGAGGATGCCAAGTCAGAATTATTTTCCACAACTTAGGTTTTGATAATGCGTTAAACGTTGCGGTGTCAAAACCACTAATATTACGTTCAGACAGTAGGCGCCGACGGTATACGTTTCAAATCATGAACATTGGAAAAAGCGTGTCAGAAATGTCAACTGGAATGCACCCTTGGAACTCTCCCGAACACAGTTTGTTCACACCGGTCAGTCTCTCGGGCCACGATGCGAAACTCAATGGCATAGTCGGCCACCGAGCGGTTACCTTGTCGACAGGAGGTGAGCCGTCCACCTGCCTCGTAGATGGAATTTACCCGGGAGGTGTCGAAGACCCTCCGTAACTCCTGGGTAAAGGTATCAACGCTGGTGCAGACTGCCGAGCCGATCTCCCATTCTGCTGTGGCCCAGGAAAGAGCACGGCCGGTCAGCAGGGTGATAATATACGCCACCTTGAAAAGTTTGGTGGGAAAAGTGAGAGGCTGTAAGCTGAAAACAAGGGAACACTGCGTGATGAACTCTCTGCAGCCCGTTGGAGCTCCACCGTAGCGCTCTGGCGGAGGAAGACGCGGCTCTCGAGCCCCCACTCGGATAGGCAGCGGTGTTACCTCCGCTGCTACGGCCGCAGACGCCGCCTCAACTGCTGTTACCGCTAATGCGGCCGCTGATGTAGCCGCGACCGCCGCCGTCAAAGCTGAAGTGGCTGTTGCTGCTGCCGCTGCCGCTGAAGCTGGTTGTCGGTGGTGAGAGCCCCCAGGCGACCAAGCTCAACCTCCACCTGCTGCTGACGGCGGGTGACCGTGTCCAGCTGAACCTCCTGCGCCTTCAGCTCCTTCCGGATTCCGTCTGCTGGGTTCATGATGGTCAGTTCTTCTGTTACGACTCAGGTAGGTGTGTTGAACACAAATGCAGTACAGAAGAAAGGTGCGGAGACGGTAGTTGCTCTTCTCACCAAAAACAGTGTTTCCTTTTATTTTTGAAACATCAAGAGCGATACTGGTATTATACAAAAGAAAATCAAACTAAATAATAATTAAACAAATAATCCAAAACACGGCAGCCGCATCCTCCAGGTCTGGAGCGATATGACTCTTCGTAGACAGCTACTCACGGTAACGTTAGATGAAGAACTGACAAATGAGAGAATAAACACAAGGCCATTATAAAGAGAGTCAAACACACAGCAGGTGTCAATCAGCAATCAGGACAACCTGGAAGAATAGAGAGGGTGAAATACTCCAGGGTGGCGCTAGGAGCTTTTACTGCTAGCAGAGAGTAAAAGACCCAAACGTTACAGTTCTCTATTTGCTCGTTTATCCCAGCCAACGTGTCTCGCCCTCCATTATTGATGATTGTTTTGGTACATAATAAATAAGTGGTATAATTTTATATAGATAGAACTGCAAAATAAATTTGTTTTACCAAAATCCCAATTATTGAAATTCATCCAAATGTGTAGTTATATTACAACTAATATATAACTAATATTAGAAGAGCAATATCTTTTCCCTATACATTTTTGTCTAATTAGCATGACCCGTCAGATTATATGAATGGCAAGGAAGGGGGATTTGGGGGTGACTTTGACAGTGGAGCAATGGGGAGAGGCCCTGGAAAAGGTGCATATGGCCTCAATTTGTGCCGACTTGTTCAGTTTAAGGTTCTGTATCACCTGCATTTTTCAAAAACTCTCTCAAAATGTCACAAATGTAGATCCCACATGTGACAGATGCCGACTCTCTCTTGCTCACTAATTTTGTGTCCTAACATGTCCACTTACTGTGGAGTTCAATCTTCAAAACACTGTCAGATGTCTTTGAAATGGAAATTCAGCCAGATCCTATGATAGCTATTTTTGGCATAAGAGGGGAAAATAATGAAAATCTTTCTGGAACTAAACTCCAAATAACAAATTATGTTACATTGCTAGCACAGAGACTGATCCTTCTTCAATGGAAGTCTCCCCATCCACTGAGCTGGACTCAATGGCTAAGATAGGTGATAGATAATCTTAAGCAGGATACATTTAGACTTACAGTTCAGATACGTTTGGGGAGGTGTGGGTTCCATTTGTGGAGTATTTGAAAGAAAGACTACATGCCCCACAGATCTGAAAATGTAACTGCCTGTCTACAGTATGTTTATTTTTTTACCTCTTAACACTTTAAGGACCGTCCACGTATATATATGTGTTTCGATTCCATGCGTTGTGGACCAGAGCCACGTATATAGCCGTGGCAAGTTGTTATTGTTTTATTCCATATTTATAACGCTATTAACGTCCGCGATCGAGATCCATGACCTACCCACATATTTGATTTTCGAAACATGCAGTACCGGCCAGATCCGCTTAGGGGCGCCATCGCTCCACTGCGGTATCATTGCGGGGATTTAAAAATAAAAAATCTTTTACAGTCTGTGGGCGGATCATATGAGCCTCGATTAAAAACGAAGACCCTCCATCTTTGATCACGTTACCGAACGCATATTTCAGCCTGGAATAATGGGATTTATGATTAGCCAATGGACATATCGATCTACCAGAATCCGATGACTAATGAAGAAATGCTGCCGGCGATCACATGTCCTGACGGTAGGATACTATTCCCCCAAATTACAGCTGGATTGGACATTGTTTTAAAACCTAACGTGATCGATCAGTGAACTGATTGAACGCACACTATATTGCTAATAAATAATACTAATCGGCGTTCCCTGCCGCCCCCATTTCATCCATAGATGCTCTGTAATAGTCCGGATGCTACGCAGTTTGTTTTATTTCATTCGTATATATACAGCAGAAATGGTGTTTGATATAACGGCGCCAACGTTTAGCCTATTATCTAGATTCCTGGAAAAAAGACGAGACGAAAAGCGCAATACACCTTATATTCACGACGCTATAAAATGACAACCAACCGATGGATTTTCTTTTCTTTAAGCCATTATAAAATGTTTCTGACCCAAGACACTTCGGAGCAAGAGTGGACAGGGTTTTGGTGGACCTGCTGACAAAGGTAACGTCTATTTTACCGAACCCCATCATAAAACATGCCTTTGTAATGATCCCAGCGTCAGAAAACTATTCTGGGACCCCCCCATGGTTTGAGAATCATTCTACTACGGTCATGTTACCTTTGACCTGGAAATAATATAGGTGGCAGGCGAGCAACCCGCATGAAATGCGCATATGCACACAAAACACATCATATCTCGCTTTCCAGGAAACGGAACTGGATTATTTTGAAATGGGACGATCTTTTGCATGGAATAGCGCAGGGACGAAGGTATGTAGAACTAAAAGTTTTTTTACCTGTTGGAGTATACATAATTCCTTTCAAATGAGCCATACTATTGGGTCTGCAAACATTGTGAAAAAAACACTGGCACCAGGGAGTACAGATGGAAAAACAGCGTGGCAGTCAAATAGTTTTAAGCCTGATCCATATTTTCTGAAAATTCGCCTAAAAGTACATACCTAAGTAAATTCTACAAGGTTCCATTTGCATGTTCTTGAGAGGGACATCTATGGATCTCAGGGAATGTATTCCCAGTGTCAGAAATATTGTTTCTGTTACTAGGCTTGAGTAAATTGTAATGAACTAAAGGAGAATATAAATATTAGTTTTATTAAATGTTTGTATCTTTGACGGTGAATAACACCATGCTAACATTGACCAGACACAATTTGCCACTGAGCTCATTCAGCACCTTCTTGAGATCAAGTATACAAAATATCTAAGCTAATGAATAAAGGGGGTTTTGTACTGAATTTTGCCATCCGGACACATGCAATTTGAAATATGAATATATTATATAGAATATCAGGCCTATAAATGACCTTATTATGTCCAAGTCATACATCTATGTATCTCCTCTTTCCAATGGCAGAGTTCAATCTGGATTTAGTACCACCAGTCGCTCGTTTCAGGGCAGCAAAGACTGTGAATGAAATCTACTGTAAGTACTATTACTTTTTTATAATGTCCATTGCTCCGCCATTTTTCATCAGATTGAGACGTGTTTTTTTTCTAGACGTTCAGAGAAAGGTAAAGAAACAAACAACATTGTATTTTATGGCAATAATGTTCAGGTTTGTTAGATTAATCCCGAAAATAACTTTCGACAGCTTTGACAGAGGCTGGTGTGAGCTGGGTAGTGTAGTTTTATGAAATGTCTATGTCCATCGAAAGCCCTGGGTCTCCTCTCTCTTAGGACTTTAAACACGAATGACGCCGTCATTTCCTCACATCTAATTCATCAGGTTTCCGCCGGGGTGCACCGAAATATTTATACACTCATATTTAGCTAATAACATATTTAGCTAATAACACTTAATACACATAATACACACTTGTACATTTGAAAAATAAATACAACATTAATTAATATGGACTGTGTTGATCTATTTATGACGTGATATTAATTCGGGTTTAACTCATTAAGCGCCAGCGATTACCCTCCTGTAGTCAATGGGCCACGCTTTAAAAGATAGGCATTTTCACTGTGCGTCACGATGTTTCCAGAGCTATATCTATATTCTATATTATAGCTATGGAGACAATACTTTGGCTCATTTGACAGTCACTATCTCTCGTCCAACATGTAAGAAAGAGTTATTTTTTTCATGTACGTTTGCATGTTATCCCATGGTGAATATTGTATAGTTTCAGAGTGATCCAGGCTAATTCCTGGAAGTTGAGTTATGGAGCTGTTGAAAGCCTACGGGTGTCTCTTATCTATCTCAAATCACCTACTCGAGATAGAGCCCTGTGGCCGCCCGATATCCCCCAGCGAGGTGCTAAACTCGCCAAGTTCTCGGGTCAATTACTATTCCTAATCACGCTTACTTCATAGTCACTAGTTAGTTATATCCAGTTGATATGAAATATAAGCTTAGAAGAGTTGTTAACCTCTTCTTTGTTTGTAATAAACCGAATATCAAGACCTCTTACTATTGGTCTAAATACAGTGATGTCATTCTACCAGCCAATCAACACATAACACATAACACATTCAGTAAGGATGAACCCTCCTTCCTTTCTAGTCGTTACAGTTACTGGAGAAGTAACAGATTACTTTCTGTTGGGAAAAACCCTATTATGTCACTTGTCATGTTTATGCATGTTTGCAATGATCTAAATTTTACAGAAAGAAGATATAGCATATATATACATGTACAATTCAATACTCATATACTTAAACACTGATTGATATGTTTACACATCATATATGTAATTTCAAAATGTATAAATGCTCTCCCCCAGCATTATGACAGGAAAGGGTTAACTGTGCACTTTTCCTCCTTGCCTCCTCTGCTCGGAGCCGTTTTCAAGGCCACATTCCTACAGCAACAGAAGGCTTCTCTACTATATAGTGTATATTCCATTAAATGTAGTATAGTTTATAGTTTATATAGTTATACAGGTTACATAAGTAGGAGGAAGAATACACAAAGACATTCTTCATAATCACTGACGCTTAAGTCATCTCTTAACATATGCTTAGATTTAAAACAGATATATATAATAAACATATGTTTAATCCTTTACATCCTACAAGTGACAGAGAGAACAGGATGTCATAATAACAAGGGTCACTTCGTGGCTCTTCAACACCCACTCTGGCATCCTGGTCGGTCACTTTCCACTGTCCTAATGGCGTCTGTACGGGGGGACGGGATGGCAATTGCGGGGTCACGATGGCTGTGACTCTCAACACCCCCTCTGTCATCTTGGTTCCCTGGTACCCTGGCTGGACGGCCAGACAGGATAGGGGCCACGTCGTTGCTTTGTAGCTGGCGGGAAGACTTGCATCTGTTGTTCCCGGCCAATGCACCCAGTTGTTGCCGTCTGAAGAACACAATGTCATAGTTCTATGGTCACCCCCTCTGACCTCTTGGATCTCTGCCGTAGTTTGAGGTAGGTTCAATTGTCACTTCTCGGGCGACCCCACAGGTCCCCGAGAATTGTAGCAGCAGTCCTCTATTGAAGCGTGGTTGGCCTGGTCATGTGACCCTGTCCGTAGGCCACGCAGGACATCACAGATACAGTCCACAGAGGACCCATCTCTTTTCTATCTTCCAGGCCCATTCTGGGCTCTCGTCGCCTTGTAACTTGGGTCCAGGCCGATGTCTCTCTGTCTCCACGTCACAGGATATGCGGGCATAATATCCCCTGTTTCATCGCCTGCCCATTCTCCTTCACCTTTGTCGGAGACGTCCTCCAATCCTGAGCTCCAGGAGAGCTTTCAGAGAAGGCCCCTTGCTGATAGGTCTCAGTTTGGCCGGTTTAGCTCTCTTGTTCCGAGGTCTAGGAGGTTTGTCCCTTGGGTACTGAACTCTCTCCCTAGATCTTGACCCAGATGAGGACGTTGAGGATGCTCTGGAGCTTGACCTATCCCAGTCTTCCTCCATTTCTGAGTCGTGATCTGGATCAGTATGCTCCTATTCGCTACTTGCTGCGTCGTCCACCGACTCCGGGGGACAGCCCCCCCGTCTAAGAATGCTCCTGGCTTGAGATAGGGCAGGTTCTGATCCTTCAGGTCCGAACTGTACTGTCGGTCTCCTTGTGTTCTGACGTGAGCACTACAACAGTGAGGTCTCTTCTCTTGTACCGACGTGCTACAACACGGAGGTCTCCTCTTGTGTTCTGACATAAGCACTACAGCAGTGAGGTCTCTTCTCTTGTACCAACGTGCTACAACACGGAGGTCTCCTCTTGTGTTCTGACGTGAGCACTACAACAGTGAGGTCTCTTCTCTTGTACCGACGTGCAGGGCCGCCTGGGAGAAATGCGAGGCCCTGTGCGAGATTTAAACGCAAAGATTTAAATATACATAGATCCAAAAGGACAAAGATCAACACTTAAATCCAAAGAGAAGAGGGTCTATACCAGAGAAAACAAAGCAGCAAGGAGCCAATGGCCGACAGCTAAAGGCTAGCCAGGTAGGCTACTGACACCAGGCCACACACAGCTTTGGCCAATGGCCCAACGCTACCCAAGCTACACAAACGACCAAGACAATGAATTCACACACAGCACATGTCGTATCTCCAAATGTTGTGAAGTAACATATGTTTTGCCTGGAAAAAAACATCGTTATTAACAAAACATTCGGGAGGGGAAGGAAGGAAGAGTGGGGTAATGGCATGACATTTTCATTAATCTTACCTGCACCAAGGAACGCAGGGCGAAAGGCCGCAACACAGGTCTCCACGTTGACGAAAGGCCTCTCGCTGGCGGGACAAAAATAAGCTATGGCCAGAGCCTTGTCATGGTGCAGGCCCGACTACATCTTCTGTCAAAGATGATGTCGTAGTCAGAGTGCCAGAACCCCCTGCTATTCTCACGGCTAATGTCAATGGTCGTAGCACAAGCTAACAGCTAACTCAAGGCTAACTGATAGCATCAAACGAACGTTCCCAGCCGAGCGCAGCCGGCAGCTAACGTCATAGCTAAACAGCTAACTGGCTAACAGTTAGCTCAACCCGGCTATCGCTAACCATTAGCTAACGCAGAAGCAAGCTATGCGGCTACCACTGAAAAACTGTACAATGTGATAAAAGCAATACAGGTGCTGACACCAGGCCACACACCGTTAGCTACTAGTAGTACTACAACAGCTAGTCGGCCAGTTTAGCTCCAGAGAGAGAGAGAGAGAGAGAGAGAGAGAAAGAGAGAGAGATGTCCACGGCGGGAATAGAATAGAGTTAATAGAATAGGTTAAAAACTCACCAAACGTCCAAGAGGATGGAGACAACCGCGTGGAGTTGACGAAGTTCATCTGCCAAACGACCATCCTCTTCATCTTGGCTGCATGCGCTGTCTCTAGGTTAGCTAACGCTAGTTAGCCTTTAGCTAAGCTAGCTACTAGCCGACATCATCATGGCTATATCCAGACTGCACCATGACAAGGCTCCGGCCATTTGTCCCGCCAGCGAGAGGCCTTTCGTCAACGTTCCTTGGTGACCGACCGACTGATAATGACCGACCTCTTCGTCTTGGCTGGCATAACTAAGCATAATAGTCAAAAGCTGCACGCGCGAAATAGTCAAACGCAGCTGACGCACGCCGGCATACTACACATGATGTAAGTAACCACTCCCTTCGTTGAAACCAATAGTATGTCTGCTGCAGAGCCCCAGAGCTCCAATAGTGAGTATGTCTGCAGACCCAGGAACAAGTCAGACACATTCTACAAACGTGTCTAATGTGAAATATATAAGCATATAAGCAAAACTAGATTTTAGGTCTGTGATGAAAAAGGGCCTCGCGGGAAGGGGGGCCTCGCAAAAAAAATAAAAATAAAAAATAAAAATAAAAAAATAAAAAATATGTTTTATTTATTTATTTTTATTTTTTATTTTGCGAGGCCCCCCTTCCCGCGAGGCCCTGTGCGACCGCACTGCTCGCACACCCCCTGAGGCGGCCCTGCTGACGTGCTACAACACGGAGGTCTCCTCTTGTGTTCTGACGTAAGCACTACAACAGTGAGGTCTCTTCTCTTGTACCGACGTGCTACAACACGGAGGTCTCCTCTTGTGTTCTGACGTGAGCACTACAACAGTGAGGTCTCTTCTCTGTATGGTAGTGTGGTGGCCATGCTTCCATTTGAGCTCTGCGCACCGTGTTCTGCTGGTCACGAGTAGAGCTTTCTACTCGAGTGTGAGAGACTGATCCTTCCGTAGGGTGCTAATCACAAAGTAGAGCTTTCTACTGAAGTGTGAGAGACTGATCCTTCAGTAGGGTGCTAATCACAAAGTAGAGCTTTCTTCTGAAGTGTGAGAGACTGATCCTTCCGTAGGGTGCTAATCACAAAGTAGAGCTTTCTACTGAAGTGTGAGAGACTGATCCTTCAGTAGGGTGCTAATCACAAAGTAGAGCTTTCTTCTGAAGTGTGAGAGACTGATCCTTCCGTAGGGTGCTAATCACAAAGTAGAGCTTCCTACTGAAGTGTGAGAGACTGATCCTTCCATAGGGTGCTAATCACAAAGTAGAGCTTTCTACTGAAGTGTGAGAGACTGATCTTTCCGTAGGGTGCTAATCACAAAGTAGAGCTTCCTACTGAAGTGTGAGAGACTGATCCTTCCGTAGGGTGCTAATCACAAAGTAGAGCTTTCTACTAAAGTGTGAGAGACGGATCCTTCCGTAGGGTGCTAATCACAAAGTAGAGCTTCCTACTGAAGTGTGATATTCCCGAGTAGAGCTTTTTACTCGAGTTTGACTTTAAGCCTTTTTTTAGGTTGCTAGTCGCTAGTAGAGCTTTCTACTTAGGTTTTGACTTTAGGTAAACATTACGTTACCTTTTAGTCACAAGTAAACGTTACTTCAATCACAAAAATAGAGCTTTCTACTGAAGTGTGATATTCCAGAGTAGAGCTTTCTACTCGAGTATGACTTTAAGCCTTTTTTTAGGTTGCTAGTTGTGAGTAGAGCTTTCTACTTAGGTTTTGACTTTAGGTAAACATTACGTTACCTTTTAGTCGCGAGTAAACATTACTTCAATCACAAAAATAGAGCTTTCTACTGAAGTGTGATATTCCAGAGTAGAGCTTTCTACTTGAGTATGACTTTAAGCCTTTTTTTAGGTTGCTAGTCGTGAGTAGAGCTTTCTACTTAGGTTTTGACTAAAATCTGTAATTAATTTTACTCCAGAGGCACCTGACAGCAGTCATTTAAGTTCATATTCTCTTGGCTGTTAATACCTATTCAATTAGTATAAAGCCCAACTCACGGATGTTCTAAGCCCCAGAACCTCCGATCCGTTTTGACAGACCTATAAACCAGTGACTTGGCCGCCTAAGCACCACAGCGTCCTGTATGCTGAAGCTTCCAAGTCCCCACAAATCTGATAGGCCCGTCGGATATAGAGACCCTGATGCTCGCTCTGTCCCCCCGCGTCAAGGTGCTAAGCTTGCAGAGTCTCAATTTTTATCCATAGGCGCTGGTGAGTGTACATCTCATGCAGCTGATATGGTTGGTACGGGTGTAACCTACCAAATGGTTGCTGTCAGGAAATCCCCTTTGCCTTGAATTAAATAGATTACACATTTTTCCGTCCTCTTTACTCTGGTTTAGAGAAAAGACAGACATCTTTACATAGTATACCTAAAATCTATACATTATTCCTCTCGAAAGATGAGCTGAATGTCAAGTGGCGTTATGTAAATCTAACGTTTAAAAAATTACAGACTATCATCGTACATAACTGGTCTTGTGACCATGCTGCGCATCTGGCTGCCAGTAGGTTACCGCTGCCTTTTGTCAGGTATATTCCTGAACTTAGTTTTACTTCTGTATGGTCTTTGCATTTGGCCAGAGCATAGCCCAGCCATGAGCATCCGCACCTGGACGCTAACTGTGTACTCATGGGAGGGTACGCTGCCAGCACTATACGGGGTCCGTATTCGATATAACATGCCTGGCAGATGATGGCTCTGCATCCCCTCGGGCCCTCCTTTGGCCCAAGGGTGTAGGTGTCATTGCCGGGGCGATACAGAGGTTTGTGATCCGTAGGGACCCGCTCGGGGTGATTCCGTGACGGTCCGTGCCACAGTAGGTTAGTCACCTGGACCAGGCACCGGGTGCTTTTATCCAGGTTGTGTCCCCCTTACCAGCGCACATTGTTCACAGGCCTTTCGGAAGCTTTTTTGGAAAACCTTTTGGACTGCGTTAAATAGTGATATTTCGGTGAAGATGTTGAGTAATCAGAACTGTGTTCAGTTTCAGAGGTACTTAGCTCCCCACCATGTTCAGGCTCAGACTCAGTTTCACCTGAAGGTGTCATCTGTGGCCTCGGGTTCTGATCCCCGGTCTGAATGTCGCCATCCTCCTCCTCTGGGCCAAAGAGAATGGGATCATCCCGCTTCGATTCCAGCTCGTCCCAGGTAGTGTGTCGAAGTGTCCTTGAGCAAGACACATAACCCCTGACTGCTCCCGTTAAGCAGGTTGGCACCTTGCATGGCTGTTTCTCTGCCATCTGTGTTTTTTAAGCTCTTCCTTTCTCTTGAAGCTCATGTAACACTGGTCACAGTAGTAAGGTTTCTCTCATGTGTGTATCATGTGGTGTCGTTTAAGTTCTGACTTTGTCTTGAAGCTCTTCCCACACGGGTCACAGCAGTACGGTCTCTTTTTTGTGTGTACCATGTTGTGTTGTTTAAGGTATGCCTTTCTCTTGAAGCTCTTCCCACACTGGTCACAGCAGTAAGGTTTCCCTCCTGTGTGTACCATGTGGTGACTTTTAAGTTCTGTCTTCATCTTGAAGCTCTTGTCACACGTGTCACAGCAGCAAGGTTTCTCTCCTGTGTGTATCAGGTGATGTATTTTAAGCTCTCCTTTTCTCTTGAAGCTCCTCCAACACTGGCCACAACAGTAAGGTTTCTTTTCTGTGTGTACCATGTAGTGTTGTTTAAGGTGAGTCTTCGTCTTGAAGCTTATGTTACACTGGTCACAGCAGTAAGGTTTCTCTTCTGTGTGTACCCTGTGGTGACTTTTAAGTTATGTCCTTCTCTTGAAGCTCTTCCCACACTGGCCACAGCAGTAAGGTTTCTCTCCTGTGTGTACCATGTGGTGACTTTTAAGTTCTGTCCTTCTCTTGAAGCTCTTCCCACACTGGCCACAGCAGTAAGGTTTCTCTCCTGTGTGTACCATGTGGTAACTTTTAAGTTCTGTCTTCTCTTGAAGCTCTTCCCACACTGGTCACAGCAGTAAGGTTTCTCTCCTGTTCCAGGTTTAGGGAGTTCTTTGGGTGTAAATCCCCCCATTTCATGTCCAGAGGGAACTCTCATTGAGGGCGGAGCCCTCTTATCCATATACATGGGAGTAGGAGCAGGCAGTGCTCTGCCTGTTTCTATGAGGCATGGTGCATTCAGGATCTGTCCCTGATGGTGACCAACTCCTGGGTCCTGACCGTGTTCCCGTGCTACCCCCACCTGGGTGTGTCTTGCACAGGTGGAGTGGAGCTCAGGGCTTTCAGGGTGAGTGAAACCCCCTGAGCCTTCTTTCTCCGGGCTTGGAGGCCGAGTATCTGGTGTTTCCTCATATATCCTCCCTTGTCCTGACCGGGGCCACGTAATTTGAGCCCTCTGGTCTGAGTGACTCACTGCTTCCCTTGGTGTTCCCGAGGGACCAGACCATGTTTGGTTTCTGTACATCAGTTTCTTCTGAGCTAGCATCTCTTGCGCCAGCTTCTCTTGAGCTAGCATCTGTTGAGCTAGCTTCTCTTGAGCTAGCGTCTGTTGCGCCAGCTTCTCCTGAGCGAGCATCTCTTGTGCCAGCTTCTCTTGAGCTAGCATCTGTTGTGCTAGCGTCTCTTGTGCTAGCGTCTTCTGTGTTAGCTTCTCCTGAGCTAGCGTCTCTTGTGCTAGCTTCTCCTGAGCTAGCATCTCTTGTGCCAGCTTCTTCTGAGCTAGCGTCTCTTGCGCTAGCTTCTCCTGAGCTAGCATCTGTTGAGCTAGCGTCTCATGGGCTAGCATCTGCTGTGCCAGCTTCTTCTGAGCTAGCATCTCTTGTGCTAGCTTCTCCTGAGCTAGCATCTGTTGAGCTAGCGTCTCATGGGCTAGCATCTGCTGTGCCACCTTCTCCTGAGCTAGCGTCTGTTGCACTAGCATCTGCTGTGCTAGCGTCTTCTGTGCTAGCATCTCTTGTGCTAGCTTCTCCTGAGCTAGCGTCGGTTGCGCCAGCTTCTCCTGAGCTAGCGTCTGTTGCACCAGCTTCTTCTGAGCTAGCGTCTCCTGTGCTAGCTTCTCCTGAGCTAGCGTCGGTTGCGCCAGCTTCTCCTGAGCTAGCGTCTGTTGCACTAGCATCTGCTGTGCTAGCATCTTCTGTGCTAGCATCTCTTGTGCTAGCTTCTCTTGTGCTAGCTTCTCCTGAGTTAGCGTCGGTTGCGCCAGATTCTCCTGAGCTAGCGTCTGTTGCGCCAGCTTCTTCTGAGCTAGCGCCTCGTGTGCTAGCTTCTCCTAAGCTAGCATCGGTTGCGCCAGCTTCTCCTGAGCTACCTGTGCCAGCTTCTCCTGAGCTAGCATCTGCTGCACTAGCATCTGCTGTGCTAGCATCTTCTGCGCCAGCTTCTTCTGAGCTAGCGTCTGCTGCGCCAGCTTCTTATGAGCTAGCATCTTCTGCGCCAGCTTCTTCTGAGCTAGCGTCTGCTGTTAGCTCCAGCTATTTAGCCTGCAGTTAGCTCGGGCTAGTTAGCCTTCAATTAGCTCTGGCTAGGGAGCCTCCAATTAGCTCCTGTTAGCTTCTGGCTAGTTAGCCTGATGTTAGCTCTGGCTAGTTAGCCTGATGTTAGCTCTGGCTAGTTAGCCTTCAATTAGCCCTGGCTAGTTAGCCTGATGTTAGCTCGGGCTAGTTAGCCTTCAATTAGCTCTGGCTAGGGAGCCTCCAATTCACTTAGACCCTTTGAACCTCCCTTACCAGGGCGCAGTTCCAGGCTAGGTCCCTTTCCACCCCTAGGCTTTACCATCCAGACTCCTCTGGACCGACAAGCCTTAGCTTTCTGCTTCCCGGCATTTTCTTTTCAAAAACACCGATCACAGAAACACTACTCGCTTACTAACTCATTCGGTTTCAGCTTATAGTGGCCTGACTGTACATTGAGCCGAACGCGGCGGCCATTACCATGGTCTTACTGCCATATGCGATCCGACCGGCAGGTGACCCAGTCGATAGCGATCCTAGACCCTGTAGTGGTTGTTGGCGTGTGTTGCTGGTGGTATGTTGATTCATACCTCATCAGACACGAGGGCCATTCAGTATCTCCCCAGCACTATATAACATATTTTAACGTGCCCTCGGAACTTCGCAGTCCCACCGCCGCCTGTTAGAGCCTAAGGTTCGGGGCGCCTACCCCCTCCCTAAGCTCCTGTTAGCTTCTGGCTAGTTAGCCTTCAATTAGCTCTGGCTAGTTAGCCTGATGTTAGCTCGGGCTAGTTAGCCTTCAATTAGCTCTGGCTAGTTAGCCTGATGTTAGCTCTGTTTGGCTAGGGCCAGTTCACTTCCAGTTAGCTCTGGCTCGTTAGCCGGCTGTTAGCTCCCAATTGGCTAGGGCCAGTTCACTTCCAGTTAGCTCTGGCTCGTTAGCCGGCTGTTAGCTCCTGTTTGGCTAGGGCCAGTTCACTTCTAGTTATCTCTGGCTCGTTAGCCGGCTGTTAGCTCCCAATTGGCTAGGGCCAGTTAGCTCCCAGTTGGCTAGAGCCAGTTAGCTCCCAGTTGGCTAGAGCCAGTTAGCTCCCAGTTGGCTAGAGCCAGTTAGCTCCCAGTTGGCTAGGGCCAGTTAGCTCCCAGTTGGCTAGGGCCATGTAGCCTCCTGTAGACTCCGGCTATGTAGCCTCCTGTAGACTCCGGCTAGGTAGCCTCCTGTAGACTCCGGCTATGTAGCCTCCTGTAGACTCCGGCTAGGTAGCCTCCTGTAGACTCCGGCTAGGTAGCCTCTTGTAGACTCCGGCTAGGTAGCCTCCTGTAGACTCCGGCTATGTAGCCTCCTGTAGACTCCGGCTAGGTAGCCTCCTGTAGACTCGGGCCAGTTAGCTTCCAGTTAGCACTGGCTCGTTAGCCGACAATGCCAGCCTGTATGGCTGCGCTGATGTCTCTCTAAACTGCCAGACATTAGAGAGGGGGTTTTCTTTTCCTTCTTTTTCTTTAATCCAACTTTGTGGCCTAAACCGCTCCACCAGCAATGCCCACAAAAACGCAGATGCCTTTTAATTTGCCACTGCTTTCCACTGAGGGCCATACAGATCAATATACTTTGTCTGGCGCATTCTAAAGCGGAAGGTTATGATTTCCTAGGTGCTGATAAGAGCACATTCAAGTAAGGTTTAAACTCACTTTTGTAATCTGTTCATTTCAGGGTTCTCCGTTATCAATATTCTAGTTTATTTTATTTGGCTGTATCTCATACCGATCTCAGCCCGAACTCAGGGACGCTGAGTTGAAAGCCTACGGGTGTCTCTTATCTATCTCAAATCACCTACTCGAGATAGAGCCCTGTGGCCGCCCGATATCCCCCAGCGAGGTGCTAAACTCGTCAAGTTCTCGGGTCAATTACTATTCCTAATCACGCTTACTTCATAGTCACTAGTTAGTTATATCCAGTTGATATGAAATATAAGCTTAGAAGAGTTGTTAACCTCTTCTTTGTTTGTAATAAACCGAATGTATGTCTGGGAGAACTCCTTGCCTATAATAATAATAATTATATTATCATTATCATTATCATCACCATTATCATCATTTTAGGAAAAGCCTGTAATGCTAATCATTTGTAAGCCTGATGATATTACTACTATTTTAATAAGTATTACTACTGCTAATAGTGTAATATTAGCGCAATAACACTAATAATCATTTGCAAGCCCCATAACCTCTTATCAGTTCGACAGGTCCATCAATCGTCAGGCCCTGCAGTGGCCCGACTCTCAGTTTCCCACAAACCCAATGGAGCCCGTCGAACACAGAGATACCGGCGCCTGCAAACAACAAACAGTGATATATATATATATTATATCCTTTATATAACTTTAGCTAAAAGTAGTAACCAGCAATTGATTTAATCTGCATGGCTTCCAGAATATAGCTATATCGTGTTACCTCAGATGAGAGCAGGGCGAGGCCAGCGTCGTGACACATTGTGATAGAACAGCACGAAAGAAAGCAGTCCATGAATTCAATAAGTATTTTAACAAAGTTGGTTTAATTAGAAAAAGTAAGTTACAAAGATTCTGTCTTGGAAAGGTCCAATCCAGTAAAAATAAGTATAAAACAAAACGTCTGCTCTCAAGCATAGCATAGCATCTAAAAAACAGAGTTTTGGCATAGGGACTCCACTCTGAAAAATAGACAGACTCGGTTCCAATACATCGCTCAACCGTGTCTGTTGCTATAAGAATGGTGTCAGAAGTCTAAAAATCAAAAATCTAACTCGGAGCAAGCGAGCCGGGCTTTATATACAGGTTCTGCATCATATCAAGACCTCTTACTATTGGTCTAAATACAGTGATGTCATTCTACCAGCCAATCAACACATAACACATAACACATTCAGTAAGGATGAACCCTCCTCCCTTTCTAGTCGTTACAGTTACTGGAGAAGTAACAGATTACTTTCTGTTGGGAAAAACCCTATTACGTCACTTGTCATGTTTATGCATGTTTGCAATGATCTAAATTTTACAGAAAGCAGATATAGCATATATATACATGTACAATTCAATACTCATATACTTAAACACTGATTGATATGTTTACACATCATATATGTAATTTCAAAATGTATAAATGCTCTCCCCCAGCATTATGACAGGAAAGGGTTAACCGTGCACTTTTCCTCCTCGCCTCCTCTGCTCGGAGCCGTTTTCAAGGCCACATTCCTACAGCAACAGAAGGCTTCTCTACTATATAGTGTATATTCCATTAAATGTAGTATAGTTTATATAGTTATACAGGTTACATAAGTAGGAGGAAGAATACACAAAGACATTCTTCATAATCACTGACGCTTAAGTCATCTCTTAACATATGCTTAGATTTAAAACAGATATATACAATAAACATATGTTTAATCCTTTACATCCTACAAGTGACAGAGAGAACAGGATGTCATAATAACAAGGGTCACTTTGTGGCTCTTCAACAGGAGCGCTATGTGCATTTTGCAAAAGTCGTTCACGTTCCTCGCCTGGACACGATATTATTTCCAAATCAAAGGTATATAATATGTTATGTTTTATCATGAAAGCATCAAAGGGGAGGGATCGTTTTGTGATGCTCTGATCGTCAGCAACGGCATATGTTTTGAATACTACATACTAGGGGTGTAACGGTACGTGTATTCGTCCCGCAAATTTACAGTACCTGGCTCACGGTGCGGTACATGCAGCCATACAAAGAATACGTCTGATACCAGTAGGTGAAACTAGGGTTGCACATTTTACAAATCTATGCTCAATATCTTTACTTTACTTTACTTTACACTGGCTTACATTCATCTTTAATGTTGAATATTAAGCTTGTATTGACAAATTTAGATGATGAATAAAACGCTGAAGCTTGTAAACGCACGCACCATGACAATTGGACAGAACAAAAAACAATGCGCACTGACCCAGTTTTCTTTCGTGTTCTTGTTCGCCCAATAATCTTAAGGAATGGAAAGACACACACACACAGACAAACACCAAGTTGGTGTGTCACTAACCAACACACACGCCAACCTTCTCCCGCAGACTCACAGCTGATCAAAGAAAAAAAAACAGCAATACATTTTCCGGACCGATCATCTGAGCTCCTCTCCAGTTGAACTGCTACTGTGTTTAAATCCAAAATATTGATAAATCCCCTGCCCTTGTTGTGTAACATGTCATCTGTTCTCTAGTCTTCAGTCTCGGCTTCACATGCAGTTAAATCCTCTCTACAAGTGAAACTGATACTTAACAAGCCTAAGTTGTTAAGGGGGCAGTAGTCAATTAATTTACTCAGTGGATGCCTGAACACAGAATGACAACAGTATCACTGACTACCACGGCAAGCTCACTTGGCTGGGTCTAAATTATCCGCCCGGACATTGTAGGCGATACTGCCACCTAGCAGGATTCGGCCGGCATTGCACTCTCGGGGTCTCAGAATGAGTTCCAATGATAACACAGAGGTCCGTGAGTGTATAGAATATAGAGTTTTGATATTTTTTTATTTAGTCTTTTTTTTAAGTTGTTTTGTCTTTTAAATAATTAAAGGGGAACTATCTTACTATTTCTTTCACTATTTGGGCACTTTTACACAATTCCTGTGAGTCTATGGAACACCTCTGTACGTTTTTTTTTCAAAACAATTCATTGTTTTGTATTTCTAATCAAGTACTCAAAATCAGCATTTTTCTACCTCAAGATCTTAAGCCGTTTTGAGGCTGGGCTCCAACCACTGTGTGGCCTGGTGGCTTATAGCTTATCCGCAACAGTAAGTTACTTCCGGGGTAGGCCTGATTGGCCCCGACAGGCACGTGACGCGCAACTTTCTCTGCCGCGCGGCACGCTCCGCGGAGCCGAGCGGCAGAGCTTGCGGAATTACGTAACCGTCCAAATACGCCATGACTTTCATTCGGCGCTTCAGCTCACCTGGCAGAGCAGCGGTCCTGCGATCCTGCGGTCTGTTGTTTGTGAGTTCGAATCCCATCAAATCTTTTTTTTTTAACGTGATTTTTTTTTTAACGTGTATTCTTTCGCCGGTTAAGGTTAGGCATGGTTAAGGTTAAGGTTAAGGTTAGGCATTGTTTCGGAGTTGGTTAAGGTTAGAACGGTTAAGTTTAGGCGCTGTTAAGGAGCTGGTTAAGGTTAGAGTTTGTCTTAGAGAATGGCAATATTCTTTCTATGGTTAAGGTTAGGCATGGTTAAGGTTAAGGTTAAGGTTAGGCATTGTTTCGGAGTTGGTTAAGGTTAGAACGGTTAAGTTTAGGCGCTGTTAAGGAGCTGGTTAAGGTTAGAGTTTGTGTTAGAGAATGGCAATAGACAGCCTATTTCCGCGCGACAGCTCTCAGCAGCCTCGTTGCGCGTCCTGAGTTTGCCGCGTCACGTGCCTGTCGGGGCCAATCAGGCCTACCCCGGAAGTCACTTACTGTTGCGGAACAGTTACACGCGGCCTGGTGCCAACTGCCACATTATTATGCAGCTGAGAAATCTCTGACATCACAGATATGCACATTTTCACATGACTCAGTTCAGTGAGGGTGAATATTGTGAGAGGAGAATTGGAAGAATGCGCCAATATGAGAATTAGAGACATAGATCCTAATATAAGTCCACATAGCTAGGAAACAATGCTAAACACTGAAAAAGGCCATTTATAAGATAGTTCCCCTTTAATACAATTTTTTTTTTTTTTACTTGACTTAAAGTAAATTGAACTGTTAAATCATTGAATTAATTCCCTCCACCACAGACTATAGCATCTTCTATGGTGTGCTCTCCGGTCCAACAGCAGTGAAATATAAATGTTTGATGAATCTAGCCCTCTAAGCAGCTTCAGCCATGGGGCCAGGCAGAGCTGGGCTGAGTTGAAAAGTTAAAAAACATATCAAAATATTTGTTGGCTATTCATCTCACAGCAGGGTGACATCGAAGAATGCCTGTGAGCCACGAATGTCTTCCTTATCAAGATGTTTTCTCAGAGTCCCCAGCTCAGCATTGGGTAATCTTTCCAACATTTTTGGTACTAGTGTTCTCCTGTTTATCCATCCAGGTGCACAGAGAAAGAGAAAAACTAGACGGTTCTAAAGGGAGACATTTTACAGATAATTGTTGCTAATTATATAGATAAATATTAACAGGTGTCATTACACCCAGTCCAGTAACGTAGCCTGTGTGCTAACAACGAGGATCCATATTCATTTAGAGTCATTAATCATTAAAGGCTTGCAAATGACAATTAGTTAATGTTGATAAATGTTTAATGACGGCATCAATAAATGATCATTACGCCAGAGTACTCCTTGGAGGGCGAAATAATGGAATTCTGGGAATCGGCTATTCAATTGTGTGTGTGTTTGTGGACCTGTATGTGCTTGTGTGCATGCTAGAGTTTCTTGTGCATGTTCATGTGTGCGTTTGCGTGTGCGTGTGCGTGTGTGTGTGTGTGTGTGTGTGTGTGTGTGTGTGTGTATGTATCTCCACATGTGAAGTGGTGTTAGGGCTTTTGGAAACTTGCTTATGGGCAAACTTCGGAACTGAATCTCTAATTGTCATTGTGTAGAAAAGAGAGGTGATATTCTAGTAGTACAGTGAAAGTTCAAGGTCTTCTTCTCTTGTGTTATTATCTTGCTGTTGCTCACAGACTCCCTCCTCAGCGCCACTCATCCAAATGCTGCTCTGAGGTCTGACATGTTACCATGTGTTCACCATATCTATTATCCCACTCACCTTGATCTGTTCTATGTAACCATGGTGATGAATGACTAGATGCTCCAAGCCATCATACTCTGCCAACTCAGCCAAAAGAATGCATGAATGAATGACAGAGACATACAGACACTCATATACAGACACACACAGAGACACACACACAAAGATCAGAGCTGACTCTACAATATTGAAAACTCTCACAAACGTTGCCAATGTAATCCCATACATCACCATGAATGTATTGTCAGCATGAACATTTAAAGCTGCAATATGTAAAAAAAAAAAAAAAAAAAAATTGCTTCAAAATCATATTAATGTGGACACACAGGAGTGCAGATGTTTTCCCATTCCTAAGTTTCATTGTGATGCTCCCCCTTCTAACTAATAGCAAAGGATATCAAAGAGGTTGTCATTGTTATTTAGTAGTTAGTCACCAAAAGGGAGGACCACGGTATGCCAGATGCCGTTCTATCCGGACCGGGACATAATAACCGATAATTTAACAGAGAATTATTAGAACAGTGAAAAACCGAGCTTTTATTCAAGATTGGACAGAAATGTTCACTCTTCCGACAGACATATATCTCATTATGTTACGAGACCATGGCAGTTATTAAAAGTAGCAATGTGAAGAGCCACTACGAGACAAAGCACACATCTTTTGAGAAAACATATCAACTTGAATTAGAACTGAGGGCACAGAAAATAAACAAATAAAAATAAAAGAGCCCAATATGATCGATCCACTAGAATCCTGACACATTCATTCACTGCCCAGTTAACAAAAAAGGGAAACTCAAGCTACACTTTATTAAAAATGTCTCTAGTAAAATTCTTTATTATGATGCACATTTTTCAAAACCTTACTGTTGTGTATTTTATTTTATTTTTAAACGCAGCCCTTATTTTACTTCAAATGAAAGAACATTGTGCTAATTATTTATAATCCCTCCAGTTCAATGTAAAAACTGGCAATACATATTGTTACATTATACATTATTGAATTGTACTTTCTTTATTTGATTTAACAGTCAGTTGTTGACTACATACAGAGCTTATAGGCTACCTCAATATATATGGTACTGAATCATAACACAAGTTAGATATTCCAGACATGATGTTCCAGACCTTTGCTTGACTCAGGAATATTTCTCTAACTGGACCTCTTTGAATTTGTATTGAATACCCCTGGGGTCTACATGGTCCTCATTACTGGACTATGTTTGAATGACAGTGTTGATTCAACTGCTAAAATGGCTTATTCCAACGTGAATTTTCCGGGGCAATGAAATGTTTTATGAAAGTATACAAACCTAATAATACTCGAGTAAAGTACAAATCCTCCAAAACAGTACTTAAGTATTGTAACAAAGTACAATTACTCAAGTACTTTACACCCCTGAATATATGTTTTGAAGATCTAGCCCTGTCACTGAGAAACCTCTGGTTTAACTGAAGTGGTAGCCTATACAGCCTGACTTAGGTTATATTTGGAGCTTTGAGTGTTATAGCGGCCTCATATTCAGTATTTTCTCCCTGTACTGCAAAGTCAGTGAAAAAATACAGACTGTATAGGAAAGATATACTCTAGTCTATGCGTTATGCACTGCATACTCCTCTATAAAAGAAAATGCTTGTTTCTGCTCTTTTCCTACATGTGTGAGCGTGGCTTGTTAGATCAGGCAGGCTTTGATAGTTTTAAGAGTCCATTTGCCAGTTGGTAAAAGGGGCAACCATCACAGGCATCACCAGGTGTTTTCAGAAGGTCACAGTTAAAAAACACTAAATTGCAGTGATTCATGCGGCTGCTTTCCCATGCGAGGGCTCAGGCTGTTTATTCATAGGCTGTTGGGTCCCAGCCACATAAGGATAGACGTGAGTCTAGCATTGTTTAGGGAACAGAGAATTTACATATAAATTGGGAAGCAGAGGTAAGCGAGAAGAGGAGAAAACGCAGGCTAGGAGGGAGGTGCTGACAATACAAGGGTTTTGTGCTATGAGCAAGGCTGGCATTTGTGATCTTGAGGCATGTTTGCAGAAATGTTTTGGTGACTCAAATCTCCATAATACAGCTGCTGGGCCTCCTGAATCCCACCGGCTGTCTCTTTGTGTCTCTCCGGGGGGAAAGGCAGGGAATAAATCACTTGGAGACAATAGCTAGCAACAGGCCCCAAAGATATACGTCTTCACCTCAATCCCTGGGAGATTAACCAGGTCGCCTTTAAACCAAATAACAGGCCTGTCAACCAGCATGTGATGCACACATACACCGCTTACTGTTGCCACAGCCCACCTCCATTGTTTCGTCTCTGAAACTTGTCTCAGGAGCGCTTCTTTTATCTGTTTCCATTGACCCAAGACGCTGATCACAGAGGTCTCTTATCTATCAATTCCAACCTCTGTGACAGATTCTTCCACAGTGCTCAGCTTGCAGTGATGGATTCTGATCAATCTACCTGTAGGAGTTCCCCTGTAGGGAAAGCAGACTTTGTAAAGTCAGTTGTGGTCTACATACATCTAAAGCCAACTTTTGTGTGTGTTTCTGCTACTGTTCACACATTCAAAGGGGCACCTCACAACAACAAAAAAAGCTGATTTCTTTTGCACATAATCTCACACACATAATCCAACAACGAGTTTGGTACACATTAATTTAGTTTGACAGCTATTGGGAGTAAATCATATTCATATTTGAATATGGCCATCAGGGATGTCATCGGGGACAGTGAAGCCTGATGTTGTGTTACAGCTCCATGAAATTATGTGGATGAGGAAATAGCAATACCTTGTTTTATAGGACTGCTACAATGTTTTTTTTTGGTGAAGATTCAAGAGATTTATTCGTCACATACATAGGCCTACACGAGACATATAGTGAAGTGTACAGGAATGAAGAGACATACTGAAAATGTATTAATTACTTCAATAGAAAACAACTAACTAATATAAAATAAATGCTATCACAGAGTTGCCAACTCCTACACATTCAGGATGAATCATGCTCTATGAAAATGACAGATATCAATAATCTGAACAGTTATTAATACAAAATACAGGCACTCCTCAGCATGCAAGTGTGTGTCTGACAAGTGTACAAGGTAGCTGTCAATCAAATTAAACCAACACACTTTCACACTTGTAGACTAAAGTCCAACGCACACGGCGGGCGATTTTTGCCAGGCGACCGTTTTTTTAAGCGAGGCGACAGACCGAATTGTATCGCTTCCATTGTTATGAATTAGGAGATTTTCTAGCGACGATCGTGCAGCAACTTCTGTCGCCTGGCTAAATATCGCCTCAGCCCTATTTTTTTGGCAACGGTAGGCGACACAGCAAGGACAATGAGGAAATAACATGACTTCTACTGGTGTATCATTTGTAATATAAATTAATTTATCAATACATTCATTGATCAATAACCTACGTATTATTACCATGCTACTTATGTTTATGTTTATGTTTATTAAAGGATCCCCATTAGAGACACATGAAAGAGCCTCTAGTCTTCCTGGGGTCCTGGACAAAACAAATACAATACAAATGTACAACAAAAAATACGAATAAAAAATAAAAACAAAACACAAATTAAAAATGTATACAAATGTATACAAATTCACATTATAAAATCTAACATTCCAGTCAAACAAAAAAAAGATAAAATATACAGATAACAGTTACATACTTGACAAAACACAGATTAAAAATTAATACAAATATACAAATTCACATTATAAAATCTAACATTCCAGTCAAACAAACAAAAAAGATAATACACAGATAACAGTTTTGACATGTTTGCAAGATATCTCTTAATATTTGTTTTGAAAGTAATTTTATTATGTATTGTGGATGAGATGTTTTTCGGCAGAGCATTCCATAGCGCTATTGACCTATATGCCAGTGAGTTTGAGAAAATTTGATTTTGGTGCTGATTTTGTTCTGATGTTACCAGAAGCCGCCCCTCTAGTGCAGTAACCATGTTCAGAAGTCATTTCTAACTGCTGAGCCAAGCTAGATGGCTTACCAGTGCTAATAATGTTCCGCAGTAGCATTAGAAGACTCATCGATACTTTATCTTCAACCATCAGCCATGCCATGCAGATGTTCATGCATAAAACCAATACTTGTCCTGTATGAACAGCCTAGTGCCAGGCGAGCCACTTTATTCTGAGCAACCTGCAACTAACAAATTATTAATTAACAGGAACAATTTAAATAAATAACGTTAGTTGGAGATGGGATGTGTGTGCTAATTTAAGGCAGTCAATGAGTTGTGCTCTCTCTCTCTCTCTCTCTCTCTCTCTCTCTCTCTCTCTACCGGTCTATCTCTATCTCTCTCTCAATAGACCGTTCTATCTCTCTCTCTCTCTCTCGATAGCCCGGTCTATCCTACATTACACGCAACCAATGAGTTTATCTGACGGCCACGGACCGGTTTAATGGACCTGAGCGGTCGGGTCTGGTGTGGGGTGCTAAGCGATTGTCGTTGAACCATTGCATCGCCAGGCGGCGTCGCTCGCACGCCGTCTGCTTTGGACTTAAGAAGACTATACTTGTGTTGAAATGAGAGAGTTACATCAATATCTGTGAACATGACCTACTCTCTCCCAGTGGCGGCTGGTCCATAGAGGGCGCTAGAGCGCCGCCCCCCCTGGTTAAAAGAAGAAGAAGAAAGAATTCTTTGCATGTCCTATTCATCCGCCGGCCGCGTGAATACTTTCCCCAAGGCAGTTGTCCTTCCGCGTTCGGTTTACGCGGCCTGATACAACTGCCTTGGGGAAAGTATTCACGCCCCCCGGCCCCTAGCGGCCTAGCCCCCTCCATCCCCTTTTCATTGGCGCTTGATCGCAGCTCCACAGTCAGTTCGCAACTCACAGGGCAAAATGCAAATACATACGTACGTAAATAAATACGTACGTACAACATAACACAATCAAATACGATATCCGAGGTCGCTTGCTCTAGTGCCCGAAGTAGTCACTCTATTGGCTGAGAGTGGCACGTGACATCACGTCCCTATTCACCTCGAGGGTCTAGTAGTAAAATACGCTCGGCTAGTGTTGTCGGAAATTGATAATAATCACAAGATACTGTACATTCAGACAGTGTTGGATCTAACTAAATAGATTTATATGGACACTTTTATGGAAAGTTCAAGCCTGGACCACAAAGCTTCTCGAAGGGTTGGTTAAGGCTATACTCTGTCTTAGCTGGTTCACAACAACAACAACAACAACAAGCTATATGGCTAGCTGAATGTCAACTCTTCTGATGGTAAGTCATTATGTTTAATTTACACAAGCCAGCCTTGGCTCTTTTAACAATATGCAAACTATGCTGTACTCATAGTCTCATACTGAAGTTATTCATACAGTATACTAGGTCTGATCTGCTTGGGATTCCACGTGAGGTTAATGCTGTGTGAGAGAGAGCGAGAGAGAGAGAGAGAGAGAGAGAGAGAGAGAGAGAGAGAGAGAGAGAGAGAGAGAGAGAGAGAGATTGGATTTCATTCAGCTATCTACCACGCATTCCTGTGATGTTGTTCATTTGTGTGTGTGTGTGTGTGTGTGTGTGTGTGTGTGTGTGTGTGTGTGTGTGTGTGTGTGTGTGTGTGTGTGTGTGTGTGTGTGTGTGTGTGTGTGTGTGTGTGTGTGCGTGCGTGCGTGCGTGCGTGCGTGCGTGCGTGCGTGCGTGCGTGCGTGCGTGCGTGCGTGCGTGCGCGTGCGTGCGTGTGTGTGTGTGTGTGTACCTCAACAGTCACCTTCACAGCTCTGAGTGAATCTCCTCAAAGTGGCTTGTTTCAGTCAACAAGCCCAAATGGCAGAGTCCTGGCAGCCGCAACGCTGGAAAGTGTCGGTGCTGTTTGAGAGGCAAGCAAATGAAAGGTGTCTCCTTATTAGGACCATATTAACAGCAAATTGATTTTGCCTGGAATAAAAGGTCAAGATAAATGACTTGTGAGCAGCTAGCTGTGCTGTTTATTAGTCTTCCATCTACAATCTAGCAAATTACCACTGCTGTGCCTTTCAGAAGGCAGAACAAATAGGAAAGCAGAGAGGCTACTGTTAAAATGTCACTCTTTAATGTCAAACCATGGATTATATGTCAGAGACACACAAAACACCTTGTGTTCCTGATATTGGTTTGCTTTCGTCTGATAAATTGGCTTCATTGCCTATAAATCAGAGTGTTTTTTTGTTGCCTGCCTGCTACTACCCATCAACGCACTTTTGGCCAGTACTCAGTAGGAGGCAGAATGGTTGGCACACTTGACCTATCTCAAACCCCGCCCACTTTTCATCACAACTGCCACGGTAACTGTCACTTACACTATCATCATCATCATCATCATCATCATCATCATCATCATCATCATCATCATCATCGTCCCTACTGCTGCTAATATTATTGAGTGTTGGGTTTAATAAGAAACTACAGTTCTGTTTGGATAGGTCATTTCCTAACACAATCACGATGTCGTCATTTTCTGGTTTCTTTGCCTTTATGATCACTGTCTGAAATTGATGGACTGATTTAACTGCTGTGACATTCAAAGGCATAACAGTCATAATGACAGCCAGGCAAAATGCCAGGGAACTGGTGACAGGAAATTGTTGCTGAACATCCTGAATGAATGAAAGGAAGGAGAGGGAGGGAAGGAGGGCGGGAGAGAAAGGTTCCTCTTTAAACACAAAGGCCCACATTCCAATGATCTGTTCTGTGCAGCTCCTAAATATGTACTTTTGTTTATTTTGATATGGTGTGTTTGAGTGTGTGTGTGTGTGTGTGTGTGTGTGTGTGTGTGTGTGTGTGTGTGTGTGCGTGCGTGCGTGCGTGCGTGCGTGCGTGCGTGCGTGCGTGCGTGCGTGCGTGCGTGCGTGCGTGCGTGCGTGCGTGCGTGCGTGCGTGCGTGCGTGCGTGCTTAGTGCTTACTCACACATCTGACTGGTTTGCAAGCTTTCATATGTGATTTACCTGCAATTACAGTACCAGTTGCTTTACCTTCAACGACTCCTTCACTCTGGACAATTTCTTAAATTGTATTTCTGCATAAAGTAGCTCTCCTTGCAGATTGGTGTCCCTCGCCACTGCCTGATTACAAACCCCCCCCCCCCCCCCCCCCCCCTCGCCTTCCTCCACCTCCAACACCACCGCCACCACCACTGCGGCTGCTGTGGGATTAGCATATCAGTGTGGGCATGCAGGAAAAACCACTCAAGTTTTTGGCTTGACTGGTCTCCAGTTTGACCATGTGGTCGTCATGGTAACACTGCCTTCCTGACTGCGGCAGCGGGGCCACAGCCGCGGGACTCGGCGGATGACGGCTCCATCTCTCATCCAAATGTTGCTGATGAGACTGCGGACGGCTCTCCTGCCTTCCCTACATAAACCCAGAGAGCCGGGGGAGGGTGACAGAGGAACAGGGGGAACAGAGAGGACAGGAACAGGAAGGAGAGGACGGCATCACTCCACCGGGGACCGGGTTCTCAGAAATTGGACAGAACAGACACCCGTTCGCAATAAACAACCAATTAACGAGGCTATTATGCCTCATGTGCTGGAGAATTTACATTCACATTTGCTCCTTTTTATTATCCCTTAGTGCTATAGATGTAAATTGGATAATGCAATTACCGGGAGTTGTGAATATTTCATCCTGCGGGCTGTGGGTGTGTGCATGTGTAGTTGTGGGTACTTGTAGGTGGGGATTCACCCAAAATCACCTCTTGCATGTCTGTTCCTACAAGACACAAACTGTTCACATCGTAACTTTGGACTTAGTCTGCCATGCAGTGGTTTGAATGTCAGCAGTGCTACATTCTATGGACCACACACAGATATATACAAATACACACATGCACACATACATACACACCCAATTAAGATGCTTTCTCACCTTGGTTGGTAGTTTCAAAAGCCAGACACCAATATGAAAAGGAACAAATAACAAATAATATCTCATTGTAATTGGCTGTCCTACAGTACAATGCAAACACTCCTTGTGTCCCTCCCCCACACACACACCTCTGTGGTACATGGAGCGGCTGAACCATCATTATGTACTGATAACTGTGCTGCATAGATCCAACGTAGAGATCCGCTCTGTGCCTTGCATGTGCTTTAGAAGCGGCCGAGCCCCAGCATGTGAGCGAGGCGGTGCAGATGTCCCCTTGCTGTAATTGAAGATGATGAAAAGGCTGCCCCATGTGTGAGGATATTGCTTGTGGAACACGTATGAATCAAAGTGACAGGGCTCGGTAATTGATGATGTGTGTTTGGATGTACAGCCATCTGTAAACAAGGGCGTTTTCCCGGTTTATGGTACACAGCGGTCTGAATCGACTAGTAGTCAGAGAGAGACGTTTGAGCAGCCTTCTGGCTGGTTCTAACTGTTTTGAATTGGAATGCTTTTGTTGTTTGCTACTGTAGCCCCCATCCCAATTAGCAACCACGACAGATTCCGTGTCACAGCAATTGGGAGGGAAACAATTATATATGCGCTTTTAATGTATTCTTTGAATACAAACAAATTGCTCAACATATGAAACAGATGCAATTATGCATGTAGTCTCAATACAGCCTCTCCAAGGGCCAGTGCAGTCGTCAGCATTCTGTTCTCCACACAACCATGAGCAGGTCTGATAAAAAAAATGTAAAATAAAAAAGAGCGTGTGAAGCCACATCTGCCCTTCCCCGCGTCCCTGGAGGAATCATCTCTCCTCCAGCTCTCTGCCCTCTGACCCGCAAAGTCTAATTAGCCAGCTCTGGCTCTTTAATGTGAAGAAGCTGCGGAGAAAATGCAGAGCCACGGATATGCAGATGAGGGACCCAGCCCAGGGCACAGGGCGGCCGTATCACCACTCTGTGTCTGAGTCAAGGTCTTGGTCCTTGTCGCACGGCGAGGCGTGGGCACGGTGAGCGCTGCTCCACTCGCTGCACATGGTGTGTGTCGCAGCATTTCTCACAGCAGTATTTGATGTGGAACATGGAAACATGAACTAAAATTGAGGTTGTTTTAAATACTTTCCAGTCGTAGTGTGATTTGTGTGATCTGCCTGCAAGTACGGAACTTACATTTTACCCGCAAGGATAAAGGAGGTAATGTATCTTCTCAATGATTCTATAGCTATATGATCGTTCTCTAATGTATAGTGGAATAGCTGCTTACTCTGCTGTTGTATCACGTTATAATAAAGAGTTCATTCATCTGATTGGTCCTTTGGAAATCACGTGGAGGCGGAGACAGCGCTGCGGGTGAAAACGGTTCTGACCGTTGTTTTATTGGAATATCCAACAGCTTAAATTATCTGGTTCACAGCATCAATTATTTTCTATCTCTAATCAGCTTTTCCCGGAGGGCTTCTTAGTGGCGTCTCTTATTCTCGAACTGGTGGGGTGGATTCTCCGTCTCTGCTTCTCCGTTCTCTCTGCGTGTCTCTCTGCGTCTCGGTGTCTCCGTGTCTCTGTCTCACCTCCATCATTCAACCTGTAGGTTTTATAGAGAAGAGAGAACCCCCCCCCACCCTTGCCCCATCCAGTGCCGTCACCCCAGAGAGCCTGCTTTCCTATTGGCTAGAAGGTCTCCCCTCTCAGTGATTTGGGTCTTGCGAAACAGCGTTACAAGGTGACCTTACAGAGGGGATATGAACTAGTTTCCTTTTAGAATGATTTACCCAAGTGTCCTTGAATGCGACCCTCATACAGATGGAAATATAGTACCCACTCAACTTAACAGTGGGTATCACAGAATGGCCTGTTTGGTCTGCTTAGCTAAAGTAAACAGAACTCGGATGTTGGCCTTCAGGCCGTCACTTCTTGACTTAAAAGTTTAGTTATTTGGCGCACCATCCCTGTTCGTTGTGGAGGAAGATGTGTCATATGTTTGCCATTTGATCTGTTCTTATTGTTATGGCACTCTGGGCCTTTCCTATAACTGCTAAGTGAAGGCTGAAGGGGTGCACTGTTAGCTTTTTGACTGAGTTCTCCTGTGGCTTTTTCCATCAACCGCTAGATGATTTTAATCCTTCCCGTAATGCTTATATGGGTCATTTTGATCCATTTCGACTGAGGCCAGTTAACAGCCTTCTTGTTGACTCAAATGTATGGTTAACCTAACAGGTGATTTGGCATGGCTGTGAGTCTCTATTTTTCTAAGAGAAAATAACCTAGTTCTTTGCTATTTCATATATGTGCATAATTTCTATTGTTTAATTTACAGGTTTTATTTAGATAAATATACGACAATCCACCCTTAGTGGGTTTCATAACCCACTATATAGCACCAATATGTTCTAAATTAAATATGTTAAACCATAATTATCATTTTTGCTAATATTTTTAAAAAATTCAAAAAATCCAAAATTTACACAAATCGAACTACCAAACCCATTTCCGTCTGTACAGTTACAAAATCATCATTCACTCTTTCCGTTGGCTTCTTCCCCAGTCACACACAATATCAGTTATTACTATGACTCTAGACTAAGAAAGCTGTTCCTGTTTTTACAAGGAAACACTCTTTCAATAACAGCTTTTTTGTTTAGACTATTTTATCCATGTTTACTTATCTTCAATGTGTCTGTTTTGTGTAATTGACTCTGCAAGAAAAGATTAATACATCCTACCCAAAAGATTAACACTCTAAACATCGAGGGAGATTCAAACAAGCAAACATAAATCATCTCTTCTCCTTGAAAATACCACTGAGGCCTCAATTATTCTTCGCTTTCATCCCTGTCAGTTATCCCTGTTTAAACCTCCTGAGGTCTTTACGGCTACCTCGTTTTGACTGTTTTCTTCTTGTTGTATTTTGTGCTAACCACAGCCTCTTCTTTGTTGTATGCAGTTTTTGGTACTGCTCCGATTTTCCACAGAAGGAAACGATTTTCCCTCTGTCCTTTTTTGCATTTTGGATTGTTACTTACAAACACACAATGGATTGGAAGGTCTCATTTTCGCACAGATACATTTTTACTGTTCTGTATTTGACAACACTCTTTTTCCAAATTCGTTATCTATGTATTTCACAGCTTCTTACGTTAACATTCAATCAAATCATCTTTGTCTCATTTCTTTTTGTGCTGTACTGTTTTACTAGATTCAATATCTCAAGATCAACACAACTACCTCCACCCTTGACAGTGGAATAACCATCATTTCACTTTCAATTACCTCGTTTCCCGACAGCTCCCCGGTCCGGACAGTCAGCTCTAGACGAGGCCAATCACCAACAGAACCTATGTGCATGGTCAACAAACCACAGTCCCTTTAAACACACATCACACACACTCCGCCAGCTTTCAACAAGCCGGTGCAGAGTCTTCCACAAGTCAATCATCAAATTCACATGTCTGCACCCTACATGAACACTAACCGGCCAAATTGCGACCACCAACCTACAGAGCTTCCTTATAGACAGAGAAATATGTTTCCCCAACACTTATCATAACCCAAAAAGTGACACAACCCTCCAGATTCTACATCTGGAGCCTCAATGAGCGGAAAACAAACCATGAACCAGCTCCCGTCCATCCTCAGTTCCCAGCTCATTATATCAGACCTCCTACCAGTCTCGCTGTGTCACCACCACCTGCTATCCCTGACTGGCGAGAGAACCCCCCCAGCCAGTCAGTTCCAAAAAAAAATATAGTCAACCAAAAACAAAGAAAATTAAAAATAAACAAAAAAAAAACTGTGAGTGCCTACATGCTACACACCCATCCAACAGAATTAAACCATCATCCAGAGGCATAAATACCCCCGCAAAACTAAGACAGCAAAATTAGAAATCCAAAAAGAAATAATAAGTAATGAAATAATAATATTGTTGTTGACCTTTTTTTTTTTTTTTAATTCCTTAATTCAACCTTGACCACCCTTTGATCAAGTATTGTAATCACTACTATAAATAGTCCTTTGTTTCTAACTCTGTCTAATATTATATGTTCCATTGTTCCTGTCTAAAACCCAACTGTTTAACCCTTCTCTGACACCGTCTGGTTCAGAGTTCACATGACCTCAAGAGCCATTGCGGTGACCATTTTTCTCTCTCTCTCCAATCTGTGCAGCCGGGCCAGGCTGCACAGGTGGGAGATACCAAAAATCGTCCACCATACCATTCTCCCTTACGTTTTCCTCACTGCCACAGCAAGAGTTGATCAGACACACTGTAGCAAAAAGGAAAACCCATGATTTGTCTATTAATTAACTGTTAGTACGATTGGCTCATGCATCTGTCAGTCATCTCACCTCTCCCTGTTAGTTGCACATCCATCTTAGTCGCTTCCACTCATAATCTAATGTATCAACGCTCCTATATATTTTTTATTCTATTTTTTGTTCCAATCCGTCCTTCTTCCCATTTTAACTTATTAATAACTCTATTTTCCCGAGCACTATTAGCTCCGCTTGTGCATTCCTGCCTCGTTCTTAATTAACCTATGACCTATGCAGACACCCCCTCTGACAATGTCCCAACTCTCCACATTCCCAGCAACCCTGTTTGGACTCTTGCTTCTTTCTGGACGTTTGCTGAGGCCTCCACCCTTTGTCACATGACCGAGCGAAATGGCCAACCTCCCCACAACCCCAGCACACAGCCGACGCCGGCCATCCCAGGGGTTCCAGTTCACCCAGTTTACCACGACTCCCACAGTCTCTCGGCTGGCCTCCCACCGTCCTCTCCAGGTCCACCCCTCTCCTGTCCTCTGGTCGCATGTCCTGTTGCCTGGAGGAGAGAGGGGCATACCTGTCCTTTTCTGCTGCCTCTCCTCTGGCCTTCTCTTGTTGGGAGGGGCCTGGAAACTCACCCCTCCTGCGGTTCTGTTCACCCTGTTGCGGCCCAGTTCCCTGTCCGGGCAACAGAGCAACAGAGCACAGGGCATTCTTTGATCACAGCGGCCTAGGTCGACGCCCGAAGCATGATCTCAACAGCTGTCGCTTCTAGTAGCACAGTCTTTCTCGCCAGTTCCCGTTCCAAATCTCTGAGTCTCGTGTGCGGCTTGACCGATCTCCAGCTGTGTCTTCATCAGATCTCGATGAACTGCCTCGTGTTGTTCGAACGCCGTCACAAACGCTCTCTGTTGTTTATAGTATGCTGCCTCTTCCCCCATCTCAGCACGGGCGGTTTGACGTCCCACCGTTGGGCTCCGCCTCCCTTCTTGGCTTTGGTGCTGAGGGCAGGATGGATGTGGGAAACGGGTGGGCTGTAGAAACTGTTCGTGTTATTCCATACCTGCTGTCGGTCTCAGTTCCAGCCCTCCGGCCAGAGTGGACTTCGTGGGACGGCTGTAACCTCAGTCTCTTTTTCTGCCCCTTGGTTAAACCGCAGTCGCCTGCAATGGACACTCAGCTTGAATCGGTTCTGGTTGGAGTAACACGTTGTCACTGGTTCACTCCCCTGTGTTGGAATCAAGTCATCATTCCAAGTCCTTCTGTCGTACTGGTCACATGAGAGAAGTCCATATTCAAATCAATCAGATCATCACTGGTATAGTCTATCTGGGAAATGTCTGCAGAGGCCCTCGGCCTACTCCCCCCAATGGCCCGATCACTAAGGCCCTCCTCCATATCGTTGTTGTTGTTATCCTATTGTTACTGCATTTAACGCTTCAGTTGTTCCTATCAAATGTCCCACTAAAGTGAACTTCCTATGTTACTGTCATTCATTCACTTTCAACACACTCTTGTAATCACCGTTTGAAAAAACAAGTTTCTCTGTCTTCCACTACTTCTACTTACTTGAGTTAAAACACTCACACTGTCAAATTTTTACTGTGGAGACAAGGATTGATAACAGGCTTATCATTCATACTTATACCAAGGCGCATTAAAGCCGTTTTCCCTAGATGGTTGTGAAGTCGTAGAGCACCTGTCCGGCCGAGCATCTGTATAGAAAGAAAGCAGAAATATCCAAACTTAATACAGTGGCATTTCCCTTATTATTTCCACTCTTCGTTATGCATTGGAAATGTCGGGCAACACTATACTAATATATTTAAAGAGACACAGTGTGATTTGCTTGAAAAAATAACGATACAGCTTATCTTGTTTTTTGTCCGTTCCTTCAACAGGAACACTGGAGTTTTCAATCCCCTGTGTGCTCTCTCCTCCTGATTTCCTGGGAAATATAATCATTAATCCCCTTCCTATCCATTGTCTAATAATCCTTTGTAAACCTGGTCCTTCATCTGATTCTAATCTCTCTTTGCTTGATGAATCTGTTCATCCTAACCTTATTTCTACTTTCAAATGCCCGATTAGCGTATCGACTAAATGTATTATTCGCTTTCGCTTCACTTCTCATACTACATCCATTTCATTCATCCTTACACACAACCATTACCCCCCACAACACTAATAAAAATTAATCAGTGTTGCTACTGCTACCAACCACCTAATCAGGGAAAACAATAAACTTTTAGCAACTTAGATCACTAAAACCCTGACCGACACATAGTACAGCTGGCCACGTTAATAATTTCATGGACACCCGCACTATGCCACCGCAATATCCTCCCAGTTCTCCGAATACACAAAGAACCGTCAACTCACAGCCCAAAGCGTCCTCCCTTCAGTTTCGAACCTGAACGGAATCACCCCAAGCTTCTACCACACCAAGAATATCACAAATCATCCTACCACCACCTGCACCTAGACAGGCCAGCGCCCATCCGGTACCTACTTCACATATACAATAACAACGCAGTACAAATAAACCTACAACCAAATGCCCACAACACGCCGCAATCTAGGGATGGCGAAATACAAGGAGAGACAGGGAAGGGAAAAGAAAAAAGGAGGGAGGGATACAGGGATCCAGGGACTAAGGGGAGGAAAGGGGGGGGGGGGGGGTCACACAATGCAACATTAACTACTACCAAAACCGTCTAAATCAACCTTAACTTTAATCAGACCAAAAAAATGACCATGAATATTCCATCTATCCTTGTGTAATCCTATTTTAGCAAGTAACACTATATTAATATAACCAATACTCCAAACCCATGATGAACTGAAAATGGGGGACCCCGATGTAAACAAGACGAAAGTCTTTCTCCGGTCTGCATCCCCTTAACAATTGTGTGTATTGAGCTGTACCGTATCGTACCCATTAAACAATCCGTTAATAAAAATTTTCAATCAATCAATCAATCAGGCAATCTATACTAAACAAAAACTCCCTTTGTGCACCTGTCCCCTCACAAAGTTAAGCCGGGAGACAGGGATGGAGCGGAGGGGGGCGGGGGGGGGAGGGGGGGGGGAAGGGGGGGGGGGGGGGGGGAGGGAGGGAGGGAGGGAAGGAGGGAGGGAAGGAGGGAGAGAGCGTGAACGAGGGAGGAAGAGACAGAGGAAAAAGGGGGGGGGGGGGGGTTCACGCCAATCCCACCAGCGCCATTACACCTGGCCCATAACAAATACAGACCTATAATCAAACCAGTAAACACCCCCATCATCAACAACAGAAAAAACCGAACATAAAGAATTTATAAATCCCCACAAATGGTCGCTACTCAAAACTTATAATAATTACAAACCCTTCTCCACTGCCAACTGCACCCCGTTCCACCTGTAAAGGTGAAACTATAAAAGAGGCAACAGCGCCCTCCGCTGGAACGTCCTGTCCATCACCAACGCACCACAACACTCACCACTTCCTGTAGGAGGCGCCACGCCTCCCCCGCAAGTGCGTCATCACGTAAACCACCCCAAGACGTCAACTCGACGTTCTACCTCAACCACAAAACTACAATTCCCAGAACCCTCTACACCGGAAGTACCTGTCCATCGCCTCTCTAAGATCCCGCACTAGCAAAGAGTAGCAACACGCGAGATTCCCCGAGAGTTCAATCATGCTATTTTGTTAGCACAGGTAGCTTAGCATCTTAGCTTCGTTAGCTCAGTGCCGCTAGCACCAGCTTAGCTTAGCATCCAACATCACTTCTCCTAAACGGCCCAGTCCTGTTGACTCGAGCGGCACAACACATCGCGACGTTTACACAACCCCAGCTACACCCCGTAACATAACTTTAATCCTATTAAGCCCCCGTTTACAGAACCTATATTACTATCCTCATTCTAGCATGCTCGCCCGCTTGGCCCCGGCCGGCTCCGTATTTTAAATCTAACGCTCCCGATCTAGCCCCGTTATTCCAAATCTAACGCACCCCAAGCTCCGACGCTCCCTATGACGTCACCAGCTCTAAAATCCCCGTTTTCTTTGATCTTTACTACATTACTTTTAAACTTCTACAGCCCCGATTTGAAAAATTTCAACGCACATTACACATCTCCTAGGTTCCATCTCACATGTCATTCATTCAATTCACTCGAAAACGCAACACAGCGTCCACACGCTAGTCCCGTCGCGCCAGCTAATGCTGGCAGGACAGGGGTGTGGTTTCTCCGTTGCAGCCTTGGCCACCAGCTGGTTCATAATAATACAAAAAATACCGGCATCCACTCCATAACCTCTAGCAGACTCATTCACACACATCCTCTCTCATCCACACAGTTACACTCATACTTCCATTCAGCAACATAATCATTCTTAGCCCTGGTCAACCTTGCACATCATGTAGCATCATTTGGTAGCCTCTTTCAGCCACCATGGATGAAGCTATAAGTTCCGTCATCTCAACACAACAGTCGTACTAAACATTATTAGCCCCAAGCATTCCCCGTTAGCTTGCAACGTAGCTTAGAATGTATTAGCCCTGCTTTGTATAGCAGTAGTTTCCCGGGTATAAAACGGCTTTATTCCGTATTGGTTGTAATATAGTAATCCGCGACGTTTAGCGTTATGATGACGTACGTTTGATTATAGCCATGATACCATGCATGTGTCATCCTATTTCATCTAAACAACATATATACATTGTTACATACCAAAGTCCTTATATAATGCCTCATCGCTTCTAAGTGCAGTTTTTTAGTTCGAACATAAGCGCAGTTCTTTATAACCCCCCAGTGCACAAGTGCTAATTTTTCCGAGGTTTAAGAGGACTACCTTACGCGCTCCAGATCTCTTGTTCCGTAAGAATTAAACGGATTCGTACGACGTCGATTTGTCTTTAGCAACGTACAAACCAGACGTCTCTAGTTATTGTCATTGCATTTGAACCTACGATTCTAAACAAGAGTCTCTGTCGCCTAACCTGGCGCAATCCTCCCGCCCCTCAGCAGTGCGCGACCTGAACTATATTATTGTCCAACCCGATCGCGCCAATCCCCTTCATTTCATTAGTGCCGATACGGCTGTGCGCTCAATCGTTTAACTCGATCGCGCCATTAGTGCCGATACGGCTGTGCGCTCAATCGTTTAACTCGATCGCGCCATTAGTGCCGATACGGCTGTGCGCTCAATCGTTTAACTCGATCGCGCCAATGCAACCATTCCCTACCCCTGTTCGAAATCTGCCCAAACAAACCCCGACAACACAGACACATCTTCAACTCACCGTTTGGCCTCTGCTGGTTGTTGTTGCTCGAGGATGGTGTAGTCAGGCGTCGTTGCTCTGCTCTGAGAGTTTTTGAAGTTCTGTTGTGTCCTTGTCCTGGGTTCCGTTCGGATGTACAGACCGGCAGTCACGGCGCCAGATTAATGTATCTTCTCAATGATTCTATAGCTATATGATCGTTCTCTAATGTATAGTGGAATAGCTGCTTACTCTGCTGTTGTATCACGTTATAATAAAGAGTTCATTCATCTGATTGGTCCTTTGGAAATCACGTGGAGGCGGAGACAGCGCTGCGGGTGAAAACGGTTCTGACCGTTGTTTTATTGGAATATCCAACAGCTTAAATTATCTGGTTCACAGCATCAATTATTTTCTATCTCTAATCAGCTTTTCCCGGAGGGCTTCTTAGTGGCGTCTCTTATTCTCGAACTGGTGGGGTGGATTCTCCGTCTCTGCTTCTCCGTTCTCTCTGCGTGTCTCTCTGCGTCTCGGTGTCTCCGTGTCTCTGTCTCACCTCCATCATTCAACCTGTAGGTTTTATAGAGAAGAGAGAACCCCCCCCCACCCTTGCCCCATCCAGTGCCGTCACCCCAGAGAGCCTGCTTTCCTATTGGCTAGAAGGTCTCCCCTCTCAGTGATTTGGGTCTTGCGAAACAGCGTTACAAGGTGACCTTACAGAGGGGATATGAACTAGTTTCCTTTTAGAATGATTTACCCAAGTGTCCTTGAATGCGACCCTCATACAGATGGAAATATAGTACCCACTCAACTTAACAGTGGGTATCACAGAATGGCCTGTTTGGTCTGCTTAGCTAAAGTAAACAGAACTCGGATGTTGGCCTTCAGGCCGTCACTTCTTGACTTAAAAGTTTAGTTATTTGGCGCACCATCCCTGTTCGTTGTGGAGGAAGATGTGTCATATGTTTGCCATTTGATCTGTTCTTATTGTTATGGCACTCTGGGCCTTTCCTATAACTGCTAAGTGAAGGCTGAAGGGGTGCACTGTTAGCTTTTTGACTGAGTTCTCCTGTGGCTTTTTCCATCAACCGCTAGATGATTTTAATCCTTCCCGTAATGCTTATATGGGTCATTTTGATCCATTTCGACTGAGGCCAGTTAACAGCCTTCTTGTTGACTCAAATGTATGGTTAACCTAACAGGTGATTTGGCATGGCTGTGAGTCTCTATTTTTCTAAGAGAAAATAACCTAGTTCTTTGCTATTTCATATATGTGCATAATTTCTATTGTTTAATTTACAGGTTTTATTTAGATAAATATACGACAGAGGCAGGATCCTTGAACCCACTGCCTCCCAAACATCAAAGCAGAGTTGTATTATTGACTTCATGTAATAGAAACAGCCCGCTGTGCTCCACACACACAAAACGCTATTTAATTACTGGTATTTTCTGCTTTTAGAGGTTTACTTTTTTATGAAAATAAGTCTGTGCAATTACAGTATGAGAAATGAACCCCACCCCCCACTGAGTTAATGTAATGGAACTATAATAATAAATTAACATAAGCACGAGAGGTGGGGGGGGGGGGGGGGTCTCTAGAGACAGGACATTAGGTAATGATGGCCTTCTATTGATTGACACTTCACCATTGTGTGTTTTTTTCAAGTTCGGCATAGAAATTACCTCCTGGTATGATGACAGGTCGGGCCCGTCAAGTTATTGTCTTGGGGATAAAGTCTTTATTGTTTTCTACCACCTACTGTTGACAGTTGCATTTTGGCTAACCATGGATATATTGTGTGCTAGTATAATACTGTTTACACAGTTTATAGTCATTCAAAGCCAAGGTTTTTGTTTACATTATTTATAATATGTTATATCTTAGTGGGCAACTGACAGGTGATGATAATCAAATAAAACAGGATCTTCATTAAATGACAACTGTGGCCAACTGACCATATTCACACAGTGGCCATTTTGCTCTTATGCCATGCTCGCCCCAAGGTTTATGTTTATGTTTATTTAGGATCCCCATTAGCTTGTGCACTAGGCAAAAGCTATTCTTCCTGGGGTCCGGCACACACAAATGTACAACAACATTCAATACATTACATCATCATCAACATCAACATCAATACATTACATCATCATCAACATCAACATCAACATCAGTCACATCATCAATTACATCAGTATCAACATCAGTTAGAATGATATTGTACAAAATATCCACCAGCAAAAAGCATTCAAATAAAATAACTCAAATAACTCAAATCAAACAAATAGTGCCTCCTGAGCAGCACTCACCGCCATCAACTTAAACACAACCAACAGTCAACTGGTTTTCAGATTTGTTCTCGGTTTAGATGCCATTAGATGGCCTGACGTAGCTATATGGTTCTTCTCTTATGTAAACTATATGATCATAAAAATACTGTGGTTTTTTGACAACTTGAACATTTCTGAGAAAAGTAAGGTGGCAACCAGGTGGAGAAGAACCCAACCTGAGCATGACATAAGAGCAAAAGGGCCGCTGCGAGAATATGTTCAATGAGCTGTGTCGATGGCATCGGAGGAAATGCCTGGCACATCATGAGAACACTGAATACATGCATGTTCATGATGAAACACATTTTTCTTTACAGTATATTATTCCACACAGTAGCGATAGATTTCATTTAGAACCTGGAAGGTATTATGATGCAGTAAATGTTTTTCACAGGAGGAACAAAACTTTGTTATGGTCAACTGTTACCAGAGGGAATCAGACACAAACTATTATCCTTGTTCTCAGTTCACCAGCTTTGTGCCTATTTCCACGTTTCAAAGAAAGAGAAAACTCTCCATGTACTACAAAAGTGTAAGAGAGAAAGTGTGGGTAAAAACCTCAGCATTTGGACATGTTTCCAGACATCCAAGTACAATGACATAATATTATATTACATATTTATTCATATTGCCCGGCTTAAAATCAGCCAAGGCATATTCATGACTGGGCTCTGTGCAGACTGTTAATTGTGTGTGTGTGTGTGTGTGTGTGTGTGTGTGTGTGTGTGTGTGTGTGTGTGTGTGTGTGTGTGTGTGTGTGTGTGTGTGTGTGTGTGTGTGTGTGTGTGTGTGTGCGTCCGTGTGTGTGTGTGTGTGTGTGTGTGTGTGTGTGTGTGTGTGTGTGTGTGTGTGTGCGTGCGTGTGTGTGTGTGTGTGTGTGTGCGTGCGTGCGTGCGTGCGTGCGTGCGTGCGTGCGTGCGTGTGGGTGTGGGTGTGCGTGTGTGCGTGCGTGCGCGAGTGTGTGTGTGTGTGTGTGTGTGTGTGTGTGTGTGTGTGTGTGTGGGTGGACTTCAGCTTATAAACAAACTGAGCCATTAAAAATGAGTATGAACACAGAGTTCCCCTCACCTGCACTCTCCTCACAGTCAGTAATGAAAAGGACATGCTTGACTGGTTGGCTGAAAACAAATGAAAGGCTTATACTTTTATCTGTAGCGTAAAGAGGCCCAAATGTGTATCTTGGTTTGGTTTCGATCAAGTTAAAAAGACACAAAAATGCTCCAAGAAGTGGTTTCTCTATAAGCACTGTGATATCGACACATGCATACATTTTCTTCTTTACATGTCTTTGGTGTCACAGGCAGCAAACGACTGGATGGAAGTTGTACTTTGTTGTACTTTGACAGACTGAACCTTTTGAAGTGACCTTATTGGTGACTACTCCCAACCTAAGTCATTAGTATGATATAAGAATAACATCTGAACAGTTCTTTTTGCTGAGAAATCTCTTTCCCCCCATTCTTCATTCACCCTCATCATTAACCTCATTGAAACTCGTCTTTGTCAGTGGTACATAGCGGATACAATATTGACAATACTTAGGGCTATCGGCTCATTAAGGACCTGGCCCTGTTAATAAAACCTAATAGAGTTCAATGCAATATTAATAGTGTAGAATTTCTCACAGCCACCATTTCCAGTCAGTGAGGTCTCCTAATTATTGTTGGGCCAAATTACAAGAAAGACTTCATTACTTCTCGCGAATGAAGAATTCATGAACACTTGCTGGGCACACCCTATGCTAATGTCAACCCATTATAAGAGATTTTAAAGGCCCCTTTCAACATGTGTGTGTCACTACACCTCATCTACTCCATTCAAACAGCATGTGCCGGTGTACAGTAACTGTCAGAGACCGCTTATCTCTGTTTGCTTCTCAACTTGAAATGAAATGTTGAAATTACAGGATGTGTGAATTAATAAATAATTTAAACGAAAACGTAATTGTATAACTGGGAATGTTTCACGGTTCTTTCTCCCACATTTGTTAAGGCCCAAGGCGATTGCGTCTTAAATTTGAAACAGGATCCTAGAAGTGAGAAATCACTCTTATTTAATGGAATCTCCAAATGAGCATGTGAGCTCTGAGTAACTGCAACACCCCCAGTCTTAGCATAATTTTCCTCAGCTGCAGAGTAGAAAACATACAGTACATGGAGAGTTGAACAGAAAGTAGCTTGAATATGTCTGTCCCATGCCGATTTAAAGGATCACGCCAACATTATGGGAAATGCACCGTAACCAGCTACTCCAGAGTCAGACCAGAAGATAAATAACAATTTCCTCTCTGTGCGTTCAGTAGAACAGGGGTTCCCAAACTGGGTGCAGTGGCAACCGGGTGCAAAAAATAAAAATAAAAAAAATGTATAGCCCAGGCCTCTCTTATCTGACACTACAGTAAAATGTTGCATTGATGACATGTCAGCTGACATATAAACTGTTATGACTGAGAAAATACATAAAAGTGGCAAATTAGCTTTGCAAATCGATGATTCAACAGACATTAGTGGCCACTGCCAACTCCTTGCCAACGTTAGATCTGTTGCAGAATAACCAGAGATGAGATTTTCGAAGTCACTGATGAATACCTGAGAGTATTAACTGGAGAATGTGTGTCAGCGTCTGCACAGATGGGGCTGTGTCAATGATGGGAAGAGTGAAGGACTTTGTAATTAACGTGAGAAGGGAAAATCCAGATGTGCAGATAAAGGTGCTCCCATAGTCCAGCAGACTGTACACAGAGCAGACTCCGCGGATGTCCGCGCGGCTCTTTGAGCTTTCATAGTCGAGCAGATCTCAGCGGACGTCCGCGGTCTATTTCCTACATTTCTCGCACCAGTTTTACTACATTTCCCACAAAAAAAGTTTTACGCACTTGAATAACAGGTATATAGGCAGATGCAATGTTATGTACCGTATAGGCTTGAGGTGGACAGCGCGTGGTGCTGAAATGAAACAGCATTGCATGAAATAAAAGCACCAGTTTTATTTAAAAATATTGGAAACGGAGATAACATTCTATGTTATCTCCGTTTCCAATATTTCGAAATAAAACTGGCAATTTTACACACCATTTAGAAAAGCCATTCAAACATCTCTCTTGGCACGGAGCGAGTGGTCAGAGTAAAATGCAGATCGCGTCACATTAAATGCAGTTCGATGTCAACCAAAACGCCGAGCAGCGTTTTGTGTGACACCAAGTCAGCGGCGCGGATGTCCGCGCCTCAGAAAATAGGAGCGTCGCACCTGTGGGTCTGCTGTCCGCTGAGATCAAAGCTCAAGAGTCCGCGCGGACGTCCGCGGAGTCTGCTCTGTGTACAGTCTGCTGGACTATGGGAGCGCCTTAACCCACTGCATGCTACACCGATAAGCCCTCGTCGCCAAGGCTATGCCCCCAGACCAGACCTCACTGAAGTCTTGGACCAAGTGGTGAAAATGGTCAACTACGACAAGTCATGCCTGCTGAAGTCACGGCTGTTCAGCATACTCTGCAATGAGATGGGGTCCGAGCATGAGGCACTCCTATTACACACAGGTCCGCTGGCTGTCGCGGAGTAAGGGCGCTCCCATAGTCCAGCAGACTGTACACAGAGCAGACTCCGCGGATGTCCGCGCGGCTCTTTGAGCTTTCATAGTCCAGCAGATCTCAGCGGACGTCCGCGGTCTATTTCCTACATTTCTCGCACCAGTTTTACTACATTTCCCACAATTCTGTCTGTTCTACTGGAGGGAACATTATCAGCGAGAGCGAGAGCGAGAGAGAGAGAGAGAGCGAGAGAGAGAGAGAGCGAGAGAGAGAGAGAGCGAGAGAGAGAGAGAGAGAGAGAGAGAGAGAGAGAGAGAGAGAGAGAGAGAGAGAGAGAGAGAGAGAGAGAGAGAGAGAGAGAGAGAGAAGAGCTTCACGGGCTCATCTCTCTCCTCGCGCCGCGGCGTCACATTAAATGCAGTTCGATGTCAACCAAAACGCCGAGCAGCGTTTTGTGTGACACCAAGTCAGCGGCGCGGATGTCCGCGCCTCAGAAAATAGGAGCGTCGCACCTGTGGGTCTGCTGTCCGCAGAGATCAAAGCTCAAGAGTCCGCGCGGACGTCCGCGGAGTCTGCTCTGTGTACAGTCTGCTGGACTATGGGAGCGCCTTTAGGTTTACTTTGATCCTGTCTCTATGAGCTCCGATATGAACTGATGGCTTTTGCCAGTGAGCACGACTTACCTTACAAAGAACAAATGAATGATGAATCGTGATGGATAAAGCTAGCATTATTTTCAGCCAAAACTAAATAACACACCTATTCATAATATTGTTAATCAATAATTAAAATGAATGGTGTTGAAGTTTCATTGGTAGTCTTGTTATTTCAGTTTTACAGATTTGTCAATGGATTTCTTTTATTGCAATTGTAGTACCTCACTTAGCAGTTTTAAACACATTTTGAAACCAACCAATTCATCATGATTCTATTTTAGTTTAAATTAAGCTCTGATACTTTAATGAAAGTTTGACTGAGCTAATGCATTCTTGCTCATGCTTTTATTATCATGTTAAAACATTTGGTCAAATGTACATTTTGTAGATTTTTGGGACCACAGTGGAAATCAGTTGAATAACTATATGTGTTATACATGCTCTTTGTAATATTTGTACTCAATAAAAATCAATCAATCATTCAACCATGCCATGTCTCATTCAGGTTTGTTTGTGCATTGTTATTTCATTTTTTACAAAGGCATTCTTTTCAGCCAAAACAAAATATGTTCAAAAAATGCATTCATCATGATTTGTTTTTTAGTATAAGGTATGTTAAATGTTTTAACTCTTCGAAGAGTTGGGGTGCCTTGGAGAAGGAGGAAAGATCAGGGGTGCCTTGGTTAAAAAAAAGTTTGGGAACCTCTGCAGTAGAAAGCTACAGTATCTGGCTGCAAGCTAGCCTAGCTTAGCACAAATGAGAGGAAGCGGATATGGACCAGCTAGCCTAGCTGTTGGCCAAAACAACTTCTCCCAGAGTTTTAAGTTAGGCTAGTGGTCCGGATCCGTTGCCATTTGTGCTAAGCTAGGCTAGCTTTGCTTTCTACTGAACGCACTAAGAGGAAATTGGTATCTATCTTGTTGTCTGACTCTGGAGAACATTTTCCAAAATGTTGGTGTGTTCCTTTAAATAATTTGGGTTTGCAGTTCAATGTCAGAGATTATTCTTAGAGGGACGGCATCGGCTCAGAAGGCCAGCACCCGCCTCGTAATCTGAAGGTTCCTCTCCTGACTTCATGTCCAAGTGTCCTTGAGCAAGACATCTAATCCCTAACTGCTCCTGACTGGAATGGCTGGTTGCCATCCTGCATGGCTGCCTTCACCTCTGTTGAGTGTGTATGTGAGTGAATGGTTGAATGTGAGGCATCAGTTGTAAAGTGTTTGACTGGTCAAAATGCAATGTACATAAATGCTAAAGAGCACCTACGGGAGACTGCAATTCGAAACTGGCCCCTGTAAATGTCCTAACCCAACCCCCTCCAATGTACAGTTACCCCAACCCCCCCTCCCCCCACCCCACCCCACCCACCCAACCACCTCCAATGTACAGTTCCCCCCCCCCCACCCCACCCCACCTAAACCCCACCTTCACACCAATCAAGTGTAAAGAATGAGAAGAAGGAGAAGTGCTCTTCTTCATTCCTAAATTCCATTTCATAATATTTCAAGACAAATGCAGCAAGTCAGCTATGTTACATATTACACAAATGGTTAAACCAGGGCAAAGCAACAACGTTAGCCACAACCTTGGTAGCAAACACAAGCAGCCAACCTAACAATATTGAGGCTTGCACAAGCTATAACGAAGGTTATCCTATAACCCTAGTTACATGAGTCTTTGGGAGCGTTCTGCTCCCTATAGGATATTCCCGTGTCACCTAGCGTGACCTTGAAAGATTCCGCTACTTGCACCTTTACTTGTCCGGCCACGCCCCCTCCCCTCCATATGCATATAAGCGGGGTCGGGGGTTCAGAGAAAATAGTTTGACACAATTGTCCGACGTCATAAAACATGCGGGGGCATCGTCTGGAGGAGCCGGGGTCGAACCTGGGCTCTACCAGAGAGTTGACTCCGCTACCGGCATACCGGGGAGACAACCACCCTAAAACAGAAAGGTTGCTCCCTTAACCCATTGAATCCGGGAAACACATCTGCGCATATACACAGGCTATACAATGCGTACAAGGCGTTTCAGGTCTAAAATAGGTTAACCCAGGCCGACAGGTAACAAGAGCAAGGCTCAACCTGTGCCTGGAGGACCGGGAACTACACAGCCGAGCGGGGAGGGAGGGGTGAATGAATGGAGAAAGGAATTTAAATTTTTTTTAACAAAAGTTTTTATTGGTGAAGCAAGTTTGTACAATTACAAATTCAGAATTATTCATTCACCCTTTTGCCCTTTTTTTGTATAATCTACCCCACCCATCCCACCCACCCACCCCACGGATCAACAGGTATGGCTATATACATAACATGCAACAAGAGAAAAGGTTAAAACACAGACAATAATAATAATTGCTACTGACAATAATACAATTAAATTAAATAATACAAAATACAAATATAACAAAGAAAAATGTTATAATAAAAAATAATAAACAATCAGCCGGTATCACGTCTCCGTCTGTTTGGCTTGTGTTCTCATTTCCATCCACTGACTCTGTGTTGTGTATTTGATTCCCCTGACGTCTCCTCATACTGGCTGATAAAACCTTATCATTCCCGTTAGTGCAATCCGCAGCATAAGTATTCACCACCTCCATAAGAATTCGACCCTCAGACAGCATACCTTTCTTGAAAAAGCGTTGTTTATTGATATAAACAGAAACCTCATCTCAGATGTTATCATATCGTATTGTCATTGCTATCAGTCCAATAGTGGCTCAGGCCTGTCGTTAGCCAAAACCCTCCTCGTGTTAGCCGAAGCTAATGATGATGTGGCATCCCCCCCCCCCCCACCGGCGAGGGTGAGAGGGATGAGAGTCTCTGATGGTTTCTTCCCTCCTATGGGATTTGTTTCTTTTGTCGTTCTTGGTCTCAGTCTATCTTATACCCGGAAACACTGTTAGATTCATAGGACCTTCGCCATAGAAACGACGGCCCCGCCTCTCTCCTGGTTGTCATGCGATGCGCTGTCATGACAACTGCTAATAACCTTTCACACATTTGAAAACGCAGTTTCTCATGATGTCAAACCTCTCCCCCTCGATCCTGTGTCTCCTGCCACTGTATCAGCTTGTTGATGTTCTTGATCGGAATGTAAAAATTCTGCCCTAACACTGACTGCCAGCCACTAGACCGCTATTCTTCCACCGCTCAAATCGTCAGCATGCACATTTCGACCTCTCTGACCCGGCCCCTTTAGATGCGGTCATCTCCCCCCAATCTATACATCACATACATTGAAAACCACCACCGATTTCTCTCAGCAGGACCAAAACATGTGAGAGAGATCAGCTTGCGGACTATTACAGCGGTCACAATTGGGATTGGAGTCTGGGTAGATTTCAGCTAGTCTTGCTTTGCTGTAGTGTACTCTGTGTACCACCTTTAGTTGTATTAGACTGAGTCTGGCACAAGTAGAGGAGGAATTCACCCTATCCAGTGCTCCCCCCACCACTCCTCTGTCAGTTCCACCCCCAGCTCCTCCTCCCACCTGGACCTTGTCTTAGCGCTTTTGTCGTTGGTCAAGCACATAATATTTTGATACATTTCAGATATAAGCCCTTTTTGGTTTGGTGATAGACCCAAGAGTCTCTCCCAATTTGATCGTTGAGGGGGGCTAGGAAATGAGTCAAATTGTGCACGTACAAAATGACGTATCTGAAGATAACGAAATAGATCGGAGCGTGGAAGACCAAATTGGAGACACAAAGAGCTAAAACTGGAGAAAGTGTCACCGTCATATAGATCCTTGAAACTATTTATTCTGAGTCTGTTCCAGCATGTAAAAGACGAGTCCAGAGTGGAGGCAACAAACAGGTGGTTATTACTAATAGGCCCCAAGACTGATGCTGAACAGAGTTTAAAGTGGCGACGAAACTGTATCCAAATCTTTAAAGTGGACAGAACAACAGGGTTTGAGGAGTGCCGGGCAGGAGAGAGAGGGAAAGAAGAGTAGACCAGAGCTGCCAGGGAGGATGAACGGCACGATTGCGCTTCTAAGCTACACCAGTCAGTTTCTGGGGTTTTTAACCAAAGAATAATTTTATGGATGTTGGCAGACCAGTAATAGTGCATGCAATTGGGAAGCGCAAGTCCACCTGACCTCCTAGGTCCTTGTAGGATGGCTTTGCCTATTCTAGGGATCTTTCCCCCCCAGACAAAGGCAGACATTGCTTGGTCTATTGTGAGAAAAAAGGATTTGGGTAGAAATAGAGGGAGACATTGAAAGACATACAGGAATTTGGGCAGGATATTCATTTTAACACATTGTACTTTACCGGAGAGTGAGAGGGGCAGGCTGCTCCAACGTTGAAAGTCAGCTTTCATGTTAGTGATTAATGGGGGGAAGTTAGCTTCAAAAATAGAGTTTAAGGTGTGGGTGATCTTTATGCCCAGATATTTAAAGCCTGATTGTGACAGACGAAAGGGAATTGAAGATTGTGTCATTTGTAAGGCTGAGTTGTTAATGGGGAAACATTCACTTTTATGAAAATGCAGCTTATAGCCTGAGAAAGAGCCAAACTGTCTCAACATAGATTTTATGTGAGGGATGGAGGTAATAGGATGCGTCAAATAGAGCAGAAGGTTGTCAGCGTAAAGGGAAACCCTGTGTTAGATTCCGTGACGGGTGATACCATGGAAGTGGGGCGAGGACTTTAGTGCAATGGATAGAGGTTCAGCGGCGATGGCAAACAATAACGGAGACAAAGGACAACCCTGGCGTGTCCCTCTGGAGAGTGGGAAATAAAGGGAATTTATAGAGTTTGTAGTAACACAGGCCAAGGGGGCTGAGTAGAGTAGCCGGACCCATGAAATAAATGTGTCCCCGAACCCAAATTTCTGCAGAGTCGTGAACAAGTACTCCCACTCCACGCGGTCAAAGGCTTTCTCCGCGTCCAGAGATATAATTACCTCAGGAGGGAGAGAAGGACCTGAAGTGTGTATAATATTCAAGAGTCTGCGAATGTTAGAAAAGGAGTGGCGACCCTTAATGAAGCCAGTCTGGTCTTCAGAAATAATCAGAGGTAAGATGTTCTCCAGACGCCTAGCCATCACCTTGCCAATGACCTTTCCATTGTTGTTAATCATCGAAATTGGGCGATACGATCAACAATCTGTGGGGTCTTTGTCCCTTTTAAGTAGGAGGGAAATGGTTGCTTTGGTGAGTGTATGTGGCAGTGTCCCATTTTTCAGGGACTCGTTAAACATTTCCATCAGAAGCGGGGCGAGTTTGTCGCAAAACTTTTTATAAAAACCTGCCTCATAGCCATCTGGACCCGGTGCCTTGCCAGTCTGCATAGCATTGATAGCCTCCTTGATCTCATCAATGTTCAATGGTCTGTCTAAATCCTTAGCCAACTCCGGGTCTATAGACGGGAATTCTAGGTAATTTAAAAAAGTATCCATAGATATTCTGTCGGGAGGGGGTTCGGATGTGTAGAGAGTGGAGTAAAACACTTCAAAGACCTTATTAATGTCTTGGGGTTTGGAGACCATGTCATTAGAGAGATCCCTTATCTGTGGGATCAGCCTGGAGGCTGCTCTGCGCTTGAGCTGATGTGCAAGCAGCCGACTGTTCTTGTCTCCATATTCATACGACAGGCTGCAGGAGTGGAGCAGCAGACCTTCAGCTTTCTTTGTGGATAATAGATTGAATTCAGACTGCAAATCAAGCTTCTTTTTATACAATTCAGGTGAAGGGTCTGTGGCGTACTCACCATCAAACTGGAGAATATAATCTGTAAGGTCTTGCAACCACTTTCTCTGAGTTTTGTTCGCATGGGCTACATTGGAAATAATTTCACCAGGCAGAACCACTTTTAAAGTCTCCCACAACAGTGAGTGAGATATTGAATCCGATCTATTGATGAGTAAGAAGTCATCAATTGACTTTGAAATTTTGTCGCAGAACCCCTTGTCGGAAAGTAGCAAGGTATCGAATCTCCAGCGAGGGCAATCTTTTCTATTCAGAGTAAAGGAGATGTCCATTTGTATAGGCGCATGGTCCGAAATTACAATGGCTAAATAGTCAACTGAGCGGACAGAGTCTAACAGGGTTTTATCAATAAAAAAATGGTATATTCTGGTATAAGAGTGGTGTACATGTGAGAAAAAAGAGAATGCTTGTAATAGTGGGTTAACAGATCTCCATGGGTCTACACATCCATTTTCCCTCATAAAGGCTGATAAGGACCTGCACATTTTAGAGAGTATTGAGGGTCTTAGAGAAGAGCGATCCAAAACCGGGTCCACAACACAGTTCAAATGTCCCCCCAAAATAAGTTGGTGTGTGTTTAAGTTTTGGAGGAAGGAGAGGATCTTGTTCATAAAACCAACATCATCCCAGTTGGGAGCGTAAATATTGACTAAGAGCACTGGGGTTTGGAATAGAGTGCCCGTTACTATTATATATCTGCCATCCGGGTTAGAGATAACGTTAGAGGATGTGAATTGAACTTTTTTGTTTACCAGTATCGCAACACCCCTTGCCTGAATATTTAAATTGGAGTGAAATACCTGGCTGATCCAAGGCTTGTGTAGTCTAATTTGATCTTCTTTCAATAAATGAGTTTCCTGCAAAAACATGATATCTGCCTTCAGGTTTTTTAGGTGAGCAAAAACCCTTGAACGTTTGACTGGCCCGTTCATAGATTTGACATTCCATGTGATCAGTCTAACAGAGTTGTCCCTCCCATTATTAGATGAAGTCATGATTTAGTTCAAGATTTGAGTGGTCTGACTGTCCCATATACAGGCCCCCTGTACAGGGGTATTGTAGACTCCACAAAGTGATAAAGAAAAAACAAATAACAAATAAGTAAATATAAACATATGTATGTGTAACCACAACATCTGCAAAAACAACAATAACAACAGAAAACACAGACCTTTCCCGGACCGCATATGGTGTAAGTAACCCCCAAAATAATCCCCTCCCCATTTTTATCCTAGGTTCCCTTCTCTTCTTCCCACATCTAGAGAACCGCAGGTAATTGCTACTAAACTTCCGGTGCATCCACATACCTTAACCTAACCTAGAACCTAACCTAGAACCTAACCTAACCTAGAGCGTGAGTTCCCAATTTACTAAGAGTGTAGAGGAAAAAAATATATATCAAAGAGCATTTCGTTGTGACAAGCGACACATTATAGAAATAGAAATAACTGCAAGATACAGAACTTGAATAATAACTCGAGATTTGTTGAGGAAAGAAAAGAGTGGGGGGAACGACAAGTAGGCTGGCGTGATAACGTCATACAGTCCAAGCCAGCTGTTAGCCAGCCTACGTTAAAGCTGGTGTGTAAACAAACCCCCACCGTTGTGTAATTACCTCAGTCATGCCAATGAGCATTGTAGAATGCCTGGGCAGATGCGGGAGAGTCAAAGTACAACGTTTGGTCGTCAAAGTCCACGCGGAGGCGAGCTGGGTAAAGAATTCCAAAACAAATGTTTTTCTTGTACAGTCGGGCTTTCACGTCGTTGTAAGCCGCGCGTTTTCAGGACAGTTCTACGCTGAAGTCAGGGTAGAGTGAGATATTGTGGCCACGGTACCGCAGATCCTCCCTTCTCTTCCCAAAAACACGCTCCTTGTCCTGATAGTTGTGGAAGAGTACGATGAAAGCTCTGGGTCTGGGGTTGTTTCCTCTGGCTTTATTTTCTTTCTCCAGCCTGTGGGCGCGAGACAGTATGAGCGGTGTGGGGAAAAAGTTAGCACCACAAATATCCGAAAACAATTCGGTCATCAATTGGATTGGATCCGCGCCTTCCATTTTTTCAGGGATGCTGATCACTCTCAAGTTGGCTCTGCGCGAGCGGTTTTCAAGATCAGAGCGTTCTCCGTTTTGAGTTGAGCATATGCGCCCTCCACCTCGACGACTCTGTCGCTGTAGATAGACAAGCCCGATTCAACGGAGGTGATCCGTTGTCCATGCATATCCAGGGTGGATTTTATTGCCTCCAGGGTTCCATTCACCGGTGCGAGAGCTGATTCTAGCAGCGAGGTGACCACTGCCGTCGTGTCGGTGAGTATGGCAGTACGGAGGTTCTCCAAGTCGCTGGGCAAGGCTGACGCTGTGTTAGCTTTGGCTGGGGAAGCAGGCATGTCTTTAGCCCCGCTAGCAAGTTCAGTAGCTGGGAGGCTAGCAGCAGTTGCCTTCGACGTTTTATCAATTTTCTTTGCTCTTCCCATCATGTTGTGAAACGTAGTGCAGTATTCGTCTTTTAGTCTTAAAGTTTAGAGGGTGAATTGTAGCATGTCGCTTGTCAAATAAATAAATAGTTTGCAAGTTGTGCGGGAGCCACTCTAGCGACGTCTATCCCGTCTCCATGCTAAACCGGAAGTCAAGAAAGCAAACTTTACTTAACAGTTTGCAGAGAAGGTACAATACAATACGGCATTTCCTCCCCGGAAAAGCCCAGGGACCTTCGAGTCCCGTGCCCTTTCACGCTGCCGCGCCTCTTCAAAGGAGAGGGGGATAGGTACACATTTCGATCAAAAACATCACAGCGAACGCACAGCTCCCGGTGGCCCACCTAACGGGCGTGAAACCCCCCTGTCGACGCTTGATCTGCCCCACCATTTCCCCCTGGAGATGCACGCGAGCACTCGAGCTGGCCTAGTGAGCTGGCGCTCGGTAGAGATAAAAAACTCCTTCCCGGCCGACTGCATAAAACGCTGTTTATGCCGTTGGACAGGCCAGGGCACGCTGGCCCCAAAAGGCTGTTGCAATAAACACCTGAGAACATGCCCGGGTCAGTCGCTGACAGGAAAGAGCCCCCACAACGTTTCTCCCCCCTGTCTGGGTAGAACCGAGAGGGGATCGGTCCCCGAAAGGACGCCGACACAGGATTTATATACAGAGCCTGGGGGAAAAACCATCCGTCACAAATTCCGCTCATATGAGAGGGGAAGATGCCAGGTTTATCCCGGAGAGACCTCTCAATTGACAACGTGAGACGGGACCTGCCACGCAAATCTCAACTCAAGTTTCAAGTTTCAAGTTTCTTTAATAGTTGTCATACAGAAGTACCGAATACTTTCATACAAAATGCTTCTTACTGTTACGCTCCAGAGACTGTGCTAGACAAGATAGTATCAAATAACATAGTATAGCATGTAATTTAGAAGAAGAAAATGAGGTCACAGTGTTCGGTATAGACATATGTACAATGTTCTGAGTTACCATATAATATACAATACTATGCAGTGTACTAATGTACAGTACTATATAGTGCAAAGCAGAAATGGGATGAGGTACAATTTAGGTACAATTTACAGTAAGGTGTACGAGTTGTAGTGCAATCCTTCATCAATAAATATAAAGTGTGGGGAGTGGGTGCTACAGTGTGTTTGTTTAAAGTGGGTGTGTGCTATAAAGTGTGTGGAGTGGGTGCTACAGTGTGTTTGTTTAAAGTGAGTGTGTGCGTGTGGATGTGTGTGCTATGTGCGTTTGGTGGTTGTTGTTGTGTAGTGTTCATTGTTCGTTTAGCAGCCTGATGGCCTGGGGATAGAAGCTTCTTCTGAGTCTTTCTGTGCTCGCCTTGAGACTCCGGTATCGCTTGCCTGACCGCAGCAGTTCAAAGAGGCAGTTGTTCGGGTGACTGGAGTCTTTAATGATTCTCTTAGCCTTGCCCTTGCAACGCTTGTTGTAAATGTTCTGGAGGGTGGGGAGCCCCCCTCCAATTGTGTGTTCGGCTGAACGTGTCACTCTTTGTAGTCTGCTTCGGTCTTGTGCAGTGCTATTCCCAAACCAGGAGGTGATGTTGCCGGTCAAGATGCTCTCTATTGTACATGAGTAGAAGTTCTTAAGGATCTTCTGACTGACTTGGAACTTCCTTAGGCGCCTGAGGAAGTAGAGGCGTTGTCGTGCCTTCTTCACAACACTGTCAATGTGTGTGGTCCATGTCAAGTCCTCGGATATGTAGGCTCCGAGGTACTTAAAGCTGTTGACTCTCTCAACCGGTGCCCCGTCGATGCTGAGGGGGCTGTAGTCCTTGACCCCCGACCTCCTGAAGTCCACAATCATCTCCTTTGTTTTGCTGACGTTCAGGGAGAGGCTGTTTTCCTGGCACCATCCCGCCAGGACCTTGACCTCTTCCAGGTAGGCCCTCTCGTCGTTGGCAGAGATCAGGCCCACCACCACTGTGTCATCAGCAAATTTGATGATTGTATTGCTACTCCGCTGAGCCACACAGTCGTGTGTGTACAGGGAGTAGAGGAGGGGACTCAGAACACAGCCCTGGGGGGCCCCTATGTTGAGGGTGATGGATGAGGAGGTGCAGTTGCCTGCTCTCACCACCTGGGGTCTGCCAGTCAGGAAGTCCAAGACCCACTGGCAGAGGTCATAGTTCAAGCCCAGGTCCCTGAGCTTGGCTATGAGTATGGAGGGGACTATGGTATTGAATGCCGAGCTGTAGTCGATGAATAGCATTCTCACATAGTTCCCCTGCCTCTTGTCCAGGTGTGATGCTGCTGTGTGCAGCACATGGGCTATGGCGTCCTCCGTGGACCTGTTGGGGCGGTATGCAAATTGCAGGGGGTCCATGTTGATGGGGAGGGAGGAGCAGATGTAGCCCTTTACTAGCTTCTCAAAGCACTTCATGGCGATGGAGGTGAGAGCTACAGGGCGGTAGTCGTTGAGGCAAGCAGGCTTGAATTTTTTGGGTACAGGGATAATAGTGGACTTCTTCAGGCAGGTGGGGATGACAGCCTGTTCTAAGGACAGGTTAAATATGTCAGTGAATACTGGGGCCAGTTGGTCGGCACAGACTTTTAGGACGCGGCCGGGGATGCCGTCCGGACCTGCTGCCTTCCTGATATTCACTTTTTTAAAGGTCCGCCTCACCTCATGCTCTGTTACCCTGAACACTGCGCCTCCATCAGCAGCCGACCCCCCCCCCCCCCATTGCTGTGGCTTGTGAGCTGGTGTTGTTATTACCAGCATCAAACCTCGCATAGAAGGTATTGAGGTCATTTGCTAAGGAGATGTCACTGTTCAGTTTGAGGGAGGCGCCTTTGTAGTCTGTCATCGTTTTGAGCCCCTGCCACATAGCTCTAGAGTCAGCTTGTTCAAACTGGAGTTCAATTTTATCCCTGTAGCGCCGTTTGGCCTCTGACACTGTCCTCCTTACGTTGTATCGCGCCACCTTGTGGTCATTCATGTTGCCTGCCACTAGGCCGTCGTTGTATGCTTTGGTGCGCTCTCTCAGAGCTTCACGGACGGATTTGTCTACCCAGGGTTTTTGATTTGGGTAAACTCTCATTTTGGTAGTGGGGATTGTTTCTTCCACCAAAGTACAAACATAGTCCAGCACTGTCTCCGTGTAGACATTAATGTTATCTGTGTCGCGGAACACATTCCAGTCTGTGCAGTGAAACGCAAACTGGAGCGTCTCCTCTGACGTCAAATCCCATTTCTGCACCTCTCGCGAGACTACAGGAGTACTTTTGATTCTCTGTTTGTACATTGGTGAAAGAAAGATGGACGCGTGATCTGATTTACTAAAGCCACTATCAGAATGAGCCTTGTAGCCACCTTTAAATTGCGTGTAACAGTGATCTAGGATGTTACCGCCTCTGGTGTTGCAAGTCACATGCTGATAGAAGTCAGGTAATACCTTTCTCAGATTGGCGCTATTGAAATCACCCAGCACCAAAATGGCGGCGTTAACGTTCGCCGCTTGTATTCTATTTACCTCGTTGTGGAGTCTGGAGAGCGCGACGTTGTTGCTGGCTTGCGGTGGAATATACACTCCTACAAGGATGATCGCCGTTAACTCCCTCGGGAGGAAGAAAGGACGACACTTGATGGTTATATATTCCAGGTCTGGGCAGCAGTGGTTGGATAATTCCTTCACGTTAGTTGGATCGCTCCAATTGTTGTTAAACATGAAGGCAATACCTCCTCCACGTTGTTTACCGGACTCTGCTGTACGATCCTTGCGGTGGATAAAGAAGTGTTCAGCTGGTTGGATTGCGTGGTCTGGAACGTCCGACGTGAGCCACGTTTCGGTGAAGCAGAGAACGTTGCAGTCCCTAACGTCTCTTTGGTATTGAATCCTTGCTCGGATGTCATCCAGTTTATTGTCAATTGATTGTACATTGGCTAGCAATATACTGGGCAATGGCGTTCGGTGGCGTCTGGATCTCAGCCTGTTACGGATCCCAGCTCTCTTCCCACGTCGTCTGGTTCCTTTGTTCCTGGGATCAAGGAACAAAGGCTCTGGTCCCATTTTCCGGAGAATCTCCTCAGGCCATTGTTGCGGTTCGGAAAGCTGGTCCAGTGAGTAATCCAATCGGTAAGTTTCCCGTAATCCGATGTCTATAAGTGACTGACGGTCATACACATTAAATGCACCTACTGTTGGTACAGACAAAACTCTTAAAACTATAAATATTAACAAAAGTAAGCACAGTCTCGACGGAGCGAACAGAAAGGCAGCCGGACGTTGCAGCGCCATTCTAGTATAACTCACGGATATATCTCTCTGGCCAATAAGAAAATGCGAAAGCCTGTGACGTTTTCAATGACTGGGAACCCCAGCCCACCCTCTAAGCTGGTGGGTATGGGGAATTCCCCCCCCCCTCCCCCCCTCTAAACTGGTGGGTATGGGGAATCCCCCCCTCCCCCCCCAAGACGAGCAGGATATGCAGATATTGCCCTGACGTCGAGGGAGCTGACGGGGCGGGAACCCTACGCACTAGCGTGATGACGGTAACGCGCACAAGGGATCCCAGAGTAAAGAGGCGCGCTCATTTTGAGCTACGTCCTCCCCCTCCGTCGTCAGAATCTCACCAAGGATATAACCATACCCAAAACAAAACATGCATGAGGTGAAGCACGGAGCGGCGCCACTAGCCGTGCACTGTGTCACAAATGAAAGACACCCACAATCGTGTGCTCATTTCATCGTTTTGAACAACCAACATAGCAGCTAGCTACCAAACCCTGGGATCAGGGGCTGCATCTGTTCAAAAGGCGCGTTCACCCGAATCCCCACGCCTCCGCTCCATAAGCGAAAGACTTGTCGTCCGCCATGTTTTTCACCTTATCAGGTGAAAAACCACACAGACTGAGTGAAAGAGAGGGGCAGCGCCCTTGGCTATGTGCTAATTGTACATTGCTTGCAAGCTAACATGATAGCAACACCAATTATGAATTCAGAGTCTACGCCTGTTTAAAAAGGCGTGTTCTCACATGAATCCTGCAACTCTCCCCACACACAAGAGAATGCCACGCATCAACTTTAGCTGTTTTAACAGACAAACAACGGGCCCTCATTACTAATTTCGTACGAGGGCTACCCCAAAATACGCAATTATCTGCCATCAGAGAGACCGCGCCCGCTCTTGATGGGGTTCGTTTGATGTTGACGCCGGAGCTACCTCTCTAACAAGGGAGGGGCGATCGACGGCTTCCGAGCGGCACCACACTCAGCGCCGTTTGTGAGCGGCGGAGGTTGGGAGGAGGGAGTGCTGGTGGAACCGCCAGACCATCCGCCACAGCCACTCACCGAATGGCGGGAGCAGCAGCAGCGGAGAGCTTGCACCTCAAGTCATCCCTGGAGGTCAACGGTCTCCGGGCGGTGCGCACCCAGCTCTGCACAACGCCGAGGCTCACCCTCTCGCCACGAACGTGGGACTAGGGAACCCCCGCGGCGCACAGAGGAGGTCGCGATGGAAATTGCTGGTGATGCCATCCTCGGGATCCGAAAAATAGCAACCACAGAAACTAATTAAGCTAAATGCCACTTGCATGCCGTGTGCATATAGCGAAACACTTCCTGAAGTGAACGAATTGGGAAGGCAGAGTACGGTGACGCACACCCCTCGCTTATATGCATGGTGGGAAGGGGGCGTGGCCGGACAAGTAAAGGTGACACGGGAATATCCCATAGGGAGCAGAACGTAACCAAAGACGAAATGTAACTATAAGGGTGACCAAGCAGAAAGGATGGTTGTAGGTAGCTTCCAGCAGTAACCAAGTGATTTATTTTACAGTTGTGATGGATGCAGAATATGTACAGTGGAGGTTAAAAAATATAAAAAGAAAGAAAGAATTGGGCCCTGCATGCTGTCAGTTGCTGATCACATTAATAATGACATTACTTTTTAGGAGGAACTCCTACCCCAATCTTGGATATAAATCTCTTAACTCTAGAGGGCACGGCCTAGCCCTGGCTGTGACAATGTTGTTATGTAACGTTACATGTTCACCACATCTAACGTTACCTAACCCAAAACGACACACAATTTTCCTTTCAGTAAAGCAAATAAAACCAATGCATGTTTTGATCAGATGAAGTAATCCAGTCAGAGACAGGAGATTTGTACTTCAGCTCGCAATTTGTCTTGCAGTGGACTGAAAACCAATTGTTTGTTAATTGCATTTATGTTGATGGCAGTGAGTGCTGATCAGGAAGCACTATTTATTTGATTTTAATTATTTGATTTTTATACTTTATAATAAGTATCTTGTACAATGAATGTCATCCTTAACTAAGGATGAGATTGTTAATGATGTTGATAATGAAGTAATTGATGATGTAATTGATGTTGATAATGATGTAATGTCTTGAATATTGTTGTATTGTTGTAAGTGCCGGACCCCAGGAAGAATAGCTTTTGTCAAGTGCAAAAGCTAATGGGGATCCTAGATAAACATAAACATAAACCACTTTCACATTGGGTCCTTTTCTTTGACTGCTGCACAGCTCTGTGAACCAGTATACAGCTTCTCTCCTGGGCTGGTGGACTTTATTTGGCCAAACGATTTTTCACAGTATATAACTCATGCACTTGCATTACAGGCACTTGTCTTTTTAGACTGAAAATGGCGCCGGCTGACATGACACTCTCCCTCCTAGACACAAACTGAAGAACAAAGATGGTCCCCCAAACAACCAACAACAAAACACTACCTTTCACAATGCAACAATCATAAAATTAAACCATACAATTGCAAGAGGGAGCCTGGGTGACTGTTTAGTCTCACTGATTATTATTGAATTAGAATTGTTACTGTACATATCTGCAGATTTTCTTTTGCCCAACATTTATGGAAGGCAGATCCTTCAATAGCTCCTTTTGGCGATTGTGTAAGTTAATACAGTACATAACGTTAGGTTATGACTATAACCAAGTTCTGTCAACACTTAGTGAGCGCTCAGCATTCATTGCATATATCTCGCTTCAGCATATATACACTGAATAATTTCACAAATGTACCTTTAAATGCCAGCATTCATCTGGCCACACCCCCATCCGCTTACCTATATAAGCAGGGGTGGTGCCACACACTCATCTCCTTCCCAACAAATTTCATCACAATGAATGAATGAAAAATCAAGGGCCTGCAGCGTCGTCTAAATGCTGAGCGTTCACTAAGTGTTGACAGAACTTGGTTATAGTCATAACCTAACGTTCTGTTCCACACTAGCTCACGCTCAGCGTTCATTGCATAATAGGAGCTGAGCGGGAGCTAGAAGCTCGACAAATGTACCCTGCTGAGGCCCCCCACAACCATCAGACCAGGGAGGGCCGAGCCCCCCCGACCCTCCCTAATGGAGGGCACCCCCCCTATTGGTGGCTTCACGGGAGGGCGACGGACCCGACCGTGCGAAGAGGCACTCAAGCAACTCAACGCACAGGGTGAGCAGACCGTGGCTTGACCCCACGACTACACACACGCACAACCCGCATGTCACCCGGGAACGAACGGAGGGAAACAACCTCGTTACTGCCCCCAGAATCACGGGGTCAAGGGCAAACCCAACCCCATGGCAAGGCCGTAGCAGCGGAGCGCGAAGGAAGACACAGACCCACCAAAAGGACTGGACTCCCTGGAATGGGGGCCCGGAGAAGTCCATGATGCCAGCATCAAGACCCCACCAGGTGGGCACGTAGTGCCGCGCCCCCCACATCGCCAGCGTATTCGGACAAAAGCCCCTCAGCCGAGCGGGCCCTGTCCCCCCAATAGTACACCGCCTGGCACACTGACCCTGCAACAGGCAGTCAGCATGGCCGTAAGCACACAAAAAAGGTTAACCAACGGAAGCAGGCAGCGATCCGGGGAAAAACCAGGCAACAGGCTATTAACCCTAGCCTGGAGACTGCGGACGAGACAGGCGCCAGAGGGGACAGCTGAACACAGCCGCCCCGGCGGAAGGAGCGGAAGCTGGCGGTGTTGCATGACCAAGCCTCCATTCAAAAACCCCCACCCAGAGGGGTTGAGGCAGAGAAGGCTGACACGATTGGCAGACGTCATGAACGTGCAGGGGCACCCTCAACCGGTGAACCCGAGAGTTGACACTGCTCCAACACACCAGGGAATCAACCACCTTGGCGTTACCCAATGCGGTGGTTGTTCCTATAACCCCTCAAGAAAAAACTCCAAAACACCGGCTATACCGCAGTACAAGTGTTTCAGTTTTCAAAAAAGGGTTAACCCAGGCCTACAGGTCGACGAAACATTACCTCGGACCGGGCCTGGCGATACGGGAAACACAGGGTCACCAGAGGAGGTCAAAGACCACCCCAACAGGCCCCTCTTCGCCATGCGTGAGAGAGGAGCGAAAAAGAATGGAGAACCAGCCCCTAAGCACACCGTACTTGGTATTCCCAGGCGGTCTCCCAACCAAGTACTAACCAGGACCAACCTGTGTAGCGGCCGAGATCCGACGAGATCGAGCGTGTACAGGTTGGCATGGCCGTAAGCCATGACGACAGTGCTGAGTAAAAACGTACCCAACCAGGGTCTCCATAGCGCTTAACCCTGTGACACCCGGACCGACCTGGCATTTTTCCCCCTGAAAAAAGCCCAAGTCCCTCAGGGTACCAGAACAGCAGATCTGCATCCCCGGCGGACAACGGGTTCAACTGATCCGGACCAGCGTGACCAGAACCAGTCCCGTGCCCTAACCACGCCGACATGCCTACTCCAGGAGAAAGGGCAGATATGCGTGTCGATCTTAACATGAAAAGAAGGCGCCACCCAGACGTTCGGGCGAACCGCGCCTGGTGGCCCACCCCAAGGGCGTGAGACCCCTCTACATATGTTCAGATCCATTCCGTCATCATCCCCCAGACATGAACGAGAATCCGTCGATAACCAACCCAGGTCGTGGGATGTGGTCGTCGGAAGAGGAAAAACCCCCATCTCAGTCGCTTTATAAAAACGCCGTTTTAACCACAAGCAACCAAGGCGTGCCAGTCAGTCGCCTGTTTACAGCGAGCTAGCATTATACGTGCGTCGGGACACACCCCCATCAATGAACAGGCTATTTAGACCTGTCATTGAATCCCCAAGGCGCCCAGGGGAACGACAAGAGGGGTGTGACACTTCCTAACTCCAACACCTTTTGAATAGAAAAGAAGTAAGCATCAACAGTATGTATCCCAGTCTACACAGCCGGGGGTAAAAATTGTTCACATTTTTACATCCCACCACCCTCCCATAGGAAGGAGACGGAGATCCCCAGAGAGACTTCCCACGCGAGCTGTACAGATTGAAAAGAATATATTGCACCTTGAGCCATGTAAAAAATTGGTTTTAGGGCTCTCCGGGGAAGAGGCACTGAACCCATACACACTCAATAATCGAATTGAATCGAATACATATACAATAGAATAGGACACCTTCTAGAGGGTCCACTCACTTTGACAATCTGAGGAGGAAGGCTCTGTACTCTGATGGAGGCTCCCTCACATGGAAGGAGGAGTCCGAAGTCACAGAAGGCCCGAATAGGCGCTTGGTGAGGAGGAGCCCTGACCACCCCCCTGAAACAGATCCATCACATGGACCTGAACAGCACACGGAAGTCCTACCAACAGAGACGCGCACGGTGACGTACTCTATGGCGGGGGAATTTCTGCGGTGCACACGCCCAATATACCAGGCCGTGGGACCAGGAAACTCCCTCCCCCCCCCCCCCCCCGCCCCCCCCGTAACGTGCCGAACCGCAACGTGACGGGAACCTTGAAGGACAGGGGGTGTACCCTTGACCGACAGAAACAAGGGGGAGAGGAAAGGTTACCAGTTCACCCCTTTACGACCCCACACCCATGATACGATGTAATGACAAAAAGAGAATATGACACAGTCATAGTCAGCTCTATGAAGCGTTTGACAGCTCCACACAGCGCATGAGCCAACCTGCTATCTGATTTTTACTAAGGAAAAAACACAGAATAGAGAGGGCTCTCTAAGAGCCCCGGTCCAACATACACATGTGCTTCTGTGGCCAGTCCAACCCAGTTGTAGGTCACATGACACACACAACCCATCATCACCTACAAAAAATGGCAAAAACACTCTACAGAGGAACGCCGTTTTTCATAATGAGAGAATACATAATTCTCGATTAGTATCGGCCACAGGCCTTGCTAAGCACACACGACAGCGACCAAACAATCTTTTCTTTTAGGAAAATAAAGTTTCTCCAGCAGTTTTAGCACAACCTCAGCAATCAAGCTAAGGGTTACATCGCATCCCTACCACACAAAAGACACAAAGTAGTGCACAACATGTCTGATAGGAGGATGAAAAAGTCCCCAGGGAACCGGGGGGAAACACAATCCTCTTATTTTACCCTTAATACGGCCAGTTAAAACAGGAAAACCTGTTAATATGTGAACACTGTTCATTGTCATCACAGGCTGAGAAAAGAACATTCTTTTACTCACTTGTCACTAAGCATAGCTTCATAGGTTAGTTACCTTAGTTGTGAGTACACGGTACATATAAACACACATGATGTTTCTCACACAACAACCAGATCATTTTCACATCTGTAACAACCCGATTTGCACGGAGAAGCTAACTGCCAGTGACAAAGACAGTTCACACATAACTCGCGTCGTATCCTAAATGCATTGCAGCAACACACGTTTTGGGAAAACATCGTTATTCACAACACATTTAGAAAGGTAAAACCAGAAGACGTGTTATAAGGTCTGGTCAAACCTTGTCCTACCCGGAACGTAGATCAGCGAAGTGCAGTCTCAAGACACCGTAGGAACACAGCCGTCCTGTGTTGTTCGATCCGGGCACCGTCGCCGCTCTACCCGTCGCAACGGTCCCTTTGTTGACGCAATCCTTGCCGTCCTGGCTCAGGGCAGGGTCGACGAACATCCCCTGTCAAAGACGACGCCGTAGTCAAGAGTGTAAAACATGTTACAATCAAAGCACGTACAACAGAGTAGCATTAAGCTAACGGCCGCTCCAACCGTCGGTCGCTATTACGCCTGCTCGCGAGACGCCGAGCGAACGGCGCACGCGACCAGAGGGGAGCTCACGGCGGCGCGCGAGTAGCAGAAGCTACCTCGCGCTGGCCTCGTCCGATAGCAGCAAGCTAACGTTTCCTAGTGATCACGACAGCTAGCGCCGCAGCTAACAGCTGACTGGCTAACAGTAGGCCCAACCTCTGTAGGCCCCGCAGTGATCCCAGCAGGCTAACGCCGCAGCTAACAGCTGACCGGCTAACCGTAAGCTAAGCAGCTATCACTTGAACTTGTACACAATGACATAACACTCACCCAGACAGGCCGTCGTTCTGAAACCCTCCTCACTTTTTAAGAGAAAAGAGAAACAAGATGTCAACACAGCTTTACAACGGTGATTTGACCAACACCCGACGGAATCAGCACAATACCAAACTGGCCTGTGTAGCTGACTTGAACATGGATCTTCCGCTAACGAACATCCATGCACATATCTCCTCGTGAAGGAATACTCTCATTTGGATATGAAAGAAGGGGCTACACGGTGACAGGGAGATACCCACTCGTCCAGAAAACACAGGGATCACCAGTGTTAATGGTCGCGGCCCACTAGTTAAAACTACAATGGTCTTCAGACCAAGGTCTTCTGTCGCCTAGGTGGCTGAACAAAGGACCCTAGCCTGGGGCCGGTTTCCATAAACATTGTCAAGTAGCCCCCATAGCACTAACAGACAAGTGAAGCCCGCCAGCAACAGTACTCACCCAACCTGAAACCCACCGCTTCTCACAACAGCGGCGCGTCCGACAATTCAGCTGTGGCCTGACAGGTTTCACCACAACAAACACAGCAATGAACTGCAGTTGAGAAGCATGCAGCGGCGTGCTCCCAATACGAAAACCGGTGGAGGGTTTTTAGAATGATCACCATCTTCCAGACACTCCAGTGATGAAGACAACATTGCCGTATTTTCTCGAAAATAGTGAGAGAGAAAATAAAGATATGATGTCAACGTATCTCCTTGTTCTTCCTTTCCTCGTAAACAATATTTTTCTCCACGTCAAGTGGGCATATGAGCAACACGTTGCTTGTGATGAAATTTGAGAAGGAGATGAGTGTGTGGCACCACCCCTGCTTATATAGGTAAGCGGATGGGGGTGTGGCCAGATGAATGCTGGCATTTAAAGGTACATTTGTGAAATTATTCAGTGTATATATGCTGAAGCGAGATATATGCAATGAACGCTGAGCGTGAGCTAGTGTGGAACATAACTGTTTTTACAGTTCCTTTCTTCGTTTGAAGCATGTATGAAGCTTTATGAAAATGCCTTGCTCCTCCGGCAGCTTATCTAGCAATCCCTCAGCATGTCCTCGCCTTCTCCTCTCTCTGGTTTCTGTACTTTTCAATGTATTTTGTCTCAAAGTGACGACTCAAGTTGTCGAATACTTTGAATACAGCTGCGTGTTCCGTACAAACTAGGTACATACTTTACTGCTAACCTCAGTGGAAAAAATACATAGAAGTCCATTTTGTGATCATGTTATTTTGTTTCTTATTCAATAAGAATACACAAATCACACAGCCATTGAACACTGACAATAAGTCCATGACTTGTTAATAAACACCCTCGGCATCAACCTTTTGCTTTTTAGCACACATTTTGTTCCGCTAGCCCAGGGGTTCCCAAACTTTTCAGGCCGGGGCCCAGAAAATAAGGCGTCAGAGAGCCGCGGCCCAATGCACATCGTCTGGTTTTTTTTTTTTTTTTTTGTCATGCGACCGATTTTTTTAGCCAAATATCACTTCAATCCTATTAAGTTAGTTCAAGTTAGTTATTCATTTATATGTGCTATTTATGAGAGGGCTAACTTGTTGCAAAATAATAATGATAATAATAATAGCCTCATTAAAATACTATTGTTGCTTCGGTTGTTTTCAGCGTTTTATGTGCATAATCTGTTATTTAGTTTGAAATGTTCGTTGAAATAAGTAGATTTTTCGTTTTTGTTTATTTATTAAGTTAATATAAAACCATATAGTCACATTTTAGAATACTATAGAATAGAATTTTAGAATACAACTAGAAACACTGTCCTGGCCTGCTTCTAAGTTCAGTGGCCTGACAAAAAAAAATTAAATAAAAAATAAAAAAGTTTTTTTTTTTTTTTTTTTTTTTTTAAATCATCTCGCGGCCCATCCGTGGCTGCTCGCGGCCCACCTTTGGGTCGCGACCCCGACTTTGGGAACCACTGCGCTAGCCAACATGCTGCATTGCATGAACAAAATGAGAAGCTCTGTACACACACACACACACACACACACACACACACACAGCATCACGTTCCTCACCAGGTGCCTCTGTGACACTTCAATCAATTTCAAACGTCACTCATGTCAATATCAATTTCACATGAAAGGAAGAAGGCACACCCACACACACACACAAGCATTTCATTTCAAATTTGAAATCTGATTTTGAGACTTTATTGTGATCTTGCAATGATGGTGCCTATTGCAATTAGTCTAAGGAATCGTGTAGCCTACTGTACATCCACCTTTTTGCTGTTCAACCGCTGGTGCTCTCATTGTCCCAGTGAGTCTGGAAATATCTTACATAGTGTACCATTGTTTAGTATTCTGCCAATATGGCGCAATGCCCTCCTTGGCCATGTTGTATAGATTACATTCTACCTTAAATCATGTCTCCCAGTCACATCGATCTTGGCTCATGAAAACCTCTAGTTATAGTGGTATAGTGCTTCCATTATCAATGGTCCACAGTCAGACACTCTGAATCATCGTGCTTTGTTCAGTTCTGCTATGGAAACATGTTTGTTTAGGTGCCCTAATTAAAAAGCTAGACGACACTGCATGCGCAAACACTCTCAGAGTGCCCTCAGTAATCACTTAAAAACTAATTTAGCCCCCACATTAATGACATCTTGTCAGAGAAATATAGCAGGTGTTGGCAGGGCCCTAATCAGAGAAGAAAAGCAAAATGGAAGAAAAGACAACTTCAAACGGGAGGTGTTTCTGAGTCCCAGTGATGGGCAGTAGCTAGCTACAAGTAGCGACGCTACATAGCTTAACGATAGGTTATGTATATAACCTAGTTATATTAGTATTGGCTGAGCGTCCCGCTCTAGCCTATTGAGATACCCCTTATCTCCTATGGTACCTAATGTACCCCACGAACAACTAAATGCACCCCACCTGAGGGCCCCGCCCCTATGGAGGCGTAGCCTATATAACCATGACTCTGGTCGCCAAACACTCTTCCTCGCCAAATCTCGTTAAAGCAAAAGATCCCTCAAAAGGGAACTCAGGGCCGTGTAGAGCGGGACGCTCAGCCAATACTAATATAACTAGGTTATATACATAACCTATCGTTATATATCGTATGGCTATCGCGTCCCGCTCTAGCCTATTGAGATATGGGTTAGAGCGGACGCAAGACCCAACAGATGTACCCCCTGAGGACCTGTAAGCCCACATCAAGGGGTGCGGGGAGCCCTGTCACCCCATCCTTCCTAGTGAAGGGGGGGCGCAGTCAACTCCACCTGAATGCGAACAAGAGGGAACCAGAACCCCTTGAACACACCGCACAGGCGGAACCACGTGTGACTCAACACACTGTGGCCCAACCCACACACTCCTGCTACCCTACCAAAGGACGGGAAGCAGGGAAGGCCACAGACCCCAGAACCGCCTGGGAGACAGAACCCCCGGTCATGTCCATGAGGCAAAACCTTACAAAGGGGCCCGGGGAGGACCATGAAGCTGCAGCACAGATGTCCTCCACCGAGGCCCCACCCAGGAGAGCGGCAGAGGCAGCCACCCCACGATCGGAGTGCGCCCTGACGCCCCCGGGGGGATCCTGCCCAGCCAACGTGTAGCAGAGGGCAATGCCCTCGCACAACCAATGGGACAGGCGCTGTTCGATAGTGCCTTACCGGCATGAGAACCACCGTGACAGACAAAAAGCTGAACGGTGACCCCGAGGTCCTGAGTACGGATGAGGCAATTCCCAAAGCACGGACCGGACATGACAGGTGAAGGCCCGCATCTAACTCACCACCGTGAGGAGGCGGATGAAACGCCTGAACCACAATATCCCTGGAGCGGAAGAACTCCGGATATTTACAGGCACGAAGGCAGGATTAGGCCGCAGAGTGGCACTGCAATCGGAACGAAAGACAGGCACTCTGGGCGTACCGAGAGAGCACAAAGCACACCCACGCGTCAGCGGAGGTGACGGCCAGCAAGAACGCGGTCTTGAACGACAGCTGTTCCAACGTCGCCTGCTCGAGCGGCTCAAACGGGGCCAAGGACAACCGACCGAGGACCAGTTGAAGATCCCAAGTCGGAGCCCAGGAGCGTTGCACCGGCTTAACGCGTCGAGCGCCAAGCAGGAAACGCTTCACAAGAGGGTGGCTGAACAAGACATCCCCTCAACCCCTCATGATAGGAGGATATAGCTGCTGCATATACCCTCACCGTCGAAGCCGACAGTCTATCAAGGAGAGACTGGAGGTAACTAAGGACAGCATCCAGGGGGCAGGAGACTGAGTCCCGGCCCCCCGCCTTACACCACACTTGGAACATACGTCATCTGCCCGCGTAAGCGCGACAGTGGAGGGAGCATGCGCATTCCGGATGGTAACACCATCAGAATCAAGAACCTGCGCCCCTCAACGTACCCGTCCCAACAACTGACCTAACAGATGTATGGGGAAGAATCCCTGGCGGCACGGCATCGGTCCCAGACCTGCCTGGCTATGTCCAGACGTAATCCTCACCCGTCAGGATGAGGACCGCCCCGCGACAGTACACCTGCACCCACATTCTCCCTGCCGGGGATGTGGGGAGCCCTCAGGCCGCGCAGATGGAGGACGCCCATAGCCAGCCGCCCGCCGCCTGGTGCAGACAGGGGGAGCGTACTCCTCCCTGTCTGTCGATACACGACACTGACGATGTATCGTCCGTCCTGATCAACACCATTTGTGGACCAGAAGGACTGCTTTCAACACCAACACATTGAACACATGGTTTGCCAGCTGCCCCCTACTGCGTTGGCCCGACGCGTCACCAGCGAGGGAGGCGTCGGTGAAAACGCGACGTGAGACAGCGCCGTAACCGTCCTAGGACAGAACCTCCCGAGCGTGTTGACAACACGCTCTGAGAGGGATGCCCATAGCCCTCCAACCGTTGACTGGGAAGAGGAGTACTCTACATCCAGTCTACAGCAACCCCAGGCTGGTAGAGACCTGCCTGGTACGAGACCTGACGATCCACCTTGACCGCGAAGGACCAGAACGTCATCAGGGCAGAACACTCCATAACCCCTGACGACGCAGAGGCCCCAGTGCGGCCTCCACGCACTTGGTGAAGATGCGGGGAGCCAGAGAAAACCGAACGGCAGCCTCTGGTACTCATACGCTAACCCTGCAAAGGAAGCGTAGGTAAGCCCTAGGATGGAAGATCGGAGATGCGCATACGCATCCTACAGGTCTATGGAGGAGAACCAGACCCCCACCTGACAGTGTTCAACAGGTAGGAGACGATCCAAAAAATGCTGAACCTTCCCATGGGACAGGTCCAGCCTGGGTCTTACACCCCTCCCTCCCGACTTCTCAGGCAGAGAACACCGGGAGGAGAACGCCACGACGATGGCTTGCTTCGTCCACAGAGATTGGATCTCGTTGACCAGAGCTGTCACTGCTGGAGACCCTGACAATAGAGTCTGTACCAAACCTGAAAACGGGTGGGGTTGTGTAAACACAAGTCCCCGCCTCAGCGTTCTCTCCATCCACCTCGACATATGGTACTGCCGTAGTCATATGTGATGACACTCCCAACGCACCCGCCGTCACGTGGCGCAGGTCCGCCAGGAACTGTAGATAGTTGGCCCGGTCCCCCCGCTGTGCGTAGCCAACCCTGACCCTGACACCACCCACGAGGCAATCGCACCTAAGGGGGGACCCCGACAGAAAGGGCCGGTCTGATACGGAAGGCTTCCGATGAAAAAAGCCCCCCCACTGAACACCCCTCCAGAACATGCTGAGGAGTTGTTCTGCAGCCGGACATGCAAGGTGTAAGGACCCCATGGGTTCCTACACACCGTAGCCCTGCAGTGATATTACTACCACCCCAAATCACGCGTGCCTGCGACCACTGCCAATATTTCAGGAGTGGGAGGCACCAACATGATACCTGGCCTGGCGAAGGCGAGGCCGGGGAAGCCCGCACTGTGTGCCTCAAAAGGTTTCGAGCCCCCCTGCTGACAACACTTAAGTTGACAGACGTAACACCAGGCTCAACCAACACATCTTATGGTGTGGGAGCCGCTTGACAGCACAACATTCTCACGGACAGACCCAGGCTCAGCCATCAACTGGGTGTCAGCTCCTGTCCCCATGAGAAGCGAAAGGGGGGCCGCCCGCGCTTCAACGAAGGCACGCGGCCCGCAGCCAAAGGAAACAATCAGAGCCCACTTGTTCCGCTGGTGTTGGGGAAGGGAGTGATCGGAGAGCGGGCTGCTCGCGGCAGGACGGTGACGGCTTGTTTGTTCAAGCCGAACCCATCCTACATGGCCGATCCCTCGGCCGCCAAGGCTGTCGGCCTTGTGGACACCTGTCGAATCAACGCCCAGGATACCTCCGGCGGGGGAAAACATGGCCGCCTGTCGAGGGCCTCGTCATCGCCGCTGACGAGGCCGTGCTCTCTCTTCTTCTGGCTGCGCGGTGTGAGGCGGTGTAGGGCCTAGGACAATACCGCCCGCGCTCCAGCAGAAGACCAAAATCCCCTGCGGAGAGGGGAACCCTGAGTGGTTATAGCTTGCGGCTGGGTCAAAGCTAATAACGTCAACAACCTCGCGCGATGTGTCGACGTCGGCTGGCCCTCAAGGCCCCGCCACACAATTTTTTTATTATTTTTTTTTTAATAGAAAAAAACAGCAATTCGAACACAGTTATAATCGCTGCCAATTCCATACCGTGGCGGTACAGGCTTTAACAGCCCACCAGCCACTCGCCAGGCCGACCCACCCATGGCGTCGGCCGGGTGGGGCACTGTTTCAATATGTCAAAAACAAAGGACTGATGTTAACACGGAGCACCAGTGGTGGTTGCAAACAGCAACCTCCACTGTGGTGTGCACCATGAAAGGGTTAAATGAATAAAAGAACTAAACCACAAAATACTGTAGAATGAGCAAACCCATATACACAGCGTTAAGGGGAGGCGGACCAGAGTGAACTAGACCCACCTTCATTCAAAATATTCACAACAGCACACCAGCCCTAGCTTAGCCCATTTACCAAAAAAGGTAAACAAAGCCCCCCCCGCACTACTCCCCCAGTATACCGATTGACCGTCAGTATGAATGGTTGAGAGGAGAGAAAGCTGTAGCAAGACAGACCTTCTCATAGCAGAGTGACAGAACGAAACAATAGCCCACTACACAGGGCCGCCTCAGGGGGTGGGGGGCCTCGCATTTAAAATCGCACAGGGCCTCACATTTCTCCCAGGCGGCCGTGCCCCTATACTACTACAGCCTAGCGTGAGGCGATGTGGAACCCAGATCAACAACCGCCTGCGCACAGACACGCAACATGTTTACCATGTCGGCTGGACCCATAGCCCCACTACCCGACGCCAATGTGGATAGGAACTAGCCAGCTGAGCCATAACCCGCCGTTAAGTCCCATCCTGCAGTAATATAGCTCTACTGCTACACCGCCGAGCTCACGCATCGGCCCCAGATGGGGACACCGTTCCATAGACCCCGCCGGAACACAAGGTAACATACCTGGCTAGGCTACCTAGCCACGGCCTACCCTGTTGTCAACCCATTTACCAGAAAAAAGGTAAATAGGACTCAGCAAAAAAAACCACAACAGCCACCGACTGACCTTCATTGATGAACCGGGCAAGAGGAGGGAGAAGTGACAACATCTCACGGCGGAGACATTAGAACAGCAGTTAGTATGTAGCAGTAGTGGTAGCATGTGGCATTAGCGATAGCATGTAGCATAGCATTAGATGTTTAGCAGCACGCCCAAGACAGTTTGGAAACCGTTCACTGCAGTGAACGTTCACCAAACCATCCTGCCCCCGGCGCCAACACACAACATGGTTGTGTAACAAAACAAACCAGCATTACTAACACTAATACCCATGCCTGAAGACACAGGGCCTACCTGGGTACAAGCTGGCCCGACAGCCAATCTTGTACAGCTGAACCTTGATCTGCTGTCATCAGACGAGGAACATCAACATAGGCCCGTCGTGTCGCCGAAAACATGCTTCGAAGATGCCAGGGGCCAGCAACCTCCGGTAAGCTTTCAACATTATGACTCTGATCTTTTTCATCCTGCTAGTTACGTATGGTGCACGCAGCCGATACGATGGAACGAAAATAGAGGAAGAGTGTTTGGTGACCAGAGTCATGGTTATATAGGCTACGCCTCCATAGGGGCGGGGCCCTCAGGTGGGGTGCATTTAGTCGTTCGTGGGGTACATTAGGTACCATAGGAGATAAGGGGTATCTCAATAGGCTAGAGCGGGATGCGATAGCCATACGATATATAACTACAATTCTCAGTAGCGTGCTGGTAGCGTCGCTACTTTTTAACCAGGGTAGCGGTCTCTGTAGCGTAGCTATTTATAGAACGAAGTAGTGACGTAGCGACGAGGAAACGCTACGTCGCTACTGTCGGGAGAAACAGTCTAGACTAGAAGATTTGTGAGGAGAAAAAAAACTCCCCGTAAAAAACCCACTATGATTGGTTGGTTGGTTTAGATATGAGTATGACGACTCACGATTGGGTATGGTAGGCCAAAACATTACGGGTAGGCCAATCAGAGGCAGGATAGGGCGGGACTCCAATCCGCAAAGCAGGAAGTGAAAATCAAAACACAGACGTACTGAATGAATGCAATTTAACGGATTACATGAACCAGTCCGCGCGAAATGGCAGAGGGGTTCGATGGCATTGATGAAGATGATGATGTCAATAACAACAATGCCTCTCCATGGCCCTATCTGGGACACATTTATGAGTTTGACTGAAAAAACGGCTAAAACATATGCTGCTCTCAACACGTCCAGCACTAACTTGAGAACACATTCAGGTGAGCTGATGAAAATCAACTGTTCCCAAACAGCACACAAGTCAGTACACTTTTTGTCAACAGCTTTAACTAACAGATAGCTGCTATCATGATGATGTTTCACTGTAGGCAGAAAATGAACAATATTATGGGGGTGGAGAAAAGAAAAAAAGAGGGAAAAGCAGTGGTTCTCAACCTGTGGGACAGGACCCCCAGGGGGGGTCCCCACATGATTTTGGGGCCATGGAATGTTTTGTGAGTTACATATTTAAATACATTTGGTCATTTAGCTGACACTTTCATTCAAAGCAACTTACAAATTGTTTACAACAAGTCAGCAGGAGTGGTACATATCTAGCAGCCAAGGATAAGTAGTATTGTTTGTCAGTGTCAAGCTTGAGTGTTATACTCTGAGTACATACTGTAGTAGTATATCCATATTAGCATAGTTGGTAGTAGTATATACATGGTAGCATAATACTAGTAAAATGAAGTAAAACAGTTACAATTCAGATATTGAAGAAGTGTGTTTTTGGTTGATAAAGTGGGCAGGTTTCAGAAGATGCAGAGTTTAGGGATAAATAATACATAAAGATAGAATAGAAAAGAAAAAGACCATTACTGCATCAAAAGTAATCAACAAACTATACTATAAAAACTGATAAAACCAAATGGTCTCTTTCTTTTCTTTTGTAGAGGCTGCACCCAGCTAAACTTGCCTTTCTGGATTTTGTACATAATACAAGTTCATGTTAAAAGGATGACACAAAAAGCCAGACCGAGGGCTTGTTTCAGTTTTATAATAAACAATCAAACTGAGAATTTTTTTTCCTGCCTATTTGTTTGGTGGAAACTTGATCACGAAGTAAAAAAAAAAAAAAAAAAAAGTAGTGCCGATGTAGCTAGCTATTTTTGCCATGTTCTTGTAGTGTAGCTTGCTACATTTCTCTGGGGATAGCTTCCATTGTAGTTGAGCTATATTTAATCGAGAGTAACTTGTAGTGTAGCTTGCTACATTTTCCAAGTAGCTTGCCCATCACTGCTGAGTCCTCTTATTGTGTCTCCACTTGTACCTCTATCTCCCTCGTCCTTGTTCCGCCTCTCTTTTGTGTCATATCAGAGAGGTGCACTTCGATCACACCAAAGTCCTCATATTTACGCGTGTCTTTGACTTGTGCCCTCTCATTAAAGCTACAGTACAAGGGAGAACATGCTGACCTTCACACACTTGAGTCAGGCTTCAGGACTGGCCACTCCACCGGCATCTCCACCTGGATGATGACCAACCACCTCAAACTGAACCTGAGCAAAACAGATTTTCTCCACCTGCCGGCCAAATCCTTCCCCCTGACCGACCTTTCCATCACAGTCGAGAATGCAGCTGTGACCGCGTCCCCGACCGCCAAGAACCTTGGTGTTGTCCTCGACGACCAGTTGAACTTATCTGCTCACATCGCAGCGACAACCAGAACCTGCAGATTCCTCCTGAGCAACGTCAGAAGGATCCGCCCCTTCCTGACAAAAGAAGCCACCCAACTCCTCGTCCAATCAACAGTCATCTCCCGCCTCGACTACTGCAATGCACTGCTTGCTCAGCTCATTCAGAACACAGCGGCCCGCCTGATCTTAAACCTACCAAAGTCAGCCCATGTCACCCCACTTCTTAGGGACCTGCACTGGCTCCCCATAGCCGCACGATTCCGCTTCAAGGCCCTCAACCTAGCATACCTTGCAGCAAAGGGAACCGCTCCCGCCTACCTCCGGTCAATGGCCTCTAACTACACACCCTCAAGACACCTACACTCTGCATCTTCTGGCCGTCTCAGACCCACTCCTATCCGAGCTCCGGGAGGGTCATCAAAGAGATGCTGCCTATTCTCAGTCCTTGCCCCACAATGGTGGAACGAACTGCCCACCACAGATAGGACAGCCGAAACCCATCCAATCTTTCGCCGTCGACTAGACGCACTTCTCCTAATATACTAACCTACACTGTAGCACTCAACATTTTGATGAACAGTGTTACTCAGCTTATAGAGTTGTGCCCTTCCTGATGACTTGTTGTACAGTCACTTTGGATAAAAGCATCAGCTAAATAAGGGCGGTCAGGTGGCGTAGCGGAGATTGCGTTCGTCACCAACCCCAGAGACGCTGGATTCGCCTGTTCGAATCCAGCTCACAGCTCCGGGGTTGTCACCAGCTTGGCTGGCCGTCCACACTATTACAATTGGCAGTATTAGAGGGTGGGAGAAGCTGGCGGGGTGGGTCCGGGTCGTTGTAAACAGCGACTCCTACAGTTCGGTCGGGGCGCTTGCTAAGCGCAGATAGGATCTAAGGGCGGTAGTGTGATCCTTCCACACGTTACACGCTCTCAGTGAGTGTCCGCGCTGCCAGGTGAAAAGAAGCGGTTGATTGGCTAGACGTGTGTCGGAGGAAGCACGTGGTAGTAGGGCGGGCCATACTTTTTTTTTTTTGGAAAATCAATCGAGTGGGGTGTCTAAAATACGTGTTTTTTTGTGGGGAATTCAAATATGGGATTATTTTTACAATCGGATAACTCCTACCTACATTGTTTTGGATTTCAAAATGGCCGATTTGACCATTTTTCACCCCTTGGCCATACATGGATGCCAACATGAATCTTAAGGAAATCCTAACATGCAAGGTGTCTAAATGATGTGTTTCTTAATGGGGAATTCAAATATGAGTTCATTTTTGGGATAGGATACCTCTAACCTACATCATTTTGGATTTCAAAATGGCCGATTTTACCATTTTTCACCCCTTGGCCATACATGGATGATAACATGAATCTGAAGGAATTCCTAACATGCAATATGTCTAAATGATGTGTTTCTTAATGGGGAATTCAAATATGAGGTCATTTTTGGGATAGGATAAATATAACCTGCATAATCTTGGATTTCAAAATGGCTGATTTTACCATTTGAACCCATTGGTATTGTATTACAAAATTGCAAAGATAAAAAATATATGGGAAATCATTTATAATGACAAAGCCATCAAATTTATTAACAAGTGAACTGTATATAACTGGATACAACTCCAAAGATCAATAATAATAATACTAACAATAATAAATTGTATTTGTAATGCACACAAACACCTAAGTGCTAAATCTCGATTTCCTGACTTCTTGAACTTTGCCAGGTTCCAATATCTTGATTGGACTCATTCTTGGATGGCAAGATCTCCTACTGTACTGCTTTAGCCACCAACCTACAAACACAAACTTAAAGTCAACGTCAGCCATAAATAGGTGAGCTCTTTCCAGAACTACTCAGCAGAAACCTCTGTAACCATTTTAACAAACGTCTCAATGTAGCCTATTGAGAAAATCCATGGGGCTCCATCAATCATCTATCTTCTTAAATTTGATCAGGTTGCACAAGTCCTGCTTGGATTCATTCTTGGACATCAGCCTCCTGCTGGTCTCCTGAGCCCTGATCCCTCCATCCCTTTTTTCTTATGAAAAGTACTTAGCAGAGGCCTCAGTCACCATTTTAACAACCCTCTCGATGCTTTGTGTGTGGCAAGGCCAGTCGAGAACCTCCATGGGGGTGTTGATGAAGTTCTTCACCTCGGAGGTGCTTAGGGAGCAGGTGAGAGGTGGCTCTGACACATCTTCTGACCAGCTGATTAAGCCACCAATGCTGGAAGCGTCACTATTGATGTGAGGTGTTCTTCTGATCCTGACACAGGAGTCTCCCAGCTGAGTGTCTGGATCCCCCTCTCCCCTGATGGCCAGGATTCTCTCCACCCCCTCAATTCTCTCTTTTTGATCCTCAGAGCACAGCAGTGTTTGGAGGATGGCTTCACTGTGGGCATACCAAGCAGATCTTCTCACAGTTGGCATCACAACATCCAGCACCTCCTTCCTCTGAGACTTGAGGCAGTCCAGCTGAAACAGGATGTGCCTAGGCCCTTCGATCCAGGAGTGCTTGACCTTCATGTTGAACCAACATGGATAATACACTCCAATGATGAATTCCACAATGCATTGTAGATTATTCAGGTTCTTTCTTTTAAGTTGATGCTTTGACACCCAGAGCCTGAGGAGTCTGTTTGCTGTGGTGAGCCAGCGGCTGTGGTTTACCGGTCCAATCTCCAGCAGAGCCAGCCTTGCAGAAAGCACTCCATCCCTGATTGCACAGACCAGCTTATAGCCATAGTGTTGATCAGTTGAGAGATCTTGAATGATCTTCTCAGGCAGCTTGATCAGCGGAGGGCCAAGAAAGATCCTGGTGAAGTTAGGATTGATCTCCAAGTCTGTAACAGAATCAAGGAGCTGTCCTATTGGCCCAGACAATTTGTTGTCTGACAGAGTAGCCCCATCAACTTCAACAATGAGACGGCGCAGTGGAAGTTCACCAGTGTGCAGGTTGCACACCAACCAGACCAGCTTTCTCCCCAGGTGCAGCTCCAGCTTCCGCATTACACCTGCCTTCACTCCAGTGTTGACATTGGTCGAGTCTCCTCCAATGGCCCACAAGGTCTTATCAGAACCTCTCTCTTTCAGCCAGGCAAACAGGACCTTAGCAATCCTCTCTGCATGGGACTCCTCTTTAGTTGCTTTCTCTGGTGTAAAGTGGAACAGATAGTTGCTGCCAGGCTCACTAGCAACACTATAGTGTTCTTCCTTGATCTTTGCAGGAAAAGATTGGTCACTGCCCTCAGCTTCCATCATCACATTGGTCATGTCAATCCGCCCATCAAAGAGGATACAGGAGATCCCCCCCTCTTCCCTGCACTTCTCCTCAAACTCTTCCCCCAGCTCTTGCATCAACTTTTCTTGTGCTCTCTTAACCTTGTTCTTATCAATCACTTTACTTGTGTCATCTTCTAAGATGAGTCCTGCATCAATCAGAGCTGCAGTTGCTATAGCTGCAGTTGGCCTTAGACCTATGCCATACCTTACACTAGCAAGGGCGATGTTTGGAATCTCATCATAATTTTTCCGTAGCTTTGCTGAAGCTGCAGGGTCAGTTTCAGGAATGAGCTCAACTTCAGGGACTGTAAGGAAGCTCTCAAAATCCTTCCTGGCAACCTTGTCTGCTGCTGCAAAGCTTTCTTCTTTGCCCCTTCTCCTTTTCTCTGCCTTCTTTTTCCATCCCCTGCCTTTCCAATGTTTTCACCTGTCTCTTGTGCTCAGGCAGATCAGCTCCAGCCATTTGGTGTGGTCCTTTACTTCCAACCTTTTCCCTCTGTCCCTTGATGTAGGCAATATCTTTCACAGGAATCTTTTAGTCTTTGCTGCAGCAACAGTTAATGTTCAGATTCATGTTGGCATCCATGTATGGCCAAGGGGTGAAAAATGGTAAAATCGGCCATTTTGAAATCCAAAATTATGCAGGTTAGAGTTATCCTATCCCAAAAATGACCTCATATTTGAATTCCCCATTAAGAAACACATCATTTAGACACCTTGCATGTTAGGATTTCCTTCAGATTCATGTTGGCATCCATGTATGGCCAAGGGGTGAAAAATGGTAAAATCGGCCATTTTGAAATCCAAAATTATGTAGGTTAGAGTTATTCTATCCCAAAAATGAACTCATATTTGAATTCCCCATTAAGAAACACATCATTTAGACACCTTGCATGTTATGATTTCCTTCAGATTCATGTTGGCATCCATGTATGGCCAAGGGGTGAAAAATGGTCAAATCGGCCATTTTGAAATCCAAAACAATGTAGGTAGGAGTTATCCGATTAGAAAAATAATCCCATATTTGAATTCCCCACAAAAAAACACGTATTTTAGACACCCCACTCGATTGATTTTCCAAAAAAAAAAAATATGGCCCGCCCTAACGTGGTAGCCTCCACTCTCCCAGACCGACTGTGGGGGGTAAGTGCGCAGCGACCAGGAAGGGGATTGAAAATTGGCATAACGACTAACATTGGGATGGGAGAAAATCGGAGGAAAAAGGAGGGGGAAAAAGATAATAAAAAAAAAAAAAAAAGCATCAGCTAAATGTACAAATTTTAATGTTGAGCGTGTTAGCGTCCTATGTTAGTGCAACACAGTATTCTTTAGCTACCTCTGTCACCACAAATCACTCCCTCCCTCCCCAACAATACAGAGAAGAAAAGCAAAATGGAAGAAAAGACAACTTCAAACAAGGATGAAAATGAAAAGGGAGGGGTTTCTGAGTCCTTGTATTGACGTGTGTCTCCACTTGTACCTCTCTCCCTCATCCTTCTTCCTCCTATCTTGTGTGTCATATCAGAAGGGTGCACTTCGATCACACCAAAGGGACTATATGTACGTTAGCACCAGGCACATCTGCCTGCACATCTGCCCTCATCAAAGCTACAGTACGAGGGTGAACATGCTGACCTTCACACGCTTGAGCGCGTTACCGTATTTTGTTAGCACAACGCAGTATTATTTATCTACCTCTGAGCGCAGATCACTCCCTTCCTCCCCATCCCTCTAACCCTACCTTGGATTCACACAGATACAATAGTCTCTCTCTCTCTCTCTCTCTCTCTCTCTCTCTCTCTCTCTCTCTCTCTCTCTCTCTCTCTCTCTCTCTCTCTCTCTCTCTCTCTCTTCTATTCATGGCTGTCGAATGGTAGGAGACAGACGCTCTGACACAATTGAAATCACAAACTCCTCCCCCTTTTCTTGATCATCCAACCACAACTGTTGCTTTCCTCAGGAAGACAAGGCCACATGAAGCTGTAATGGCTGAGCTCACTCCCTCCACGGCTGACATGGAGATTGATTTACCCCAAAAAACAGGCAATTAACCTCTTATGCATCGGGCAAGAATGGGGCTAGTTTTGCACTTGCTAATGTAATAGAGTTACAGAGGTTTGAACACACTGAAATAAAAGTTTTGTTTACTCACGTCTTTGTTTACTTGCAAACAGATGCCTGTTTTTGAGTTCCAGCTGAGAGGTACCATAGCCTGACATCTTATCTAGTAGAGGTCCAAAGTTGATAACAATCCCACGGAAAATGAATGTTTTACGCATGTTTTTGTAATGTTTGTATCGGTAATAATTCGGCATGACTATTGTAGTATAATTTGGTTAATTATACTTATTCTTGATAACTGTATTAGTTCCTTATTTGGAGTTTTAGAATGAAAGTGCTAGATTAAAATGCTTGGGTGACTGAAAACTGTAATAATCATTACAGTAACCATTTGGCTTAGAACATGCAAGTTAGAATGTCTCAACAGAAACTAATTTAGCATAACCAACACCTTTACAAGCTTCAAAGGAATCCAAAACAGAGGGGATTCACCCCCGAAGGTTAAACACAATGATTCGGCCAGAAACAGGTGATAACATTCCAATCACATGGAAGTGATAAACAGCTGTGTCAACAGTGGTTGTGTGAGTAGCTAGACTGCTCTTTGAAAATTACTTAAAATATAATCAAGAAATAAAAGCTTCTGTTTGGATCAAGCCTTTTTTAAAGAAGTGACTTAAAATAATACATCTCAATGTAGACACCTGAATATTTTCAACAATAATTCAATGTGTCTAACCTAATTCCTTGTACTCTACTGTGTTCAGGATAACGTTGTGTAAACTCCCCTTTCTAACATTGACAGTTAATGGTGGAGCATGCACTGGACTGCCGCCAGGGAGAGCTGGTGTGACGTTGGGCACGACAGATGGCAGAATAGGAAGAGAGGGATGAAGGGAGACCTCCGACAGCGGAACACTCTCTTCGTCGTTTGGACACAGCGGAGAGCGGACGCGTAGAGCGGGGCTCTAGACACTAAGGACACACGAGATATGACCCCCGTCTAGGGGCGGGTTAGTAATGTCGTATGCGATAGCTTAGCTTCCAGTTAAGGCTACAGAGACATTGTGAACAGAGAAGCAGACGTGTTACTGCCGAAGAGGGTGGTAGATATTGTACACGTTGCGTTTTAGTTAAAGTATAGGCGCCAGGACAGGGGGTCACTTGATCCACAGCTTAGCTTCAGTTAGGCCTAGGGCCACAGTTTAGCCCGCGTGTCGCAGCAGCGGACTCCCCAAACAGACGTCGCCGGACTACAACCACCTCCAGCCGTCGCCTGCCTAACGTCAACCCAGCCCGCCCCTGCCTCTCGCAGGTGACAAACACGGGACCGTCTGATGGCCATCTCGCAACGCGGACATTCGTTGCGGGAGCAGTCCCGCCTGAGTTAAGTACACACGAGCCAGTTACAGTGAGCACTCCGAGTGCTGGAGCCTGGGGTAAACATTCTCTTCGTGTGGCGCGAGCCCTTAAAGAGACGAAGAGGATCAGTACTTTGAACTGGCCCGTGTACCATTGTTTATGGGCGCCGCAACGTTTGTTATTTTGGGGAACTGCCGGCTTAGGTAGGACTTTTGTTTTCAATGTGGGCCCACTGTCTTTTGGTTAACTGTGTATTGAAATGTGTTGTGTGATAGCCCAGCATTTCAACCCTTAAAGGGGAGCTAACAGGGTAGCTAAAGAGGCTAACAGGGGAGCTAACAGGGGAGCTAAAGAGGCTAACAGGGGAGCTAACAGGGGAGCTAACAGGGGAGCTAACAGCAGCAGCTAAAGACGCTAACAGGGGAGCTAACAGCAGCAGCTAAAGAGGCTAACAGGGGAGCTAACAGGGGAGCTAAAGAGGCTAACAGGGGAGCGGGAAGAGCTGTATTGAAATGTGTTGTGTGATAGCCCAGCATTTCAACCGTTAAAGGGACGGGTAAATGTGTTGTGTGATAGCCCAGCATTTCCCCCCTTAAAGGGACGGGGTCCATGACTGTGTATTGACCGGTGTGGAAAGAGATTTATGCATTGTGTTGGGTAAGCAGGAAGCGCTTTATTCATTGGGTTGCGTAAGCGGGAAGGGCTTTAATCATTGTGCCTCGTGTAAGCGGGAAGAGCTTTAGGTCATTGTGCCTCGTGTAAGCGGGAAGAGCTTTGGGTCATTGTGCCTCGTGTAAGCGGGACGAGCTTTGGTCATTGTGCCTTGTGTTAACCATATACCACGTTTCAGTAAAGAGAACTGAAAGGGATCACTGTGTGCGTGTCTGTTAATGTGTTATTGTTTAACCCCTTCTTACCCACGGCCTATACATCATTGGGACAGGTCTCTGCTCATCAGCAAGGAAAGGTACTGCTTTGGGAGAAAGTATATCATCCATCACTACTGCCACCGGGTGTGGGAGGGTGCGGGAGGTATTAGGAGAAGTGTGGGTGTGTGGGGAATTACTGCGAGTCGCCCTGGAGGGCAAGAAGGACCAGCGCACCACCCCTAGGTTAGTTAATCCTAGGCCCCATCCACTCCCGCTGCTAAAGCTCCACTCTAATATCCCTGCACTACAATCGGGGATGCAGCCGGACTCAGATCTGCTGCGTTCCCACTACCTGGTGCCAGTGTACATCTACTCTCATAAAGTAGGGATAATCCACCCTGCTACATTAAGTATTAGGTGATAAAGTATATATCTTTTAAGAATAACTTATTCTGTAACTAATGCAAAATTAGCAGAACATGTAGTAAGTGTATCTGGAAGGCTCACAAGAACATTTGCATAGAAGCAGGTCCTCAGCTGTTTTCTCACAGAGGTGTGAAGAGCCCAACCACAGGCAGAGGAAGGAGACATTGCTTAGCAAACATAGGACATTAGAAATGTAGTTTTCCATATTCAATTTAAACCAGACTAAAGTACAATTATTACTGAAATGATGTGTTTTACCTGGGAAACAGTTTGATAGTAAACTTGGCATAGATTATAGTCACAGGTACAAGATTAAGAGTGAATTTACTAAAGTGCCAATCTATTGTGTATAACTAATTGAGTTTGTCTATCAATGTAACTGGTTAACTTAGGATAATTTAAGATAATTATTTAGAAAGATCTGTTTTAAAGAAACTGAGGTAAATAAGTAATGAATAAATCAAATAAGGTAATATAATACAAATAGCTGAAACTAGGAATAAGTCATGTGAAATGTAAGGTTATGCTTTATTCTGATCCTAATAAGGAATGTTTTATATTGAAATGTGTGTGCTTGAAAGAGGAAGCTGGAAATTCATATATTATGTGTATTAAATGTAATATTTATAATGATTTAGCCCTAGAATGGTTTGGAAGCAAATACTAAGTTCAGTTGAGCAGTTAGGTAAGCCACGCCTACTTTTTCAAATTCAAACCGAAACTGTTGCGGATTGGAGGAAAACCTGGTATGATGTCACTAGCTGTGAGGTCATCACCATGGACTCTGGCCTGCTATAAATGCAGGGCCACCAAGACACTTGAAGAAGAGATGAAAGAGATGATGATGATAAAAAAGAAGAAAATTACGTCGGATGGACTGCCCCAATGATGAACGATAAGCCATATCTACGTTGCCAAGGACGGGATACGATCAGCGAACATTCTTGTTAGATTAGTTTGGAGAACCGATGCAAACCTTGAATTATTGTAAACATCCAGTGTTTTTGAGTGACAGCAAGTGTTTTTAAGAAGCAGTCATTGTGTGCTTTGGTTAATAAACTTGCAAGAGAACCAGGAGAGAATGGATATCCCATTCTTCACAAGAGTATAGTGCTGATCTGACAACAACGCTAGTACATAGTACAATATTGTATCATACCATGGTACGACACTATCCAAAATAGCCGTCCGCTGCAATTCATTCCGACCCGCGAACGAGAAATTCTCAAAACAAAAAACGTCTTTGTCTTCTTCTCTCCCTTTTTTGTAAGAATCGTAGGAATCAGCCCTCATGTAAGATCATTTGAAATTTGAAATGTATTTGAAGGATAAACCCCTTGAGATATGCTATCTCGTTTTCGAGGGGGTCCTTAACATAAGATACAAAGCATACAATACAATACATAACAAAACAAAACAAAACAAAACACAGGACAACAAAATACACTTATACACTGACAGACGCTCTCCCAAGCTCACCCCCACAGTCCACACTGATTCCTCCCAAGAGGATCGTCAATATATGTTCCCATATAAATGTACCGCTCCAGAATTTCATTGGCTACGAAAACACCATCACCATCAGAGGTGACTAGTCGATTCAGTTTGGTCAATCCCGAGATTGGAAGCATTTAATAGGTAGAGTAGGGTGTCAATCAAACAGCGGCCATTTTAGCTTTCCAACAATGTGTTGGTTGATTGGCAAAAACACAGCCCGAAGCCGCCAGACGTGGGCAAAGTGCCGCAACATGGGCAAAGTGCTGTGATGTGCATGCGTGACGGCCCACGTGTGATACTTCCTCTACATACTCTGTCAATACCTGGCCAGGGTACTCCTGGGCAGGCACGTGCACACATAGAGCCCAAGGGGTGGTTGAGCACCTACCTGCCTTTTTGAGCCTCATAAAAAAGTGCCATTTAAAAAAAAAAAAAATTTTGTCGTTACGCATATAGACTGCTCTTCCAACTGAAAAATGTCAGGATAGAATCAAAATATTAGGTAAAGAGAGAGAGATGCCCCATATTCCATTGCAGTTTGCACGGCCTCCTCAGCGTGCCTCTCCACGGACCTATAGTGCAGTGGTTCCCAAAGTCGGGGTCGCGACCCAAAGGTGGGCCGCGAGCAGCCACGGATGATTTAAAAAAAAAAAAAAAAAAATTTTTTTTTTTTTTTTTTTTACATTTTTTTTGTCAGGTCACTGAACTTAGAAGCAGGCCAGGACAGTGTTTCTAGTTGTATTCTAAAATTCTATTCTATTGTATTCTAAAATGTGACTATATGGTTTTATATTAACTTAATAAATAAACAAAAACGAAAAATCTACTTATTTCAACGAACATTTCAAACTAAATAACAGATTATGCACATAAAACGCTGAAAACAACCGAAGCAACAATAGTATTTTAATGAGGCTATTATTATTATCATTATTATTTTGCAACAAGTTAGCCCTCTCATAAATAGCACATATAAATGAATAACTAACTTGAACTAACTTAATAGGATTGAAGTGATATTTGGCTTAAAAAATCGGTCGCCTGGCAAAAAAAAAAAAAAAAAAGGCCAGACGATGTGCATTGGGCCGCGGCTCTCTGACGCCTTATTTTCTGGGCCCTGGCCTGAAAAGTTTGGGAACCCCTGCTATAGTGTATGCATAGCGTGGGTGGTGATGATGATGATGAAGATAGAAACCGCTGTGGCGCATACAGTTGAATGCTGGTATTACACTCACTGAGGGACATGAAGAAGTCAAGTCCGATGGGATTTGGGAATCTCAAATACAAATCGGGATTGGAATAAAAAATGCATTTATATTAAACAATACAGAATATATAGCCCTTCTTGGGGTCTGTAGGGTAAGCACTTATTCCCTCCCCCCTGAACATTTATGGAGATGTATGGGCCTTTTAAGTCAGTGATAAAAGTGTCTTTCGAGGATAAGTGAGCTCCTGCGCTGATTATTATAGTTCAATATTCAATATTTGATCACCAAAACCCCCCAAAAAGCATAAAAATCCCCCCCCCCCCCGCGCCCGAAAAGGGCCCTTAAAAATCTGGCTTGCGCACTACGCTCGCTCGGTTAAAAGACAGGTATATTGCCCTTTTCAGCATTTGAGCACCTGCCCCTCTAAAGTCCTGTGCACGTCCCTGTGTGGTATATTCTTAATGAATATCTAAGGTTATTTACAGCACAATGAGGTTGTTATCTGGAAGGAGGAAAAGGAGACTGATAGAAACATGGTCTCCTCCCCTGACTTAGTCAGATGAGAAATAAACGTGCAGTCCAGACAAAAGGAACTATAGTTCAACTCAACTGATTTATTTGCCAAAGGGCCAAAGGTGGATTAGCAATCAGGTACATACAGGAATTATTCATCATAAGACATGATTGTACAGAAGGTTTGATGAGGTTTATATAATCAACTAGCCCAGACACGGTGGCTCTTCACTTCAAGACAGTTCTGCACATAAATAGTAGTCATGTTATGTATAAAACGAGAATGTACTGAGCAATACACATGGTTGGTTAAACCTGGTCTAAGATTACACTAAACAGCACCCAAACAGTGGGTTCCATGATTCACTTACATGTATTTTTGCCCGGCACATTCTCTGGTGGTGGATGGAGGCTCAGCCTGACCCCCTGGGGTAGGGCCGGTGGGCTGGCCTCCCAACTAACTGTACTGCTCCAATACTTATAGGTTTAAATGACCTCACTATTTTTAAACTGGTTCAACCAATCACAAGTATCTACTTGTTGGGGCAGACTAACATGTCCTTGTCGTGTGGTTGCCTGCAGCAGCAGGGGGCCTGCCTGGCCCCCTCTTTTGGGCTGTGGCCTTCTCCTCTGAATGAATCCAACACTTTAACATTCCTTCATGTACCATTTTGATTTTCCCATATATATGGTTTGTGTAATGAATCTATGGACTATCTAGCATTAACCCAGTACAGTCATTGCTTCTAGGTTAATACCAAATATTCCACAGGAGACAGCACCAACCTTTATTTACCAGACTGACACTTGCATTACAACTATGATTTAAAGGAAATAGCTTGATTACTTAACCAGTTTTGACATTCCTAAAATGGTATTCAAATCTTCTTTGCTCTAATTCCAATATTGTTCTTCATTCTAATCTAATATAATGTAATTATATTTAGCCAGTTTGTGCTGGTCTCCGCTAGACCAGTTGTCCCTGGTCTCCTGTTAGCAGGGTGAGTGACCGTCCCCTCTGTGGGGTGTGACCTATATTTACATAGTCTTGGTTCTCACCTGATTACATCTTTTAGCGTGGGGGTTGGGAATGTCTGTCTAACACCAATAATATCACTTTTGGCTAAGCCCTGCTTTTACATTATGGATTCTCTAATTATTCACACATATTAGTTATGAAATTCAATGTCAATATTACCACACCTGCTCCTGGGTCCCAGTGCCCCCACGTTACACTATTATGTTATGCACATGTATTTTATGTGTTAATAAAATTGCATTTATCTATAGTCCTAATTCTGTCACTGTTTGATGTCACAAAGAAGGGTTTATCCGAAAGCTGTCTACAACATTTGTAACAGGTGATGAAAAAGTAAACAAATAATTAACAATAATTTGTTAATGATGAATAGGCTTCACTTCAGATTAGGGCACACAATAGCATCTGCAAATGATTTATAGATGTTTTATGAATGTCTTAACAAATCATTTGTTAAACATGAAAAGACAAGTCTGGTAATTGCTTCATGTGTATTCATAAAAGTCCACAAATAAACAAACTATTAGATATTTGTTATGATGAATAGGCTTCACTTTAGATTAGGGCACACAATAGCATCTGCAAATGATTTATAGATGTTTTATGAATGTCTTAACAAACAACAAAAATCATTTGTTGAACATGAACAAATAAATGGAGATTCAGATTCAGATTCAGATTCCTTTATTGAGCCATTTGTGTAAAAACACATTGGTAATTGTTGCAGCAATACAGTGTATGCATTTTCTTTTCTTTTTTCCCAGTAAACAACACCAACACAGACACATGACAAGAAACGAAACAGTGCAGTGGAGGCAGTGGCGGCTGGTACTATCTTCCATTGGTGGGTCGCAACTCGACGTTAGGTCGAGTTGAAAATGTAACGTAACGTTAATAAATGCTCTGGAGCAATCTCTCTCTCCGTCTCTCGGATCAAAACCAATAAATAATTAACACATGTATATGTTGTCATTTTAAACAACTCACCATTCATTCATTCATACATTATGCATCAGCAGCAGCGAAATTAATGTTATAGTTCACAACACAGCAGCGCGGTTTTGAAGTGCTATTATCATCTCAGCATTTCATAGCCGCATTTCTCGGAGACACAGGATTGTGAGAGAGAGAGAGAGAGAGCGAGAGAGAGCGAGAGAGAGAGAGAGAGCGAGAGAGAGAGAGAGAGAGAGAGGAGAGAGAGAGAGAGAGAGAGAGAGAGAGAGAGAGAGAGCGAGAGAGAGGAGAGAGAGAGAGGGAGAGAGAGAGAGAGAGAGAGAGAGAGAGAGAGAGAGAGAGAGAGAGAGAGAGAGAGAGAGAGAGAGAGAGAGAGAGAGCGATATCGCAAATCTACCTTGTTAAGTTGACAGCAGGCAGAAGGGCTTGATAAAGTATATCCACTCCATTGTCCCAGACTGTGTTGATGTCCATTGTCCATGCATGTCCCTCCACACTGCATCCATATATAGCTTGCTTGCTAGCCAACAAGTACTGTGTGAGCTAACAACAAATAGCTGCATCACAAAACAACAGCATAAACTCACTTTGTTTAATTGAAACGTGGTCCAGCCGGAGGGCTTAATAAAGTGTATGTCCACTGACTGTCCCCCAGACTGTTGTCGATGTATATCCACACTCACTGCCCACTGTCCAGACTCCAGACTGAATCACAAGTTCACAACACACAGCCTCGAACATGTTGCAAACTGTGGCTAAGGAAAGAACTGGCATCGCCGCGTCGGCCAATCAGAGAGCGTCTCCGCGAAATGCGACTATGGAAATTCTAGACGGAAATTCTAAATGCTTGCCTAGACCGCTTCAAATCGCGCCCGGCTTCCATCATAAACATCATATTTCAACGCACAACACGTTACGCACTGATTGGCTGCGACGGATACAGCGATGAAACAGTGACGCGCACTCAGAGCACGATTGCGTCTAGCCCGGGCCGAGAAATACGGCTAGGAGAAATGCGGCAGGAGAAATGCGGCAGGAGTGAGTCACTTCCTGTTCAGGAAAACGATTATTTTTTTATTTGATATATTAACGTTATATTGTGCATTGGAAACACAAACATACTTAAAATGAGTAAATATTATTCATTTTAAACATGTTTATGTTATTTATAGGGCTATAAAACTAAAAACTAAAAAAATTATATTTTTTCTTCTTCTCTCATTTAACAGGTGAGGTAGCGCCCCGGTGGCCAGCCGCCACTGAGTGGAGGATTAATCAATAAAATACATATATATATGTATATATATAATAGTGAAGTTCCAGTACGGACTAGTGTCAGTGTCACTTGGGGGCAGAGGGGGGAGGGGGGGGGTGGGGGGGGGGGGGCGAAGGGGGGGGGGGGGGGGACCTGAGGCATTAATGAGCCTGGCGGCTGAGGGGAAGAAGCTCAGTCTGTGACGAGCTTTCACAGCCTTTGGGATCCTCAGCCTTCTCCCAGAGGGGAGCAGGGTGAAGAGGCTGTGACCGGGGTGGGATGGGTCGGCCATGATCTTCCTCGCCCTCTTCAGCGCCCTGGAGTCGTGCAGGGACCTGAGGGAGGGCAGGGGACAGCCGATCACCCTCTCCGCGGAGCGAATCACCCGCTGCAGCTTGGTGAGATCTTTTGCCACTGCAGCGGGGAACCAGGAGATGATGGAGTGGGTAAGGATGGACTCAATGATGGCAATGTAGAATTGGGCCATCATGGTCCTCGGCAGTATAGTCATTTTTTCATATCCATTTTCAAAGCATCTACAAATGTGTTACTACACATTAAACAACATTATTTAATGATGAACAAATCAAGTAGAAACAATGTTGATAATGAGTTATAAATAATGTAGAACTAATTTGTAAATGTTATACAAATAGTTATAAATGATTTAATAATAATTTACGAGATGTCTATAAATGATTTGTTCATGATTAGTTCATTATCTACAAATACCTTATAAAGGTATTATAACTGAGTGTTATTATAAAGTGTTACCGTTGCATTTCAGTAAATTAGTCAATTTAGGTTTAATCTGTTTTGCTTATGCTTAGAGCTTCATTTTTCAGGCTGATTCAGGTGGATTAAATTTTAACCTTTAGGTTTTGCTACAGTTAATGCTACAGAGTTAAATTGCCCTGCCATGTTATACGTAAGGGTCTATCTGTATCTGTAGTATTAATGGTTGTGTCGACACAATAAAGTTAACAAAAAAGAAAATAGTAATAATACCAGTAGAACTGTATTCTATTATGATCATACTTAAATTAGAATTTATGTTTGACTTTTGAGTGTACATTTTAGTCTAGCTCAATATTAAAACATATAATAATAAATAATATAATAATAATGCAGGACCTGCTCAGAGGTCTTTAATTGGCATGCAATTATCCTCAACACACACACACACCGGAACACACACGCATGCATTGTCTCTGTAGGATCTCCGATGCGATTCGTCTCTGCGATTAACCCATCCCGTCGTCCTTCCCCCCCAAGGGCAGCCGGGAGCAGACAGGCGTCAACGTGAGCCGCGCCAGGGGACCAATCCAAGTGCTCCAGTCCGTCTTCGTCACAGCGTTAGCGATCTGTTGTTGTGCATGTTTTTCCATTGGGTTTATCTTATCGGGGGGGAAACCCTTGCGAGCACGGGGAGAACATGCAAACTCCACACAGAAAGGCCTGGGAGATACCCCACCTGGGTACTTGGCATCATGGAAACCTGGTCCCCAAGCGGGAATCGAACCCTGGACCTTCTTGCTTTGAGGCGACAGTGTTAACCACTACACCACCGTGCCGCCATATCTGAGTCATTCAGAGGAATGTGTTGTGGTGACTCACTTATCACGCACAATTGGTGCAGACATTCACTGGACTTGAGGAGCGGAGTGAGTGCTCCTTTAAGCCTGGGGATTCTGGGAACGGGGTGTGTATTTGGTAACCTATATTATGTCAGCTGTCAGCTGTCAGCTGGCTGCTGTCACTTTTGAGTAGTAATGTTAACGTCTCTGCACTCTGTTGGATGTATGTAATTTATGTTGGAAAGTAAAAGGAAAGGCTCGACTACCGTCTCCCGTTTCATCCTTTCTTGCGTTCCTACATTGGTGACCCTGACGTGAGTGATTATTACATCATGACGGACGGAGAAGTGAACATTATCTACACCGCAGCAATTAAGTTACCCGACTTCTGGCATCACAGCCCCCGACCCTGGTTTCAGCACATTGAAGCTCAGTTCGAGTTGAGAGGAATATCACAGGATGTTACTAAATATTATCATGTGGTAGCAGCGTTGGATGCCCAGACGACGGCCCACGCTATGGGGCTGCTGGAAGCTCCGCCAGCTGCCGGCAAATATGACGATATCAAGGCATTCCTTTTGCAATTATTTGAACTGTCGGAAATTGAAAAGGCGGATCGTCTATTGTCACTCAGCGGCCTCGGCGACGGCAAGCCGTCCGAACTGATGGACAGGATGCTGTCCGTTTTGGGCTCGGCAGATCCCTCTTTTTTATTTAAACATGTTTTCATGCGCCAGCTCCCAGCGCCTGTGCGCACCGCTCTGGCCAGCTCTCCCATCTCCTTCACCAAGGACTACCGCGCGCTGGCTGCTAAAGCGGACAGGATTTATCTTGCCAACCGGCAGTAGTTTGTGCATGTGCTGCTTCCAGCTTACCACCCACCTACCCACCTAGTGGATTCTGCGGACGCCGCTGCAGCAGTGACTGCCCGTCGCCAGGGTAACAGTGGATGGTGTTATTTTCATAACCGGTTTGGCGCCAGGGCCAAACAGTGTCGCCCACCGTGCAATTACAGTGACCAGGGAAACACCAGGGCCAATGCTCATTAACAGCCATGAGCGTTGGCGGAGGCAGCAGGCTGCTATTTATTAAGGACACCTTATTTGGCCGGTGACTACTAGTCGACTCGGGCGCGCAACGAAGCATCCTGCCTGCTACAGCTGTGGACACTATGGCTGGGGGCCACGGCCCCCCCATGGACGCTGCTAATGGCACGCCTATACGTACCTACGGAACCCGGTATGTAGAGGTGTGTTTTGGCGGGCGCCGTTTCGGGTGGGAGTTTGTCATGGCCGCTGTGTCAGTTCCTCTCCTGGGCGCGGACTTCCTGTGTGCGTTCAGGTTGCTAGTGGACATTACAAACTGTCGCCTAATCAATGCTGTCTCCTTTGCTACCTACCCGTTCACGCTGGGAGGGCCAGGGACACTAGGTCTGTCCAACATGCTTGCTGCCGGGGATGTATATCAGCGCCTCCTAACGGAGTTCCCTATCCTCACCACGCCTACATTTTCCTCAGCAGTCGCTAAGCATGGCGTGGAGCACTATATAGCCACTGTCGGACCCCCGGTCTATGCACTCGCTCGGCGCCTTGACCCAGCTAAGCTCTCCATTGCCATGGGAGGAATTTGCAACCATGGAACGCCTTGGAATTGTGCGCCGTTCTGACAGTCCGTGGGCCTCCCCCCTGCATATGGTCACTAAGACTGATGGTGGGTGGCGTCCCTGTGGCGATTTCCGACGCCTAAACAATGCCACGACCCCGGACCGGTACCACGTTCCGCATATACAGGACTTCTCTGCCCACCTGACGGGGACCACCATCTTTTCCAAGGTGGACTTGGTGCGGGGATACCACCAGGTACCAGTTCACCCACGGGACGTTCCCAAGACGGCGGTCATTACTCCTTTTGGCCTGTTCGAGTTTCTGCGGATGCCCTTTGGCCTCAAGGGGGCGGCACAGACTTTCCAGCGACTGATGGACTCTGTGCTGCGGGATATGGCATTCATGTTCGTATACTTGGACGACATTCTCGTAGCCAGCACGTCTGCAGAGGAGCACCTGAAACATCTCAGGCAGTTGTTTGAGCGGCTCAGTGCACATGGGCTCATTGTTAACCCCGCCAAGTGCCAGTTTGGCCGGTCGTCTATCGATTTCCTCTGGCACAGGGTCTCAGCAGAGGGAGCCGTTCCGCTCCCTGCCAGGGTGGACGCCGTTGCCAGCTTTTCACGCCCCCGCACTGTGAAGTCCCTGCAGGAGTTCCTAGGCATGGTGAACTTCTACAACAGGTTAATTCCCCGTGCTGCTCACCTCATGCGCCCCTTGTATGAGGCCCTGCGTGGTAAGGACCCCAAGGCCGAGGTGGACTGGTCCCCGTGTACCGACGACGCTTTTTTGGGCGCTAAAACTGCACTGGCCAATGCTTCAGTCGCGCCATTCCTATGAGGAGAGTCAGCGGGGTGGAACACCCAAGTCCAATCTGTTCCAGACTCTGTGGCTTTCTTCTGTACCTTGTTATTGTCGATATTCCCTAGGAACTTGTAAAGTTCTTCCAGTGCTGGCTTTGCTCCCACGAAATTAGTCCCCTTATCGGACCAGAGCTTCCTGGGATGGCCTCTCAATGCAGTGAAGCGTTGGAACGTCTTCAGGAAACCTTCGGTCGATAGGTCTTCCACTATGTCGGCATGTATCGCTCTGGACGCCATGCAGCAGAAAACTACGCCCCAGGCTTTCTTGCTTGTCCTCTTTTTCACTGAGTCTTTGATCATGTAGGGACCAAATAGGTCTAACGTTGTATACTCGAATGGTGCGGCTGGCTCTGTGCGCTCCGGGGGGAGTTCGCTCATGATTTGACAGCACATTTTTGCCTTGTTCTTTCGGCAGTGTATACACGAATCAATCGTACTTCGGGCTACTCTTGGCCCTTGCACAATCCAGGCCTTGTCTCTCATGCGCAAGAGGGTTCCTGCAATGCCCTCATGGTTTGCCCTGTGGGCTTCCTCTGCCAGGAGGATGCTGACCCATTCCCTGTAGGGAAGTAAGGGCACCCCAGGCCATTCCCTGGCCATGGCTTGAACTCTGCCGTGGCACAGTAAGAGTTTGGAGTCCTCCTCTTTGTGGACCACGAGTCTGTCCAGTGTGGTCACGGGGAACTCCGCGCCTTCCTGTGCGGCCAGGCACAGTTCCTTGAATGCGCTTCGAAGTTCGTTTACTGTTAATGCCTCCCACTTTACCAATGTGCGGGTTGGCAAATGTGCTTTTGTCGTCTGGGCCTTCCCGATTTTTACTGTCGCCCAGAACTTTAGTGCCCTTCTGGTGAAGCCGACGACGCAGCAGAGTGTCTTAAGAGAGCTGTATCTTTTCGGGTTTATCTGGCCTATGAGAGCCCTGCCCCAAAGTTTGTCGGAGGTTCTGTTTGGCGAGACAGTGACATCTGGTTCTTCTTTCATGGCTGTTGTCTTTTCTTCCCCTGAGCTGGCAGGGGAAGGCATTGTCTTTGCTTGTGCTCTTGTGATAGCAACTGTGAAGGCTTTTCTTTGAAGCCTACCTACCGCGTCTCTCGCAGCGGTAACTACCTCTGAGGCTGATTTCTTTGGCCATTCCTCTTCGGGGTAGGCGAGGAAATCAGGGACGCGTTGCCAAGCAGAGTCCTCTCCGAGTAGCTCTGGGGAGCAGCGGCCTCTTGTGACCAGGTCAGCAATGTTGCGTTCTCCTGGTATCCACCACCAATCAGCTACGGGACCAGCCTTCTGGATCTCTCCGACCCGATTCTCGAAAGAACGTCTGGAATCCATAGCTTTCTCTCTGGATGGCACCTAGCACCATCTGACTGTCGACGAAGTGGAACCATCTATCCACTTTGATTCTTCCATGTTTAAGTACGTACTTTTTTAGGCGGGATGCGAACACCGCCCCACAGCCTTTACTGGGTCACCTCTAAGGTCAAGAGGGGCCAGTTTCGCTTTTGACTCCACTAGCCGGGCGACTGCTCCCCCGGACGTCTCCCACCGCAGATATAGTACTGCGCCATAGGAATCACAGCTCCCGTCTGAGAACGTGATCCCCCATGGCTTGCCCAACCAGCTGGCGGGTGTGATACTTCTCGGGAATGTGACGTGGCTCAGGCGAGCATATTCTTTGAACAGCTCCACCGCTTTGTACATGAACCTCCTCCTCTTCCAGCCACACTGAGTTGACCATCTTTTTGATGTCACCGATGGCTGCATGTTCTCCTTCCCGGAATCTGAGGAGTACCGCTCGGATTGGGTTTAGCACGACAGGACCTTTCAGTAGGATGTTGTTCATGCTTACTCCTCTGTACTCTTGGCTGCTGTCCCAGACGATGCGTACTAGAGTGGTGACGAAGTGTGGGTTCGGTGCGGTCAAGTGACTCACGTACCATACTGCTCCTTTCCATTTGTCCATCATAGACCTAGTTAGTTTCACGGCAGCTCCTCTCTCCACCATTTCGTGGATTTGCCTGGTATAGGCGACTTTCCATGAGGGGTCTTTCTCGAGTCGCTTCTCCGTCCTGAGGAAGGTTGACTCCACAGCTCGGCGGTTGTTAGGGAGTGATGCTGGTTGTTCCTTCCAGGGGTACTTTGCATCCCAGTGGGAGTCCCCACAGTGCGAGTCTTTCTCCTTGAAGGTCAAGCCAGCCTTGATGGTCTCTAGCTCCCTCTCGTCAGCCAGTGTCATCTCCTTTCCTCCAGGAGGACAGTTACCGCAGCGACACCCCCCACAGACGGGGTCACAGGCTGCGCCTATGCTGTCCCATTTCAGCCAGTCGAAGACTTCCTTGTTGCTTGCGGCAGTTACTGCTTCTTTTATGCTTTTCCTCCTGGTTAAGTCCACTGCAAGGTGTTTGCATTCTCTCACAACTGTTGTTCTCATGGAGTGTGCGAAGTGGGTCAATGAATGACGCGTGGTCATTTTTACCTCTTCGAAGAGGTCCGGATGCACACCGCTCACAGTTTTGCCCAGTGGGCCGTCCCATAGCACCAGATCACCGGCTCTCTCCATTCTTTGTGGGGCCAAGCGACCTTCTCGGGTGCTGATGAGCAGATCAATGGTTTCAGGCCGGGTCAATTCTCCTGGCTTGACACATGGGAAAAACAGTTCTAATTTCTTGGAGTCCACCACTCTGTCTATAATAATAATAATTTAGGACCTGCTTCAAGGCCGTAGCAGAGCATTTCGTGGGCCCTCAAGGTCCCCTTCGGGGTCCATACTTTTATTGCCACCACATACCTCTTGGTATCGACTCTGACTGCCATCTTCCCAACACCGTAAGTGTGATAGGCTTGCCAGCCAGCCCGTGTGAGTAATATAGTTGGTGTCGGAGGCGAGGTCCATCAACGCTCCAACACAGTCTCCTCCCCTTGTCGTGACATCCATGAGCATCATGAGGACTGGGTATTCTTTTATGCCGCTTTTGTCCAACAGGCTCTTGCTGGCGCACACTTGGGAGGTCGTTTTGTTCGTGAAGGCTTTCTTGAATGCTTCCATTTGGAGCGTCGACAACTTTAACTCCGTGACAACCTTCTCCTGCTCAGCCGTAAAGCCTCGGAGCCCTCTACGAGCACCGGGCTCATTGGTTGTTTCGCTCCTGCTCTGTGTCTTGGAGCAGAGGAGAAAATGATGGTTGACAGGGCCGCCCCCCTTCACACACTCATCCTTCTTACAGAGGAATCTTTTCTCGCATAGGCCATTGGCCCTGTGATAAGCGAGGCATTTGGCGCATGCTCCAGCTTTCTTCACCTGGGCTCATTTCTCAAGCAGTTTAGCCTTCTTGAAGGCCGGGCAGAAGTAAAGTCTTTTTCCATGTGCTTCCTCTCCACACATGGTGCACGAGTCCCTCTGGGGCTCTCTTCTTACTTTGCTCACTGTTGTTCTGGTAAATGACCGTCTGTCACCTCCCCTGTCGCTCAGCCTCTCACGCTGGGTTGGTCTATTGCCAGCGTGGGTGGCTCCGATCTCCAACTGTGCTAGCCTCTCGAGGATCCTTTCCTGTCCTTTCAGAAATGACAGGAGTCTGTCGAAGTAACTTGCGGGCGTGACGCCATTTGCGGGGTCACGCTCATAGGAGATCCACTTCTCTCTCATGCCTATAGGCAGTTTTCTCTCTATGGCAGCGACAGTTAGGTGGTTTTTGATCACGTCCTCCATCCCAAGGTCCTTTAAGTCGTACAGTGCGGTTTCCACTGCCTGGACCAGGTCGATCATTGGCCTAGGCTGGTTACTCCGTACTGCAGGCACTTCTTCCAGACCTTTGAGGATCAGACTTGCGGTTGTGCTCCTGTCCCCAAAGCGGTTGTCCAGGAGCCTGAAAACACTGTCCGCTGTTCTGCAGCGATCCAGCTCGAGTCTCTTTCTCAGCGGCTCTTCTACGCTGTCAAGCAGGTGATATAACTTGCATACAGGCAATCCTGATGGTTCTGCTAAAGCCTGGAGGTCCTCCCAGTTATCCCGCCAGCACCAATAGGTCCTTCTGTCCCCACAGAATTTGGGTAGATTGATGGCGGCGAGCTTGATCCTAGGTCGGGGCCCCTGGTGGTCTCTGTGGTGAGCGAGACCTTCCTGCGTTGCGCCCTCATCACCTGGTGGCGTGGCGCGGTCACCTCGTGACCGAGGCATGATAGTGAGGTTGGCACGCTGGTTAAAATGGGGTCCGCTGTCGCGTTGTCTCACCTGTGGGAGTCAACTCCCTCCGATATACTTGTGAGGCCCACTCCTTGCGGTCTCTTCTCCAAGCTGGAGGTGGGTGGCGTTAGAGGCCTCCTCGTGGCTCCCGAAAGGTAAGGGAGAGTCTTTGTAAGTGCCCTCTGTTTGACTGCTGTGGATGTGAAGGACCACACTTTTGCCGTCGGTGGACGGGGAAGGTTTAGCTTCGGTGGCAAGTTGCAGAACATCGTTTGCAATACCAAGTGGGCTGGCCACGTCAACGCCCCTTTCAATGTTGTGTGTCCTTTCCTCCTTTTCATCCTCATAAGCACTTCCAATGTCACCCTTTCCACCAGGCTCTAGGAGGGTCGACCACCTGTCCATTAGTGCTGCTCTTTCCTCGTCCAGGTGCCTGTACCGCTTCTCCAATTCAGCTATGTTGGGAGTTGGAAGAAGGTATCTCCACTCTCTCACCATCTGTTTGAAGGCGTTGAGTCTTCTCTCCAATTTGTTCCCCTCTAACGCTCACTTGTCTTTGGGTGCCCATTGGGTGCTGAGTCTCTTTGTCTCTTCCAAGGCCTCCTCGAACTCCACTTCAAGGGGGCCTAACTTTGGCTGAACAAAGCGGGACCATACTTCCGAGAAGATCTTCTTCTCCAGTGCCGCTTTCCTCTGCTTGCTCGCGTCTTTCTTTGCTGTGGCATCGGCTATCACGGTAGCATGTGCGGTTCCGTCGGCCTCCTCCAACGCTCCAACATAGTCTCCCGTCGTGTCAACGAGCTTCGCAAACTCCACTTGAAGAGCTTTTTTGTCGTTGACCAGCTCCGCTGGCGATGCGGTGTCAACATTGTCAGCTACCTGGTTGGCTCTCCTTGTGAAAGCTGCCTGCGCCGCAGTACGCCTCTTCTTTAGCTCTTCCACATCTACACCCTCCATCTTGTCCCAGTCAGCCGTTGCCCCAACTGGAGCTCCTTTTGCGGCTGAGTCACTGGTCGCAGGCAGTAGTAAAGAATGGAGTCAACAGTCAAAAGCACAGTTGTACAGTTGGCGTGTAGCAGTATGATTACAATGACACTGTCCCCAGCAGGGGTTAATGACGGGACCGTATGGTGGGTCAAACGTAGTTTCGCTTAACTCACTTGCAACTTGAGGTACAGTCCACAATGTGAGTGAGCAAATAGGAAAGAGTTGGTGAGCACCGTTACAGCTCCTGGTTAATTCATCAATAGTACAGTTCACGATGTGAAGGAGTAATTCGAAGACGGTAGGATGAAACGTAGTTACTTTAGGTCAGTTCATCAATAGTACCATTCACGGCATGAAGAGGTGATTCAAATATACTATGTCATAGTGGTACTTTGAAGCATAGCCAAGGCATAGGTGTTTCAATGATAATGTTCACGGCGTTTAGAGCAATAATATAATTGCTAGGTTCAGCACAGCCAAGGCATAGGTGTGTCAATGATAATGTTCACGGCATTAGAGCAATAATATAATTGCTAGGTTCAGCACAGCCATGGCATAGGTGTGTCAATGATAATGTTCACGGCGTTAGAGCAATAATATAATTGCTAGGTTCAGCATAGCCAAGGCATTGGCGTATCAATGATAATGTTCACGGCGTTAGAGCAATAATATAATTGCTAGGTTCAGCACAGCCAAGGCATAGGTGTATCAACGATAATGTTCACGGCGTTAGAGCAATAAAATAATTGCTATAGGTTCAGCATAGCCAAGGCATAGGTGTATCAACGATAATGTTCACGGCGTTAGAGCAATAATATAATTGCTAGGTTCAGCATAGCCAAGGCATTGGTGTATCAATGATAATGTTCACGGCAGTGGCGGTTCGTCCATAGTGGGCGCTAGAGCGCCGCCCCCCCTGGTTAAAAGAAGAAGAAGAAAGAATTATTTGCGTGTCCTATTCATCCCCCAGCGCCTAGCTCCCTCCACTCCCTTTTCATGGGCGCTCCATCTCAGCTCCACCCTAAGTGCGCAACTCACAGGGCAAAATGCACATACGTAAATAAATACGTACGTACAACATAGCGCTGTCAAATACGATACCCAGGGCGCTTGCTGTAGTGCCCGAAGTAGTCACTCTATTGGCTGAGAGTGGCATGTGACATTGTGTCCCTACTGAAAATACGCTCTGCCTCTGCTAGTAGTTGTCGGAAATTGATAATAATCACAAGATACTGTACATTCAGACAGTGTTGGATCTAACTAAATAGATTTATATGGACACTTTTATGGAAAGTTCAAGCCTGGACCACAAAGCTTCTCGAAGGGTGTTAAGGCTATACTCTGTCTTAGCTGGTTCGGTAAGAACAACAAAAACAACAACAACAAGCTATATGGCTAGCTGGATGCAGTCTGGACAGTGGACATATACAATTTATCAAGCCCTGCTGGACTGCGTTTCAACTAAACAAGTGAGTCGCGATCTCTCTCTCTCTATCTCTCTCTCTCTCTCTCTCTCTCTCTCTCTCTCTCTCTCTCTCTCTCTCTCTTAGAGCGATGCTCTGTTGTTGTGAGGGGGAACTAACTAATTAATTTCGCCGCAGGGGGGCATAATCGCCCGGACAATGAATGGTAACTTGTTTAAAATGACAAGATATACATATGTGATTATTATTGGATGGTTCTGAGAGAGAGAGAGATAGAGAGAGAGAGAGAGAGAGAGAGAGAGAGAGAGAGAGAGAGAGAGAGAGAGAGAGAGAGAGAGAGAGAGAGAGAGAGAGAGAGAGAGAGAGAGAGGAGAAACCTAGCTACATGGACTCTGTGATCATATTGATTGATGGCAATGGTGATAGTTGTACTGTAACTGTACCTACTTAAATATTCGTATGCTTGTGGTTTCTCTGACGCACACAGTAGGATAAATAGATGTGTGGTTTTGCAATGCGTGCGCGTGTTTGTGTGCAGTGTGACATTGTGCTACCTTGGTACATGTTAATTTTTGGTATCGACCCCCCTGGAGAAAAATTCACCAGCCGCCACTGGTTCACGGTGTTAGAGCAACAATATAATTGCTAGGGTCAGCATAGCCAAGGCATTGGTGTATCAATGATAATGTTCACGGCGTTAGAGCAACAATATAATTGCTAGGTTGAGCATAGCCAAGGCATTGGTGTATCAATGATAATGTTCACGGCATTAGAGCAACAATATAATTGCTAGGTTAAGCATAGCCAAGGCATTGGTGTATCAATGATAATGTTCACGGCGTTAGAGCAACAATATAATTGCCTGCGTTGATGCTTGGCTGGTCGGTATCGTTACACAACGAGCAAAGCCTATTGGCATGGTAAAGTCATTTAGCTAGCCACGCTAGCCTCTTTCCCTGGTTGGCAAGCAGCTAGCAGGATTAGCATTCTTTGGCTAGCAGAGTTAGCATTGGTTGGCTAGCGGCTAGCAGGATTAGCATTCTTTGGCTAGCAGAGTTAGCATTGGTTGGCTAGCGGCTAGCAGCTAGCATTGGTTGGCTAGCGGCTAGCAGGATTAGCATTCTTTGGCTAGCAGAGTTAGCATTGGTTGGCTAGCGGCTAGCAGAGTTAGCATTGGTTGGCTAGCAGCTAGCAGGATTAGCATTCTTTGGCTAACAGAGTTAGCATTGGTTGGCTAGCGGCTAGCAGCTAGCATTGGTTGGCTAGCGGCTAGCAGGATTAGCATTCTTTGGCTAGCAGAGTTAGCATTGGATGGCTAGCGGCTAGCAGTTAGCATTGGTTGGCTAGCGGCTAGCAGGATTAGCGTTCTTTGGCTAGCAGAGTTAGCATTGGATGGCTAGTGGCTAGCAGTTAGCATTGGATGGAATACGGTGATTCCACCACTTCAAGCAGTCAGCATGTGGGCGGAATACGGCGATTCGAACCCAGAAAGCAGTCAACATCAACGTTATCACTTCCCTTGAGCTGACTGCGTCCTCTCGATGTGCGCCATCGTGTGTATCCCTCCGTCCTGATGTGCGCCATCGTGTGTATCCCTCCGTCCTGGTTCCACCTTGACGCTGAGATGGTATCTCACGCGGGCACTTCCTTCTGCGTTCCGTCCGTCCCGTCTCGTGGCGGGGCGCGTACGGTAAATAATTGTCCAATTATCTAGCGGTCTCAGTCAATGAGTCAACTAAATGTCCCCATTGGAAGGGTGTAGGCCAGGGGTGGCCAACCCGCGGCTTGCGAGCCGCATGTGGCTTTTTGCCCGTGAATGTGCGGCTCTTCCATCCATAAAAAAATGTAATAAAAAAAAAGATAATAATAATAATATTTTTTTTTTTTTTTTTTTTTTTTTTGTCACTCATTCCATAAGGACGTAGAATAAACATTTACAATTTTATTTTAAATGGTCCATTTGCCTGTTCTTGGTATCTGAATCTAGGGACATATATGGATCAGTGTCAGAAATAGTGTGTCTGCTTGAGTAAATTGTAATGAACCAAAGGAGAATATCAATTCTATTTAAAAAAAAATTATCTTTGACTGTGAATAACACCATGCTAAAATTGACCAGACCTGAAAAATCTAAGCAAATGAATAAAGGGAAGATGATTAAACAGAAGGTTTTGTAGATACAGTACTGAATTCTGCCATCTTTTTTATAATGTAAATTTCTCCACCATTTTTCATCATATTGCAACACCGTTTTTTGCAAGACGTTCGCAGAAAGGTAGAGAAACTAACTGCGTTCTGTTTTATGGCAATAACGTTCAGGTTTGTGGGAGATAATCCCAAAAAATAAGTAAATCCAGAAGTCAGATGATTGACAGGGGCTGGTGTGAGCTGGGTAGGGTAGTTTTTGAGTCTCTTCCTTCAAAAGACTACACTCACTTTTGGATGTGCCACTTCCTCCTGTCAATATGCGCCGGTTTCCGACTCAATGCCCTGAGATTTCTATAATCTTATATTTCAGTAAAAAATTATTGGTAAACAAACGTAATCCTGAAAATATACACTTTTACTGTATATCTCGGGCTTAAGAGGTTAACCCTGTGAGGCCCAAATTAAAAAGACATTAGCAACTTCAGAGGCCAGAGTGTGGGACATATAAACACATTTACTATCAAATAGCATTGTGAGGCTGAACAACAGGACCAATTGACTATACATGTGCTTAAAGGGGAACTATCTTATAAATGGCCTTTTTCAGTGTTTACCATTGTTTCTTAGCTATGTGGACTTATATTAATAGGATCTATGTCTCTAATTCTCATATTGGCGCATTCTTCCAATTCTCCTCTCACAATATTCACCCTCACTGAACTGAGTCATCTGAAAATGTGCATATCTGTGATGTCAGAGATTTCTCAGCTGCATAATAATGTGGCAGTTGGCACCAGGCCACACAGTGGTTGGAGCCCAGCCTCAAAACGGCTTAAGATCTTGAGGTAGAAAAATGCGGTTTTTGAGTACTTGATTAGAAATACAAAACAATGCATTTAATTTTTTTGAAAAAAACCTAGGTGTTCCATAGACTCACAGGAATTGTGTAAAAGTGCCCAAATAGTGAAAGAAATAGTCAAATAGTTCCCCTTTAAAAATTTTTAAATAAACATATTTTTTTAAATGGCTAAAAGTGATTTTGTAATTTTGCAACCGTGGGTCTCACAGGGTACTTTTAACCCTGTGAGGCCCAAATAAAAAAGACATTAGCAACTTCAGAGGCCAGAGGGTGAGACCTAGAGTATAAACACATGAAGGGTGCCGTGACTGAAAAAAAAGGTTGAGAAATGCTGGTATATGGTGTGGCTCTTTGTGGTACCACAGTCATTTTTGTGGCTCTTAGTCTCTGACTGGTTGGCCACCCCTGGTGTAGGCGAACGACTTATAAATTGAACGAAAGAAACAATTCGGACTTTGTAAGAATGTTCATTTCTTGGGACTCCATGTCCAAACATTCCGTTATTACTGAGTTGCCATAATCACCAGGTGGTCAATTAAGCAAGCAGTTAGCTTGTAGCTGGTAGTTAGTAGCAGCTTACATTCAAGCGTTAGTGGATAATGTCAGTATAGGGGTCGATATGGCATTTGGTAATGTCCAGCAGAGTCGACGCGGATAACAGTTTGTTGATAGTCAGGTTACAGTTAGTAACTGTTAGCATTTGGCATTGGATAGTAGCATAATCAACTGCCAGTAGTCGATAGCATTTAGTCAGTAGTCAACGTGTAGTCAGCGTTTAGTCAGCAGTGTACATTCAAACGTCCGATTTTTTTCCTATACAAAGGAAAGGAAATAAACGGCATTAATTAGTAACTAGATATATGAATGAAAGGATAATTGCGGATGTTACTATGATCAAGAGTGTCATTTAAATAGCGCGACGCGCCAGCGCAGAGACAGCTTACCTTTCCAGAGTCACAATACGCGTTCCAAAGTGCGTCCACTAGGCGGCACCAGACAACAACTAACGCATGCAATAAATGTTACTTATGATAATAATGATAATAATAATAATAATAATAATAATAATAATAATAATAATAATAATAATAATAATAATAATAATAATAATAATAATAATAATAATAATAATAATAATAATAATAATAATAATAATAATAATAATAATAATAATAATAATAATAATAATAATAATAATAATAATAATAAACATATTGGGAAAAACGTCGGATAATTCTCCAATGATGATGATGATGATGATGATGGAAAAAGAAGGTGATTTGATTTGATTTGAGTTGTCTCTGAAAGGACATATCCAGCTCAACAAGGACAGCAGCTACCAACCCCACCAGAAGAGGAGAGACTGATCTATGGGACCAGCAACCAACTCACTGAGGATCAGGCTTGTAAGATCTGAGATCTGAGAATCCTTGGAGACGCTGCGAGTGGGGAGATCTGGTTTGGACTACTTGGCGGACGAACATCAACCCCACAAGGTCAACGCCATCCCCTTCAACCCCCAGGAGATCATCACCATCCCCCTCAACCCCCACAAGGTCAACGCCATCCCCCTCAACCCCCACAAGGTCATCGCCATTCCAGTGAAACCCACAGGTCAACACCCACAAAGTCATCGTCAAACCCCTGAACCCCACAAGGCCATCACCATCCCCCTCAACCCCAGGAGTCATCACAACCCCCCCCCCCCCCCCCCCCCCATGAGTCATCCCCTGCCCCCCAGACCACGCAGCAACAGGTAGACACAGCTAGGCATATGCTGACATATTATCACACATCGCGGAGGACTTCACATTTTATTTTGTTACACTAGGCGTATGGAAAATGCATGTCCAGAGTGCATTGCGTTCTTTAGCCACTCTGGACCATCAGTTCAATCTTGGATCTTGACGTATATATATATACATGTATTTGAAGGGCGTTTGCAATTTAGGTTGATCATTAGAGTTCCAACTTAAATTATATATTTGGGGCTTAAACAGCCCCACAGGAGGGTTATGTATTAATGGTGGGGCATATCATTCTAATATGTTTAGTCATACTACATTACTCTGTCAGAATTTTTTTGTTTTGTTTGATGTTTTTGATGGTGGTTAATTATGTATTTGGGGCTTTAAAAGCCCCACAGGAGGGAATGTGGGGAATTATTATCAGGCTTGAGAACATTCAGTGACGTTGTACTTATTATTTACCTTATTGGGGACATTGATCTAAGTTAAAAGTTATTATTAAATGTTATTAGGTACAATCATTATTGATAAGTGCTGGCATAAGCCTCGGTCAGATTGATAACCCCATAACTCATAACTTCAAGCAGCGTCCTGCGACGTCTGTGATGTCCAGGACTCAATGCGTCTACAAACTGCAGGGGTTAAACCCAGCCGACCCAAGCCCACACACGCACCCCTCCGTCCCCTCCAGTCATGCGGTTGATTGATTGGAGTTGCGGAGTATTTTTATTTTATTTTGCACTGAGAAGGACTTTTCCTATTCATAGGATATCCATTTCACTTATTCGGTTACACGTATTACCACTGTATGGCTTTACTTGATAATCACATTTATACAGAACCCACCTTTAGTCCATATACATATACATTTTTCTCCTTAGGCCTCCGTATGGATAAAGCCACACTTCTAAAGTCTTTTCATCATAAATCAGAACGCAAAGGGTAAAGTTACAATGCAAACAACATTTCAATGCTTACCCGTCCGTCTGGTCAGAAGAATGGATACAAAAAGATATATTATAAAAAGCTGTTTTATTTAGAAAAAGCAAGTTACAAAAGAGACTTCATTGGAAATTTCCAACTCAGTTAAAAGAAGTATAAAACAAAAACATCTCTTCTCTTAAGATCTCAAAGGCCTAACACGGCTTGTGCCTGGTGTCTGCAAGCAACATCTTCAAATCTCTCAAAAAAGTCTGCCTCTTGAATGGGCAACAGTCATTTTTATATTGATCCTGTATCATATTCCGATTGGTCTAAAAACAGTGATGTCACAGGGATGTCATTTCGCTTAGCAAACCAAAATACAATACGTAGTCAGGATGGACTCTCCTCCTCCTTTTACTCGCGTTACCTTTAGTTACCTAGTGTTTTTAAGTAAGAGAAAGTCCCTCCATTTTTCAGAACAAACAAAGGGTTTGCCTGTGGTAACCATGTGGTACCAGGCAGTACCGGGCGAGGCCATCCATAAGATTTCTTATCAAGACTCCTTAGAGGTTATAGCAGAGAATCTTCAGAGATGCCCTCCTCCAGAAAAACAGTTTACACATCATTTAGTATTATTCTCTACTGACAGTTAATTATAAGCATGACATTATGAAAACTTTACTGTAAACATTTAACATTTAATTGTTATATCGTTTTTAAGATTCTCTCTATCGTTTCAAGACTCTGTATACATGACGGGTGTTTCCTTTACTCTAAAATTTCACAACCTCAGCCTTTACCTCCCCGGGGGCCCCATCACCTCAGAACATAAATGCATGTCTGTTCTGCTTCCTCCCTGTAAGGGTTAACATTACAGTTTACTCTCCTCTCCTGCTGCATCTCAGGGTCACATTCTTTAGGGTTAACTCCCTACTGCAGGCCTGCTCTCACAGACACCTCTTATGCAGACCAGGCAATTCTTTTTTAAGCAGAACAATCATTTCACTATCTTCCAACCAGAGTTTAGTTTTAAAGTATATAAAGAATATACTGGTTATAAAGGAACGAACAGGATGTCAATTTCCAAAAGGGTCACTGTTGTTCTGTGGCACTTCACACCCTCTCTGTCATCCTGGTAGGTCATTTTCCATTGTCTTAATAGCGTATGTACTGGAGGGACGAGATGGCGATTGCGGGGTCACGTGGCCGTGACTCTCCACACCCCCTCTGCCATCTTGGTACCTCGGTACCCTGGTAGCCGGCGGTAAGACTTGCATCTGTTGTTCCCTGGCTGGACGGCCCGACAGGATAGGGGTCACGTTGTTGCTTGGTATCCGGCGGGAAGACTTGCATCTGTTGTTCCCGGCCGATGCACCCAGGTTGTTGTCGTCTTGGTCATCTTGGGGTCACCCCCTCTGACCTCTTGGATCTCTCCCATAGTTTGAGGTAGGTTGAATTGTCACTTCTCGAGCGACCCCACGGGTCCCCGAGAATTGTAGCAGCAGTCCTTTATTGAAGGGTGGTTGGCCTGGTCGTGTGACCCTGTCCGTAGGCCTCGCAGGACATCACAGATACAGTCCACAGAGGACTCATTTCTTTTCTCTCTTTCAGGTCCATTCAGGGCTCTCGTCGCCCTGTAACCTGGGTCCAGGCCGATGTCTCTCTGTCCGGTCTAGGAGGTCTAGGAGGTCTGGGAGGTCTGGGAGGTCTAGGAGGTCTGGGAGGTCTGGGAGGTCTAGATGAGGACCTTGAGGATGCTCTGGAGCTTGACCTATCCCGGTCTTCCTCCATTTCCGAGTTCTGACCTGAGTCTGAGTCAGTATATTCCTTCTTGCCATTCGCTGCGTCGTCCACTGACTCCGGGGGACAGCCCCCCCCGTCTAAGAGTGTGGCACTGGTTCAGGTTTTGTCCCTTTACCAGCGCACCTTTACCAGCGCACATTGTTCACAGGCCTTTCGGACTGTTATCGCTCTTTGGCTTTAGGTATGAGAATGTTGTTAGTTCTCAGGTATACCAACATCCTCTTACTTCCGGCATGTCCAAGGTTATCATATACCTGTCTGATCATGTGAGTAGCCTCGTCCTGTTAGCAATGGCTAGTTAGCCTGCTATTCGCTCCTATTCGCAATGGCTATTTCAGCCTGCTCGCAATGGCTATTTCAGCCTGCTATTCACAAAGTAGAGTTTTTTCTACTTAAGTTCTGACTTTAAGTAAGCATTTAGTTACTTCAAGTTCAAGTGACTTTAGGGCTCCCTAGCCCTGTTAGTCATGAGTAAACGCCACTTCAAGTGGTTTCTTATGAACCCTCTCTTGTTCCTGATAGATTTTTTACCTCTTAGGCTGTCTGCTGCGCTTTGCAGACCTCTACGTCACTCATTGTTCCAGATCTCGAGCACTTAGGAGGAGTCTTGGTTGGAGAGGATTGCTTGCTGATAAGATCACACTTGAGTAAGGTTTTAACTCAAATCTGTAATAAATTTTACTCCAGAGGCCCCTGACCGCAGTTATTTCAGTTCATATTCTTTCGGCTTTTGATACCTATTCAATTAGCATAAAGCCCAACTCACGGATGTTCTAAGCCCCAGAACCTCCAATCCGTTTTGACAGACCTATAAACCAGTGACTCGGCCGCCCAAGCACTACAGCGTCCTGTATGCTGAAGCTTCCGAGTCCCCACAAATCTGATAGGCCCGTCGGATATAGAGACCCTGATGCTCGCTCTGTCCCCCCGCGTCAAGGTGCTAAGCTTGATGAGAGTTTGCAGAGTCTCAATTTTTATCCATAGGCGCTGGTGAGTGTACATCTCACGCAGCTGATATGGTTGGTACAGGTGCTAACCTACCAGATGGTAGCTGTCAGGAAATCCCCTTTGCATGAAATAGATTACAAATTCTTTCGTCCTCTTTACTCTGGTTTAGAGAAAAGACGGACATCTTTACAGTATTTGTGTTGAGAAAGCATTTTGACTTGGTCATACAGCATGCATTCCGTCCGTAACTGGTCTCGGGACCATGCTGCGCATTTGGCTGCAAGACGGTTACCCCCTGTTACGGACGGAATGCATGCTGTATGACCAAGTCAAAATGCTTTCTCAACACAAATACTGTAAAGATGTCCGTCTTTTCTCTAAACCAGAGTAAAGAGGACGAAAGAATTTGTAATCTATTTCATGCAAAGCTATGAATAGCTTTTCAAGCAGTAAGCCTGATCTTTGCCTAGGTGTTCCACGTATGACTGATTCTGCTGCAACAGTGAGAGACAAGCTCCCGTCTCGCACCTGTGGGATTAGTTTCTCCACCATATTTTCCCCTGGATCTTGACCGGGGATTCTTACTTCCATTTCCATCATTTGGGCCATTGAAGCCCCTTCGGGGACCTCCAGTCCTTTGAGGTGTCTCAAAATGCGAGCGGCCTCCGGGTCATCATAGAGAGGTGACCCATGGAAAATCTGAGCACACTTATGGATATAAGCAGCCTGGGTCTCCCCTCGAAGCATTTCTGGGGCTAGTTTTTTGAGCACTTGGGTTTTGCTTAACAATTCTTGTGCTTTGTTGCTTTCTCCATATTGGGTGCTGTCATGCAGACTCCTGCCTGTATGTGAACTCTTTCCTCTCGGTCGGTAAATGTCTCCGGGAGATTGGGCTAGTATGGAGTGAGGGCTCACTTCCGGTCGGTGTTCCTCTGTGCTGTGTCTCAGGGCTCGGATTGGGCTTATGGACGGGGCCTCGTTCAACCAGTTTCTTTCTCTCCTGGCTATTTCAGCCATGGCCCTGTCTAGCTTGTACACCTGTTCACGTAGTATGTCATAGCCTGCATGTAAGTGTGCATGCTCGTATGGTTCTGTTACCCCAGGGTGAGACAACACTTTTTCTGCCACGGGTGACCGGGCTAAGGCCTGAGCCGTTCCCCATCTCACGGGATATGCTGGCATAATATCCCCTGTTTCCTTTCCTTCCAAGTCTCCTTCACTCTCTTCGGAGACGTCCTCCAATCCTGAGCTCCAGGTCAAGCCCGAGGGTGACTGAAAGGTGGTGCCTTTCAGAGTAGGCCCCTTGCCTATAGGTCTCAGTTTGACCGGTTTCGCTCTCTTGTTTCGAGGTCTAGGAGGTTCGCCCCTCGGGTACCGAACTCTCTCCCTAGATCTTGATCGAGATGAAGACCTGGAGGATGCTCTGGAGCTTGACCTATCCCGGTCTCCCTCCATTCCTGAGTCCTGATCTAGATCAGTATACTCCTGTTCGCTACTTGCTGGGTCGTCCCCTGACTCCGGGGGACGGCCTAGAAGTCTATGGATACTCCTGGCCTGAGATCGCGCAGGTTACGCCTTTTCATGTTCGAACTGTACTGTCGGTCTCCTGGGTGTGGATGATCTCCCTCTCTCCGCTGCTCGGGAGGAGTTCTGGGAGTTGGACCTTTCTTTCCTGGGTACGGGTCCCGACCCCTTAGGGTTCGGAGGGGGAGTGAGAGGTACCAATGCAGGCTCATCGTCCTCGTCTTCCTCACCCTCCCCGGCTCTATCCACGGCCAGGGTTATTGCCTCATGGTCCCTAGGTTCCACCATGAGACGGATCTCCGTGTGCCCTGCACTCCTTAGGCTTGAGATCGCGCTGATTACGGCTTTCCCCAACCATATGCCTCTTTGGCCATATCCTCGAGACCTGCCCCACATCAGGTTTATGGCTAGTCGGTAGGGCATGTCCTTAGTACCATGGCCAGCATAGATTTCCCTTTTCTGCAGTAGTTCCTTTATACGGGACACCAGTCTGTCCCAGTTTATGTGTGAGGACTTTATCTCCTTGTATTGGTCTTGGCTTAGTGTCACATGGACAATTTTCTCCGCGTGAAACACCTCATAATCACACTCTGTGATTACTGCCTTGCCTGGTTTCAGGGGCTTTTTGGTCCTTTTTTCCATTACCTGTTTCCTCAGGTTCCGGTAGTAAGAGCCTCCTGCCATTACCATGCTTGTTTCCCATCTACCATAGTTCGTCAATGACTGTCCAGTGAAGGTGAGGATTGACCATGGTGTATCAGAGTTATCGGTCCAGACTGGGTAGTTAGTGACTGTTATGTTTGGTGATTGTCTGTGAGACCTTGTAGATGTCACTCTCACCCCTGAGTGTTCACCACGGGGAGATATATAGGTTGCTCTCGCTTGCCTCACTTCCTCGTGAACACGTGGTCCTGGGCTTATGCACTGCAGGGAGTGATCTCGCCCTGGTGTGGTTGATCCCCCCAGTGTCGGGAGGTGTCCCCTGAGTGTATATTCTCCCATTTCGTGTCCAGAGGGGGCTCTCATTGAGGGCGGAGCCCTCTTATCCATATACATGGAAGTGGGAGCAGGCAGTGTTCGGCCTGTTTCCTCATATATCCTTCCTTGTCCTGACCGGGGCCACGTAATTTGAGCCCTCTGGTCTGAGTGACTCACTGCTTCCCTTGGTGTTCCCGAGGGACAGACTGTCCGGTTTCTGTACGCCAGCTCCTTCTGAGCTAGCGTCTCTAGCATCTGTTGTGCTAGCGTCTTCCGTGCTAGCATTTCTTGTGCTAGCTTCTCTTGAGCTAGCATCAGCTGCACCAACTCCTCCTGAGCTACCATCTCTTGCACTAGCATCTGCTGTGCTAGCGTCTTCCGTGCTAGCATCTGTTGTGCTAGCTTCTCTTGAGCTAGCATCAGATGTGCTAGCATCTGTTGTGCTAGCTCCTCTTGAGCTAGCGTCTGATGTGCTAGCATCTGTTGTGCTAGCTTCTCTTGAGCTAACTCCTTCTGCGCCATCTTCTGCTGAGCTAGTTTCTCTTGTGCTAGCTTCTCTTGAGCTAGCGTTGGTTGCTAGCTCCGGCTATTTAGCCTGCTGTTAGCTCCTGGCTTTGTTAGCCTGTGGTGAGCTAGTTAGCTTCCATTCCTGTGAACGGCCGTTTTGGCAGCGTGTCACGTAGCCTTAGGCTAGGTAGCCATCCAGTTAGCATTCAGCTAGCTTGTGGCTAGTTAGCCTGCATTCCTGTGAACGGCCGTTTTGGCAGCGTGTCACGTAGCCTTGGGCTAGGTAGCCATCCAGTTAGCATTCAGCTAGCTTGTGGCTAGTTAGCCTGCATTCCTGTGAACGGCCGTTTTGGCAGCGTGTCACGTAGCCTTGGGCTAGGTAACCATCCAGTTAGCATTCAGTTAGCTTGTGGCTAGTTAGCCTGCATTCCTGTGAACGGCCGTTTTGGCAGCGTGTCACTTAGCCTTGGGCTAGGTAGCCATCCAGTTAGCATTCAGTTAGCTTGTGGCTAGTTAGCCTGCATTCCTGTGAACGGCCGTTTTGGCAGCGTGTCACTTAGCCTTGGGCTAGGTAGCCATCCAGTTAGCATTCAGTTAGCTTGTGGCTAGTTAGCCTGCATTCCTGTGAACGGCCGTTTTGGCAGCGTGTCACGTAGCCTTGGGCTAGGTAGCCATCCAGTTAGCATTCAGTTAGCTTGTGGCTAGTTAGCCTGCATTCCTGTGAACGGCCGTTTTGGCTGCGTGTCACGTAGCCTTGGGCTAGGTAGCCATCCAGTTAGCATTCAGCTCGTTCCTGGCTTGTCATCCTGCATTCCTGTGAACGGCCGTTTTGGCTGCGTGTCACGTAGCCTTGGGCTAGGTAGCCATCCAGTTAGCATTCAGTTCGTTCCTGGCTTGTCAGCCTGCATTCCTGTGAACGGCCGTTTTGGCTGCGTGTCACGTAGCCTTGGGCTAGGTAGCCATCCAGTTAGCATTCAGTTAGCTTGTGGCTAGTTAGCTTGCATTCCTGTGAACGGCCGTTTTGGCTGCGTGTCACGTAGCCATGGGCTAGGTAGCCATCCAGTTAGCATTCAGCTCGTTCCTGGCTTGTCAGCCCGTGTTCCAGTGGGCTAGGGCTATGTAGCCTCCTGTAGCCTCCAGTTAGCATTCAACTCGTTCCTGGCTTGTCAGCCTGCATTCCTGTGAATGGCCGTTTTGGCTGCGTGTCACGTAGCCTTGGGCTAGGTAGCCATCCAGTTAGCATTCAGCTCGTTCCTGGCTTGTCAGCCTGCATTCCTGTGAACGGCCGTTTTGGCTGCGTGTCACATAGCCTTGGGCTAGGTAGCCATCCAGTTAGCATTCAGCTCGTTCCTGGCTTGTCAGCCTGCATTCCTGTGAACGGCCGTTTTGGCTGCGTGTCACGTAGCCTTGGGCTAGGTAGCCATCCAGTTAGCATTCAGCTCGTTCCTGGCTTGTCAGCCTGCATTCCTGTGAACGGCCGTTTTGGCTTCGTGTCACGTAGCCTTGGGCTAGGTAGCCATCCAGTTAGCTCTCGTCTGGCTAGGGCCAGTTCACTTCCTGTGGGCAAAGCACGAAATTATGTTGCACTTGTAACTCCCCCCAGAGCTCTATAAACATTACGTTACCCTTTAGTTGTGAGTAAACGTTGCTTTAATCACAAAGATAGAGCTTTCTATTCATTTGTGATATCCCCGAGTAGAGCTTTCCACTCGAGTCGCCAGTAGAGCTTTCTACTTTAATTTTTTGTCAAATCTGTAATTAATTTTCGGCCGTTAGCACCTATTCAGTTAGTATAAATGCCCAACGTAGGGACGCCATGATAAGTGCTGACATAAGCCTCGGTCAGATTGATAACCCCATAACTCATTGGTCCGCATCTCAACTTCAAGCAGCGTCCTGCAACGTCTGTGATGTCCAGGACTCAATGCGTCTACAAACTGCAGGGGTTAAACCCAGCCGACCCAAGCCCACACACGCACCCCTCCGTCCCCTCCAGTCATGCGGTTGATTGATTGGAGTTGCGGAGTATTTTTATTTTATTTTGCACTGAGAAGGACTTTTCCTATTCATAGGATATCCATTTCACTTATTCGGTTACACGTATTACCACTGTATGGCTTTACTTGATAATCACATTTATACAGAACCCACCTTTAGTCCATATACATATACATTTTTCTCCTTAGGCCTCCGTATGGATAAAGCCACACTTCTAAAGTCTTTTCATCATAAATCAGAACGCAAAGGGTAAAGTTACAATGCAAACAACATTTCAATGCTTACCCGTCCGTCTGGTCAGAAGAATGGATACAAAAAGATATATTATAAAAAGCTGTTTTATTTAGAAAAAGCAAGTTACAAAAGAGACTTCATTGGAAATGTCCAACTCAGTTAAAAGAAGTATAAAACAAAAACATCTCTTCTCTTAAGATCTCAAAGGCCTAACACGGCTTGTGCCTGGTGTCTGCAAGCAACATCTTCAAATCTCTCAAAAAAGTCTGCCTCTTGAATGGGCAACAGTCATTTTTATATTGATCCTGTATCATATTCCGATTGGTCTAAAAACAGTGATGTCACAGGGATGTCATTTCGCTTAGCAAACCAAAATACAATACGTAGTCAGGATGGACTCTCCTCCTCCTTTTACTCGCGTTACCTTTAGTTACCTAGTGTTTTTAAGTAAGAGAAAGTCCCTCCATTTTTCAGAACAAACAAAGGGTTTGCCTGTGGTAACCATGTGGTACCAGGCAGTACCGGACGAGGCCATCCATAAGATTTCTTATCAAGACTCCTTAGAGGTTATAGCAGAGAATCTTCAGAGATGCCCTCCTCCAGAAAAACAGTTTACACATCATTTAGTATTATTCTCTACTGACAGTTAATTATAAGCATGACATTATGAAAACTTTACTGTAAACATTTAACATTTAATTGTTATATAGTTTTTAAGATTCTCTCTATCGTTTCAAGACTCTGTATACATGACGGGTGTTTCCTTTACTCTAAAATTTCACAACCTCAGCCTTTACCTCCCCGGGGGCCCCATCACCTCAGAACATAAATGCATGTCTGTTCTGCTTCCTCCCTGTAAGGGTTAACATTACAGTTTACTCTCCTCTCCTGCTGCATCTCAGGGTCACATTCTTTAGGGTTAACTCCCTACTGCAGGCCTGCTCTCACAGACACCTCTTATGCAGACCAGGCAATTCTTTTTTAAGCAGAACAATCATTTCACTATCTTCCAACCAGAGTTTAGTTTTAAAGTCTATAAAGAATATACTGGTTATAAAGGAACGAACAGGATGTCAATTTCCAAAAGGGTCACTGTTGTTCTGTGGCACTTCACAATTATCAATATAGAATATTGAATATGAGTTAACTTATGACATTATGTAAGTTCATTTAGGCCTCTCCTTAGTTCAGTGGTGTATCTGTGTCAAGGCCAAGCACCTGTACATTTCCCTAGTTATCTCTGGGCCAGTTTTGGATTGGCCACCGACCACATACGCCTATGGACAGAGCAGAGCATAAGAAGGAGGGTGTTGAAGGCAGAGGTTCTGTGTAGGATTGTTAGTAACTGTCTAACTACATATATAACTGTTTACACTAGTAACTGTCTAACTGCATATATAACTGTTTCCACTAGAGGGCGCTCTAGGCGGAGACACTCAGGAACACCGCCAGTGGCGCGTATAAATAGTGGTGTCTCCTCCCACTTCTTTCTCTTTCCCCCAGTCTCTCAGTGAGAGAAGACCTGTATTGTTACTGCTCTGCCATGTGAATAATAAACCACGCCAGTTAAGGCTCAAGATAGAAACCATGCCTCTTGACCACATTATTGTCGCCCTATAGCCGAATTCTGTTAACAGAGGGCTAGAGAATTAGCTCTCTCTCACTTTCCGGTATCTCCTTTCTGGCTGGACTCCACTCTCTTGGTCTGGAGTCACACGCACTCTTTCTGTCTTTCTGGACTTCTATCTTTAATCTCTCTTTTCTCCATCTTATTTCCTACTATACTTCTCTATCCCCTTCCTGGTTATTCTTTCGTCATATCTTCTGTCATGTCATTAATGTCTGTTTAAGTGTTCCATGGACCACCCTACATAAATATAATTCTGATCCTTTCAATAAATACAAGACATATTGTTGAACTCTTTTCCCGTGTCTAATATTCTATATCATTTTGTCCTGATTCGAGGAGTAAACAAAATTACCCACATGTGCACAAATGCACACATACATACACAACATGCTCTATCACTCACATCAAACATGCACACACACACACACACACACACACGCAGCCACACCTGTGTATTTGTTGAAGGATGCACACACACACACACACAGGCACACCTATGACCACAAGGTGTAGAAGGACATGCCATTGATCCAAGAGCATTAACATGTAATACCGTACGTACATCTATTCACAACACCTAAGATAAACTGCTGTTACCCAAGCAGGATGATTCATCATGCTGGCCCCTGGCAGAGGCCACAATTAGCCAGACTCTGGTAACCCATGGCGACGCTGGTTGTTCTGGCAAGGCATTGTGAGTGACCTGCATGGAGATGCAGGTGTCACAAAGCACAGATCCCAGTGGGATGGCTATCTGAGAGAGACGTCACACTGGCACAGCTTTTGTCAACTCTATAGATCCTGCTTTCTGCTTCTTTTTTTTACGGCATCCTTTTTTCTCCATGTGTTTCTCTTCTGTCCTTCCTCCACATCAGTCTCTTTGCTTGCTCCTCTTCCTCTTCCTCTCGCAATTGTATATTCCACAAAAGAGTCAGTTCCCTTCAGATGGATACATTCTCCACTCTCAATATACAACCATGTGTGTTCTGTCGCATTAATAGGCCCTTTTCACTGCCATTTTGACGTGTCATCGCACGGTAAACACAGGTGTAATTAATAACATTAATTATGGTCCCATTCCATTGAGGTGCGCCGGGGCCAGGGCCCTGCTATTATGCATGCCGTCTCACTGGAATGGCTGTGACACACCAAAATGGAACAGCACCCTAATTAATGTTATTAATTACACCCGTGTTTACCCTGTAATGGCCACTGTGAAAAGGGCCAATGAATATTTGCCCTTTCATAATCTCTGTTAATCCAGACCACCGCGCTCAGCTCACAGCCATGTGATACATACTGTATGTCTCAGGCGCGCACTGGCCATCGGGAAATTTGGGAATGTTCCTGGTGGGCCAGTCCATCTTCACTTGGTGGGCCGCCCAACCTCTCGTGTTTCATTTCTTTTTAACATACATTATTTATAGATCCCAAATTGTCTGCTGTTGTTGATGTGACACATCAAATTCTGCACCTTTCAATGTAACAGCGGCCACTGGTGGTTTCTATGTATAATATGTCTATGGTCTACATAGCTGGTTTGAGCAGGCTAGTAGTAGGAGCACAGGACGCACCACTATCAGGTCGCCAACCATCAGGTCGCGGACCGGTACCCCGGTACCGGGCCGTGGACCATTTGGTACCAGGCCGCAAAGAAAGAATAAAGCTGTTTAAAATTGTATTTATTTTATTTTCATTAGTCTTCCGGGTATTTTATTTAGAAAAATGTCCACTTCCGTCTGCATTTCACTCACAAGTTACTGTAACTTTGCTGTTATAGTATCGTATAGCTACCGCTCTGCGTCCTACTGGAATATATTCCTATATCAGTCTATGCACTGAATAAATCTCCACATGCACCTTTACACACCTATTCGCCTGGCCACACCCCCATCCGCTCCTCTACATAAGCAGAGTGTGGCCAGGGCCGCGTGGGAGAAATGCGAGGCCCTGTGTGAGATTTAAACGCGAGGCCCCCCCCCCCCCCCCCTAAATGTAGCAGGGTGGATTATCCCTGCTTCGTGGGAACGGGTGGGCACAATCACTGGGTAGCGAGACACAGTAGAGCTCTGTCTGACTGCACCTCCGTCTTTGAGTCAGGAGCTTCGACTGGAGGCTGGTAGTGTGAGTGGATGGGGCCCGGGATTTACCAACCTGGTCTGGTACTCTGGTCTTCCTCCCCTGCAGCAGGGCGGTCAGCAGTACTCCCCAACACGCTCCCACTTCCCCCAATTGCTCCTTAAACCCTCCCACACCTAGTGACTGAATTGTAAATAAATACCCTGAGTTCCCCCCGCAAGCAGTACCCTCCCTCAGTGACACTAGAAACCTTGCAATGAAAAGGGAAAGGTGGAATAGGAAGGGGTTAATTATGTTAACGTTACCCACACCAAAAGAGTTGTTAAACAGCTCATGAATGGACACGCACACAGAACTCCCATCTAATTCTTTAATGTTAATTATACTGGTCAGTTACAATGATTTAATGATAGTGACCAAATGGACTGAAGTCCAACTATAATTCCGTTTGTAACTCACTACCTCATAAACCTGTGTAGTATACACCCACCTCTGTGTTGGTATCAGGGGTAATATACTGCAATGTGTTTGACTCCTCACCCACGTCTGGGTCGGCACCCTGTATAATACCTCTGGCAGGCTTTAATTATACGGAAAGAATAATACCTCTCTAGGCTTTATTTATAATGCACCAGGTCTGTAACCTCCCCACAGGGAAAGGGTTAATTAGATGGGAAAATATTATTAAACACAAACACGTTATCACACTCAAAGGAAATCAAAATGTGGGCCCACAAATACCTAACAAAAGTCCTATGCTAATGCCGGCATGTATTGTTAATGGGGTACCCCTAGAACTGTAGTTAGCAACGTTAGCTTCTCCCACGGACCGCACCACACTGTGTAACGTGCAATAGAATCCTGGGCATCGAAGCCCTAATGTACTCTACCAAGATGGCGGCCTCGCCGCGCCACCGTCGTCCGGATGGCAAGATGGCGTCGAACGCTCTCGGCGAGGGTGCTAGCAGGCGGAGCTGGAGCAGAGAGGCAGTGCTGGGCTGAGTGCGTGTGCTGGGTGATGGCGACCTCTGTTGGTCGGGACGAACTCCCGTGTGCTGAAGACAGCCTGGTGCAGATCTGGTTGTAGACAGCCGGAGCAGACTGGTTGTAGACAGCGGTTGCTGGGTCCACGCGCATATCTAAACTCGCCCTCACTAACACTGCAGCTACACTCTGGGTCCCCAAACAGCCCTCCTGCTAGCCGGGATATATGATAACGCAGGGTGTTCTAAACACCGGTCCTCTTCACGCCACGCTGGCAGGGCACCTCGCTAGAGGGAATAACTTTAACTTAAACCCCTCAGGGCGATACCGTATTCCTTCTAGGATAACTCGTTGTATCGCTAGGGTATTCAGTAGGGAAACATGCAACACGCTTCTACGGTTGCTGTTATAGGATAACCCGTAATATACTCAAGTTCAATACGGGGCTCGTCCAGACATGACCGAACCGATCCAAGTCCAATGTCGAAGAGACCTGGTTCCTCGCACTTCCGTCTACTTCCTCCTCCGTCTCTCTCGTACGCTCTCTGCCTGCCACCGCGCCCCCTGCTGTTACCGCCTACTAGCTCCACAGGGAAAAGGATTGTAGAATAGAATCCAGGTTATTGCTCATAATCCATATTTCAGCCGGTAGAACAAGGAGGAGCCTGCGTCATTGTTCGAGGGAATATTAACGGAGACTAATTAGTAGGTCTTGGTGCATCAGGGGAGATGAAAAGGCAAGTCAGCACTTCTGAATAATAGTCCTATTTTCAGGATGCTACATAAAGGAAAAAAAAAATATATATATATATATATATTAAATTAATTTTAATTTAAAAAAAATAATTATACAGTCAACATATTCTTAAATAATAGCGTTGCCCGAGGCTGGGCATGATACAGTCAACATATAGCAAGAGAGAGAGAGAGAGAGAGAGAGAGAGAGAGAGAGAGAGAGAGAGAGAGAGAGAGAGAGAGAGAGAGCTCCCGTTCTACAGTCAATATACAGTGTTATCGCTGCACAGACCCGGCAATGCCCCTGACCAGAGGAGAGAGAAATATAATATAGTTAGTAAAAGCACTATATAAGCTCAGAACACAGCTCAGAACACAACACAGCTTAGAACACAGCTCAGAACACAGAACACATCTCGGAACACAGCTCAGAACACAGAACACATCTCAGAACACAGCTCAGAACACAGAACACATCTCAGAACACAGCACAGAACACAGCTCAGAACACATCTCAGAACACAGCTCAGAACACAGAACACATGCAGAACACAGCACAGAACACAGCTCAGCACACAGCTCAGAACACAGCTCAGAACACAGGACACCTCAGAACACAGAACACATGCAGCACACAGCTCAGAACACAGCTGAGAACACAGCTCAGCACACAGCTCAGAACACAGCTCAGAACACAGAACACAGCTCAGAACACATCTCAGAACACAGCTCAGAACAGAGAACACATGCCGAACACAGCTCAGCACACAGCTCAGAACTAAGGACTAGGTGCAGACTCAGCGAGCACAGCCTAGCCATCGAGAAAGGCCGCCATAGGCAGACCTGGCTCCCAAGCGAAGACAGACTATGCACCTACTGCACACAAGATGAGTAGGAAACCAAGCTCCACTTCTTAATAACCTGCCCACTATACCAAGACATCAGAGACATATACTTCCCACAAATTGCAAACACCCAAAGAGACTTTGAAAACATGGACAATAACTCAAAACTCCCATACCTACTGGGAGAAATACAAGAATGTGCAAACACAGCAGCCAGATTTGTGAGCTGCTGTGACAAGAAAAGGACATCCAACGGAATACAACCACCATAAAGACTGTACAAGAAATTCCTTCTGTAATGTACTGATTTCTTTTGTTTTATCTGTTTGATTGTTTTGTTTTGTTTGGCTTTGGCAATGTAAACGTATGTTTCCCATGTCAATAAAGCCCATTTGAATTGAATTGAGAGAGAGAGAGAGAGAGAGAGAGAGAGAGAGAGAGAGAGAGAGAGAGAGAGAGAGAGAGAGAGAGAGAGAGAGAGAGAGGAGAGGGCAAGAGAGAAAGAGAAAAAGAGAGAAAGAGAAAAAGAGAGAGAGAGAGAGGTGAAAATGTGACAAGGATAATAACAGGTATTGGAGGTGAACGGAATCCATGTGACGTGCGTTTGTTTTCCCCTCTCTCACCTGGTGATGATGGCCAGGTGGGGTGGAGCCATGCAGGCCGCCATGAAGAGGACCACGTTCTCGTGCCTCGTCTGTCTGTAGTTCATCACCTCCTTCTTAAAAAGCTTCAGGTGGTCCTGGTTGTTGCCATGCCTAGTTAGCTAGCGTTAGCTAACGCTAGTTAGCCTTTAGCTAAGCTACTAACCGACATGGCTAGCCCGACTGAACCACACGTTAGCACTCGATATTATAACGTAGCTAAAGCTAACTAGGTGTCCCTGCCTTTAGCTAAACTGACATGGCTAGCCTGACTGAACTTTCTAACATGCAACAACTTTCATCTTCAGTCCATCTGCCAAACGACCGTCCTCTTCGTTTTGGCTGGCATAACCTCCAATGCTGCATGCGCGAAATAGTCAGACGCAGGGTGGCGGGTTTGGTCCAGGGATTAAAGGAAGGGGTGCCTTGGCTTGATAGCCCGATGGCGTCTATTCTTTGTCCCAAAGTGGTGTGGGAGCCGTTGCGGAAGCCGGTTCCCCATGGGAAATCGGCTAGGCAGATGGCCAACTGGAGTGACCAGTCATTCATCGCCGCGACACAGAGCCTGGCTGCGACGTCCAACATCGTGCAGCTGGCGCGCTACATGTCGGGGATGATGGCGGGCGGGTCGGTGTTGGACGACCACCATCAGTACCTTCACGCCCGGGTGGCTGGAGCCATCCTGCACCTGACTCAGCTGCAGGGAATAGCCGCCGGGAAGGGACGTGCCCTGGCCACTCTGACCCAGCGCCACATTTGGCTGGAGCAAGCGAGGGTGCCAGAGCAGAAGAGGCTTCCCCTGCTTACGGCCCCCCTCTCCAAGGCTGGGCTCTTCGGGTCTGCCATGCAGCAGATGACGGCTGCATGCAGAGACATGGAGGAGGAGCGGGCTGTGCTCCAACCCCATTTCCTCCCACTCGATGCCGCCGGTGATGTCCGACGGAGGCCACGTCGTCGGAGGTCCGTGACCGTTGCCACTGCCACCACCGCCGCCGCTGCTGGGCCTTCGCCCAAGAAGGCCAGGAGTGGAGAGGGTGCCTCGTCCGCCGCAGCCAGCCGACCCACGCCCGGAGGTGACGGTAGGGATCGTCGTGTCCAGGCACCCCAGAACCGTCCCTCCGGGCCGGCTCCCCGTGGGGGCAAGCACCGGGCTGCACGCGGCAGGCGCCGCTAGTGACTTTTCCCCTGTTTACCCCTGTTCCCTTCCCCGCCCCAACCATATGATTTTGTTGCAAATTAAATAAAGGGTCCCTCCTGGTGAGGGACTATTTTTTGTTACAAACTGTGTGTTTATTCACTGTATATGTTGGGGATACGATGTGTGAACCCTCGCCTAGCTGTGGGGTTGTTTAGGAGAGCAGGACTTTTAGTCGTTCTGGTCGCTATATATATATGTGTGCTTAGCAAGGCCTGTGGCTAGCACTCGGTCGAAAGACTTTTCTTTCCTCATCCTGAAGAAATATGTTTCTTCTTATAGTGGTACATTTTTACCGTTGTCTGAGGGGGTTGTGTGTATTCTGTTACATTGGAAACGATGGCATTGAGTCCACAACTTTGGAGTGTTAGCCTACAGAAGTGCTTGTGTGTATAGCTTGTACCAAGGTCTTAGACGCTCTCTCAACCTTCTGTGTTTTTTTCTTGTCAGCAAAAGCGACACTGAACGAAGGATTGGATCCACGAAAGGTCCCGATAAGTCAGACATTATTGGACGAGGAGCAAAGGAGCAACGCGCGCATGTAAACAATGGGATGCACACAGCACACACACCCACACGCACACACTCACTTAAACAAACAACACACTGCAGCACCCACTCTCCACACTTTAGATCACACAAACACACTTTATATTTATTGATAAAGGATTTGCACTACAACTCGTACACCTACTGTAAATTGTACCTAAATTGCACCTCATCCCATTTCTGCCTTGCACTATATAGTATTGTATATTAGTACACTGCATAGTATTGTATATTATATGGTAACTCAGTTACGTCTATTCTGCATCGAACATTGTACATATGTCTATACTGAACACTGTGACCTCATTTTTTTACTTCTAATTTACATGCTATACTATGTTATTTTATTTCATACTTATCTTGTCTTGCACAGTCTCTGGAGCGTAACAGTAAGAAGCATTTTGTATAAAAGTATTCTGTACTTCTGTATGACAACTATTAAAGAAACTTGAAACTTGAAACTTGGATGATCGCACGCACGCACGCACAAAGGACCGGACCGAGCCAGCATACGTCAACGGATTTGCGGTAATGTAACCCGACCCGTTGCGCAGTGTGGACCCATGTTGGTTCGTTTGGAACTATTTTGAGCTGGTTCTACCACTGAGTGGAAAACTGTTATTATGCTGAAACACGCTGTGGATGTGTGTGCGCGGCCCACCGGGCAAAACTTCTATCATGTGTGTGTGACAATAAACAATTAACGTGCGCTGCATTGCACTGCTCTCTTGCTGTGGCTGATATATGTGGCGGGTTTTGCAAATGCATTGAACATTGGAATTGGATTCTCATAACTTGTGATAACTTTCTTGTGCATTCAAAATGAGTGGTTCAAATGTTGGGAAACAGGACAAAGAAAAGAGAAAAATAACTCTCACTGCAAAAGCTCTTGCAAATAAAGTCGAATCACAATCAAAAGAAATGCAAAGGGAAAGTGGAGGAAATAAAACGTCTGATAACCTCTGTCAAAGAGCTCATGAAAAATTAGCAAAATGTTGCACTGGTTAAAGCACAACTTGACATTTGATGCAAGTGTCTGACAATGCTAATGAACTTCATAACTGTTTGATGCCTCTTATTCCACCCGATGAACAAGAACAACAAAATGACTTGTTCTCAAAGGTCAATAAACATAAAGATGGATTCATTAGCGATGTTAATGCCTGGTTTTCAGTAACCAAAGGAAACACACCTCAGTTAGAGGCTCATAACAGGCCTACTGAAATGCAGCAGCATGAGGTTGCAGAGGAGGAAAATGGAGAACATGGGGGTGTGGGAAATGTGGAAGTGACGGGGCCTCAGTTGCACAGTACTCGTTATGCTCAAGAGGATGTTCAACCAGGGGACAGCATATCCAACCATAGTAGCAAGAATTATGGTTCAAGATCTTCTAGATCAAAGGTTTCCTCGAATGCATCCACACGTCTCAGAGCCGAGGCCGACATGGGCACCTTAATGGCTCGGCAAAAGTGGCTTGAACAAAAGCATGCTCTTGAAGACCAGGAAGCTCAAATAAAGAAACAAGCGGACATAGCAAGGCATGCTCTACAGGACGAGGAAGCTCACATAAAGAAACAAAAGGAATAACTTCAGTTGGAAGTGGACATAGCTGCATCGGCAGCAAGGCTGAATGTTCTGAGAACCTCTGGGTCAGGGGTGTGGAGTGCTGCTTCTCGTAAATCGGATGGAATGGAATCCTACTTTGAAAAGGGCCTCAACATTAATGCAGAGACATTTGTATCACACAAGGATGGAAGGGGACAACCTGCATATGTTGGAGGCACACGGCCAAAGCAAAGGCAATCTGACAGCGCCAAATACCTCCAGAAGCCCTCAGCACTCACACAGACCCAGACTGTGATCTCAAACGCTACAGAGTACCCAGCGCTCACACCGAGACAGAGCACGGTCCCAAAGACTACATGGCCTCCATTGTCTTTGCATAGAGACATACAACCTGTTTCCAGGAACAACAGCAGTGAGCAGAACAACATAATGTCTATTATGCAAAAAAAAAAACGACCTCACTTCCATGTTGGTGAATCAGCAATGCATTGCTTCACTGCCTAAAAGAGACATCCAACCATTTGAAGGTGACGCTCTGCAGTACCATGGCTTTATACAGTCCTTTGAACAGACTATAGAAAGGAGGACTGACAATGCTGTTGATTGCCTGCACTATTTGGATCAATACACCAGGGGGCAGCCTAAACAACTAGTCAAAAGTTGTCAACATATGACTGATGGCACTGGATATGCTACGGCGAAGGCTTTACTCCAGGAACACTTTGGGAACGAGCACGTCATAGCATCCGCTTACATGGACAAAATCTTTGCATGGCCAGCTATTAAGTCGGAGGATGGGAAAGCCTTACAAGCATACAGCCTATTCTTGCGCGGATGCTGCAATGCCATGAAAGACGTACATAATCTATGTGACCTAAACACATCTGCAAACATGCTTGCTGTCATCAAGAAGTTGCCCTACAAGCTGAGGGACAAATGGCGAACAGAAGCATGTAACATCCAGGAATGACATCGCAAACGTGCTATGTTCACAGATATTATGACTTTTATTGAGCGGGAAGCGAGAATCGCTACAGACCCTGTATTTGGAGACATACAAGACGCTCCAATGACGGGGGCTTTCAAGGAAAGTGGCAGAGCTAGACCTGTGCCTCGTCTTCAGGCTAGAGGGAGTTGTTTTGCCACAACGTTCTCCACAATTGAAAGAGATGCTCATTGGGAAAACAGAGTTAAGGATGGATGTTCGCACATAAGCCTACGGCCTTATTTATAAACCCTATTTGCAGACGAGTTGTCGTCTGTGACTGGCGTGCGTTGGTTTAGCTTATCCTGGTAGGATATATGCTTCTCCATTTAGCATGCTGGCTACATAGGTATCACCGCTGAATGATTGTTTTCTATCGTATCCGGGGTGTGGGGTCGTGAGGGGGTAAAATGATAATCCCCTCCTTCCCTCTTTTCTGATTGGTCAGGGGGTTGGGCCTTCTGTCCTTCAGGTTCCCTGCTGCACTGCTTGGTCAGCACGACACGGGGGAGGGGGAGGGGGGGGGGGGGTTGGGAGTTCCCTGATTCCTCGCCTTTTGGTCGGTTGAGTCATGGGATTTCCCCCACCATAGAGTATGTCACTGGCCGCGTTTCGATTGGTTGGCGACTTCCGTGAGTTCTGTTCAGGCTCCATATGTGGACCTCTGTTGTTGTCAAGTTGGGTGTTGTGGTGCATGGGAACTCAAGTTCTGCTGCGCTCTATATATATATATGTGTCTTGAGCTTTTGGTTTTTATGTTACATAAACTTTTCAATTTGTTGCTCAAGTGGGAAGTCTCTCTGGGGGTTTTTGTAAGAAAATCGGCTTCTTGCCGTTCTCCCAGGCGGCTTGGAGGAATGATATCTGGGTTCTTGTTAGAATTACCATTGATATGTTTTGGGTCTTGACGTGTACATAGTGCTGACCCTGGGTGCTTCTGCTTTTTATGGGGCAACTGGGATGGAGTTTGTCTCTTCCGAGCGCCAGTGTACTAGGCTTGTCTCTACGAATTCTCGTTCATCTCTGGGGGATGATAACGGAATAGATTGAAGCATTGGTAGAGGGGTCTCACGCCCTTGGGGTGGGCCACCGGGCACGGTGCTTTGTCTTCTGACCGTCTGGGTGGCGCCCTCTGTGATGTTTTGGATCGACACGCGTACCTACCCCCCTCCTGGGACTGGGGATGGTGGTGTGATTAGGACACGGGACTGGTTCTGGTCGCGCCGGACCAGGTCAGTTAACCCGTTGTCCGCCGGGGCGCAGATCTGCTGTTCTGGTACCCTGAGGGACTTGTGCTTTTTCGGGGGAAAAATGCCGGGTCGGCCCGGGCGTTGCAGGGTTTGAGGTTATGTTACTGCGTGTTATCCCTCACTGTTGCTTGGTCCATATTGTGTTGTACCTTGTGCTAAGGAGCCTGGTCCTTCTCCATTCTTTTTTTCCGCACCTCTCTTCTCCTGCTTGGCAGGGCTGGGAGGGGGCTGTTGAGGTGGTTCTTGTACCCCTCTGGCATCCCTGTGTACGTCCCGGTCCGCCGGGCCCAGGTCTGACCTTGTTCTCGTCTACCTGTTGGCCTGGGTTAACCCCTTCTTGAAAACTGAAACACTTGTACTGCTGTATAGCCAGTGTATACCCGCAGTTGTGTTTTGGATTTTTTTCTTGGGAGGGGTATAGGAACAACCGCCTCATGTTAGAACCAAGGTGGTGGCTGGTTTCCAGGTGTGTTGGTAGCGGAGTCGACTCTCGGGGTAGGCCGGGCTTGGCCCCATCTGCCTGTGAGTGTGCCCCCGCACTTTTCATGACATCTGCCAATCGTGTCTTCTCTGCCTCGGCCCCTCTAGACTAGAGGGTGGGTTTTTTTTTGTGGAGGCTGCGACATGGTGCTCAGCATACCTTCCGCCCCTTCCGCCGGGGTGCTGTTTTCAGCAGACCCCTTTGGCGCCTGTCTAGTCCGCAGTGCTCCAGGCTCAGTTCGAGTGGCCTGTTTGTTGCCTGGATTGAGGGATCGACCTCTTTTGGGGGTTGTCTCCCCGGTCCGCTGCCTGGTCCCGCTGTGGGTGCAGCCTCTTGAGTGCTTCGGGGCGGCGTGCTGTAGGGGGGGAAGGGCTTGCCTGAGTCCAGTCCCTTCCTGGGGCTGGGTCCTCCTTCGCGCTCCGCTGCTATGGCTTTGCCACGGGGTTGGATTTTTGCCTTTGACCCCGTGATATTAGGGGTTGTAACAGGGTTTTTATTTCTTCCCGTTCGTTCCCTAGTGGCATGTGGGTTGCGCGTTTGTGTAGTCGTGGGTTCTTCTATGGGAAGGTAAGTCCCACGGTCTGCTCACCCTGTGCGTTTGAGTGCGTTTGTTTCTAAGTGCTATCATATTCAATAGTTGGCAACCAACAGTCCAAATTATGTCTGTTTTAATGCATTTTAAACAAACAGGTAAACCTGAGTCAGAAAGGGAAAGGATGGAGGAAGGAACGGCCTTTGCAGGAACCAGCATCATAGAAGAAACTACAGGTGCAATGTTGAGTGCCATTGTGTAAAGTGAATTAGAGCATAATACACCAAATGCATAGTATGTTCAGGTTGGACTATTCATCATACATTTGTGATTGCATTACAATAGTTAAAATGTATGCAAAATATGTTGCTCTATGATATTTGATGCCTTTCAACCAACAGTCCAAATCTCTGTTTAATACAATTTAAACACACAGGTGAACCTGAGTCACAAAAAGAAAGGGAAAGGATGGAGGAGGGAGAGGCCTTTGCAGGAACCAGCATCATAGAAGAAACTACAGGTGCAATATTGAGTGCCATTGTGTAATGTGAATTAGAGCATAACACCATAGTATGTTCAGATGGACTATTCATCATGCTCAATTATATTTGATGATTTGATTTTGATGTCAACCAACTGTCCAAATTATGTTGTCTTAATGTGTTTTATGCAATTTAGAAAGTAACTTTGGGGGCGGCTGGATGGCGCAGTGGACATTGCGCTCGTCACCAACGCAAGAGACACCGGGTTCGAATCCGGCTGTCGGCGTTGCCTCCGGCTTGGGCCGGCCGTCATACTACCTCAATTGGCAGAGTTAGTGGGTGGGAAGTCGAAGGGTGGTAGTCTGGTCGTTGTGAACAGCGACTCCTACAGGTCGGTTGGGGCGCCTGAACACCAAAGTCAGGAAAAATGGCGGGGGCAGTGTGAGCCTCCTACACGTTACTCCTCGCCAAATGAGAGTCCGCGCTGGCAGGTGAAAAGATTTGACAGGCTGCCTCCACATGTATCGGAGGGGACATGTGATGCAAGGCTTCTATCCTCCCTACAACCAGCCAGTGGGGGGCATATGCGAGCAACGATCAGGACAGAGGAGGGAGAATTGGCACGAGAGGTAAATTGGGATGGGGCGAAAAATCACAGAAAAAGGAGGGGGGGGGGGGGAAGTAGACCAAAAAAAATAAATTACTTTGGGTGTAATACATGGTATGCATGGCATGTTTTTCTATGGTGGTAGGTGAGGGATTAACTACCCCTTATCTGTCCTAATCCTTTACTGGATAGCTTTTCAGATGATCAACCTCTCAGGTTTAGAATGAATTTATAATTTATATGTGACACTATTTGTGTCATAATATAGCCAAAACATCTTTGTTTTATTTTTCATAATCTAGCATAAAATAGTGGGGGTGAGCGTAGCAGTGAAATGTTGTTACACTAGATTATAAACTGAACATTATTTTGACCTGAACTAGATGAACCTTTGTTTTGAATGAGTGAAGTGGGCACGTTTGACTTCACATTTGTTGGGGTTAACTTCCTGGTTTTTATTTATTTATTATTATTATTTATTTATGTATTTTTTTAAATGCACTGTGTTGTTTATTTGCCAAAAGTGATTTTCTGTATTCATTCCAAGTAAATAAATTCCAAGGATTATGATTCTAAATTAGTATTTTGTGTTTGGAAGAAACTAAAGTCATGGATTAGTGGCCCATTGTGGGCTAAAGTTCTTCACTGCGCTAATTCATGCTCACTCTGCTTCTGGACTTTGTGAGAGAATACATTCCTCTGCATTTTTTGTTTTAATATCATGTAAATAGTATTTATTTCTTACAATTGTTGGTATTGGTATTAGCTGGTCGACAGTGGCTCAGGAGGTAGAGCTGTTTTCTGGTAATCAGAAGGTTCCCGGATCGATTCCTACTCCTCTCAGCAGCGCATCGAAGTGTCCTTGAGCAAGACACTTAACTCCTAACTGCTCCCGATGAGCAGGTTGCCTCCGCCGCTGTGTGAGAATGTGTATGTGAGTGAATGGGTGAATGTGAGGCATAAATTGTAAAGCAATTTCTTTTAATAAAAACGCTATATAAATGCAGTCCATTTAACTAGTTCATGTTTTGTGCTGCAATTTTCATGGATTTTGTTGTTTATTTCCATGTGTTAAACCTGTAGAAAATATCAAAGGTAGTTACAATATTTAAGATGCGTTAAGATGCACTGGTTACAAGATTTAAGATGCGTTAAGATGCACTGGTTACAAGATGTCTACCTCTTTAATCATCTGTATCTAAAGGGGTGTTGTTGGTAGGTGTGGTGGACTGCATTTATATAGTGCTTTTATCCAAATCGCTTTTACAACGTATCCCCCACATTCACCAATTCCATCACACAATCACACACCAACGGTGGAGGAATCCATGCAAGGTGCCAATCTTTAAAACTGTTTGGGTGGAATAAACCTTTAAAACTATTTGAGAGGAATAAACCTTTAAAACAATGTGGGTGGAATGAACTTTAAAAGTTAATTGACACATCAAGTCTCTACGACAAACGGTTCATGATATATGAAACGGGGTGGGGCTTATTTCAATGGACAATGATACAAATGTTTAATTTCAATTAAATTAGAAAAAAATATTCAACGACACTATGGCATGTATGTTGTAAACAGGGGGCTAGAGAGCTGCAAACCTGTATCGCCTTCTTATGTTCAGAGGGTGTAATTTTTCCTGAATATGTATTTCAATGGACAATTATGGAAATTCATTCAAATAAGATACTTATTGACCAATGTGAAAAATATTCCAGCATTCACGTCACTGGCCTGCTGTCCGCCTATAGTGGCCAGTTTCGTCCACAAAGGCCTTATAATTGGCAAGATTAGACACACACACACACACACGGCGACAATCTGCAATCTGTTAATGCAATTTTAAATCAATCAATTGAACCTGCGCAGTGATTGATTGATTGAAAATTGTATTAACAGATTGCAGAATGGGTACAATACAGTACGGCTCAATACACACAATTGTTAAGGGGATTCAGACCAGAGAAAGACTTTCGTCTTGTTTACATCAGGGTCCCCCATTTTCTTTTAGCACCGTGCAATCCATTCTTTGTGGATCCTGCCCACTATCTCCTCCCAGGCTGCCACCTGGTGGAAATAAAAGTGCATGCAAGTGTAGATGCAAGCATGCATGCACACACAGCACTGACACCAGTGTGGCCACGCCCCAACAAAAATCTAAAATATAAGTTGTTCAATTGTACTTTCTACCTTAAGAACGTCAGAACAAAGTGAGTTCTGTTGTGATTTTCTTTTCTGCCATCGATGCACATGGTTTGCTGTATGTCAGCGTATTGCGTGCACATGCACCGGTTACCTCACTTCATGATATTAATAATTCAAGTTATTACAGAGATGCCACAAACCAAATAATATTATGTCATCACCCATCAGCAACAAGGAAAACCTCCAAACTGTCCATTTAGTTCAACTGTTGCTTATCAATAGCCTTTGTCTATTTTGAAACAACAGCTCTTTCACTCTCTCTTCGTTCATATTTGTTGTCTCTCGCCCCAAAACCAGAGAGAGCAGTTATTGATAGTCCTCTACTCTGTTAGTGTTACGATGTGGTAGGTGTGTAGGACCCAGGTGCAGTGCAGAACGGATAAGACGAGGCAGGTGTCGGTTTCTCAAACAAAGGATATGTCTTTATTTGATACTATATAAAGCGCACACGCCAACAATGCAGAATAAACAAAAGTGAGAAAAGCACATCTCCAAAAACACGTTAAAATAATGGTAATACACAAGTCATCTATTCTACACGATGATACGATGGAAAACAAAGGGGAGAAAGCAAGTCTCCAAAAACCACGGCGAAGGGAATATGCGTCCAGTGACGACGTTGCACACAGCGATCTAATACATTACATAATGGGGTGACACGGCAGGCAGAGTGACACGACAACTCTAAACAGTAGCGAACATACTACCCTCCTATGGCAAGGAGCGATAAGGTTTACTCACACAGCCACACAGGTATTACTCACACAGGTATTACTCACACAGGTATTACTCACGGACAGTCTGATGATCGACTCACGGTGTCTAACACAAAAGAGCATATAAAGCGACCTTAACTAGTCACACCAGGTGCCAATGAATGTAATTAGGGCAGATAGACACGTCAATTACCACCAGGTAACGCTAGGGATTTGCTCGCTGATTCTCAAACTTTTTCATGTCAAGGACCCCCAAATAGACACATAATAATTCAGGGACCCCCATTTGAACCCCATCTGAGAAGATATTTGTTGTTACATATTGAATATTGTATTTACATTTTTGTGAGAGAAAAACATGTGGGGACCCCCTGGAACCCTCTCAAGGACCCCTGAGTACAGTGCCACAAGGCTTTTAAAATTATTATTATTATTATTATTATTATTATTATTATTATTATTATTATTATTATTATTATTATTATTATTATTATTATTATTATTATTAATAATATTAATATTATTATTATTATTATTATTATTATTATTATTATTATTATTAGTGTGGGTGACCTGGCGAAGCCAGGTTGCCACCCACACTATACATATCCATACTCTTTTTATTATTTATTTATTTATTCCACCGATTTTGCAAACACTTTGCAACACGTAAGCGTTCGCGCCCCATACACGTGAAAGGTATCAAAACGAGCGGCTTGCCTATGGCAACACCGGTCTCCGAACTCGTAAAGTTTCACCGCACCGTCTGGCTACGAATCGACTTTAAACGGTAAAATATCGGTCCCATTGGGAATGCATTGCATTTTAGAGTGTAGCAGCTGAAATAATCTTTTTCCCCCTACCTTGGGTGAATTGCGAGTGTGATCTCAATTTTGGACGTAGAAATAAAACAAACACATCAAAACGATGACACGGCTGTCAACCCGCTCACAAAAGAAAAATAAATGGAATTGGACATTTCTATCTCAACTGACGACCATTTGTTTGAAGGTTCTCCTCCCCATTGACCGCCATGCAATCGCACTCTAGAAATCACATTTTTCACACTATTTTTTAGCCTTCTGTTCCGATCGCCGAAGGAGTGCCACAATATCGCACGAATGTCACAATATCGCGCACAACCCTTCGCCTACTCGTTGTAGTGCTCATGTGCGCGTCACAACGCTTCATCTCTTATAGTTTTCTTTTAATCAATGTGACAATGCAGTCATGCATCTGCCTCCATAGAAATGCATTAGATAGAAAATATGCAAGTCATAGTGATTGCTTCACCTGTGTGGCTCATGGCTCACTCATGATTGGTTCAGCTGTGTGGCTCGTGGCTGAGCTGCCAATGACATCATCCACTTAACCCATCATTGGCCATCACTGTGTTGCACTACTGAATTGCTGACAGCGCCCTCTGTCTTGTGGGTTGTGTCATTGTACTCAGTAGGGATATCCTCTTTCATTTTTCATTGGTCCATGTTGACCCCCTTTCATTGGTCGATGTTGACCACTCCCCCGATCCTTAGACCACGCCCCCTTAGGCCACACCCCCTCAGTGTATCTCTTGAACCGTTTGTCGTAGAGACTTGCGGATTGTGCCATTAGTCGATGTTGACCACCTTTCATTGGTCGATGTTGACCACTCCCCCTGTTGACCACCTTTCATTGGTCGATGTTGACCACTCCCCCGATCCTTAGACCACGCCCCCTTAGGCCACACCCCCTCAGTGTATCTCTTGAACCGTTTGTCGTAGAGACTTGGGGATTGTGCCATTGGTCGATGTTGACCACCTTTCATTGGTCGATGTTGACCACTCCCCCGATCCTTAGACCACGCCCCCTTAGGCCACACCCCCTCAGTGTATCTCTTGAACCGTTTGTCGTAGAGACTTGCGGATTGTGCCATTGTACTCGGTGTAATAGTGTAATAGTGTGTAATAGTGTAATAGTGTGTAATAGTGTAATAGTGTAATAGTGTGTAATAGTGTAATAGTGTGTAATAGTGTAATAGTGTAATAGTGTGTAATAGTGTAATAGTGTGTAACAGTGTAATAGTGTGTAATAGTGTAATAGTGTAATAGTGTAATAGTGTGTAATAGTGTAATAGTGTAATAGTGTAATAGTGTGTAATAGTGTAATAGTGTGTAATAGTGTAATAGTGTAATAGTGTGTAATAGTGTGTAATAGTGTAATAGTGTAATAGTGTGTAATAGTGTAATAGTGTGTAATAGTGTAATAGTGTGTAATAGTGTAATAGTGTAATAGTGTGTAATAGTGTAATAGTGTAATAGTGTAATAGTGTGTAATAGTGTAATAGTGTAATAGTGTGTAATAGTGTAATAGTGTGTAATAGTGTGTAATAGTGTGTAATAGTGTAATAGTGTAATAGTGTGTAATAGTGTAATAGTGTGTAATAGTGTGTAATAGTGTAATAGTGTAATAGTGTTTAATAGTGTAATAGTGTAATAGTGTGCAATAGTGTAATAGTGTAATAGTGTGTAATAGTGTAATAGTGTGTAATAGTGTAATAGTGTAATAGTGTGTAATAGTGTAATAGTGTGTAATAGTGTAATAGTGTGTAATAGTGTAATAGTGTAATAGTGTAATAGCGTGTAATAGTGTAATAGTGTAATAGTGTGTAATAGTGTGTAATAGTGTAATAGTGTAATAGTGTAATAGTGTGTAATAGTGTAATAGTGTGTAATAGTGTAATAGTGTGTAATAGTGTAATAGTGTAATAGTGTAATAGTGTGTAATAGTGTAATAGTGTGTAATAGTGTAATAGTGTAATAGTGTGTAATAGTGTGTAATAGTGTAATAGTGTGTACTAGTGTGTAATAGTGTGTAATAGTGTAATAGTGTAATAGTGTAATAGTGTGTAATAGTGTAATAGTGTGTAATAGTGTAATAGTGTGTAATAGTGTAATAGTGTAATAGTGTGTAATAGTGTAATAGTGTAATAGTGTGTAATAGTGTGTAATAGTGTAATAGTGTGTAATAGTGTAATAGTGTGTAATAGTGTAATAGTGTAATAGTGTGTAATAGTGTAATAGTGTGTAATAGTGTAATAGTGTGTAATAGTGTAATAGTGTAATAGTGTGTAATAGTGTAATAGTGTAATAGTGTAATAGTGTGTAATAGTGTAAAATGTAATAGTGTGTAATAGTGTAATAGTGTGTAATAGTGTAATAGTGTGTAATAGTGTAATAGTGTGTAATAGTGTAATAGTGTAATAGTGTGTAATAGTGTAATAGTGTAATAGTGTAATAGTGTGTAATAGTGTAATAGTGTAATAGTGTGTAATAGTGTAATAGTGTGTAATAGTGTGTAATAGTGTGTAATAGTGTAATAGTGTAATAGTGTGTAATAGTGTAATAGTGTGTAATAGTGTGTAATAGTGTAATAGTGTAATAGTGTGTAATAGTGTAATAGTGTAATAGTGTGCAATAGTGTAATAGTGTAATAGTGTGTAATAGTGTAATAGTGTGTAATAGTGTAATAGTGTAATAGTGTGTAATAGTGTAATAGTGTGTAATAGTGTAATAGTGTGTAATAGTGTAATAGTGTAATAGTGTAATAGCGTGTAATAGTGTAATAGTGTAATAGTGTGTAATAGTGTGTAATAGTGTAATAGTGTAATAGTGTAATAGTGTAATAGTGTGTAATAGTGTAATAGTGTGTAATAGTGTAATAGTGTGTAATAGTGTAATAGTGTAATAGTGTAATAGTGTGTAATAGTGTAATAGTGTGTAATAGTGTAATAGTGTAATAGTGTGTAATAGTGTGTAATAGTGTAATAGTGTGTACTAGTGTGTAATAGTGTGTAATAGTGTAATAGTGTAATAGTGTAATAGTGTGTAATAGTGTAATAGTGTGTAATAGTGTAATAGTGTGTAATAGTGTAATAGTGTAATAGTGTGTAATAGTGTAATAGTGTAATAGTGTGTAATAGTGTGTAATAGTGTAATAGTGTGTAATAGTGTAATAGTGTGTAATAGTGTAATAGTGTAATAGTGTGTAATAGTGTAATAGTGTGTAATAGTGTAATAGTGTGTAATAGTGTAATAGTGTAATAGTGTGTAATAGTGTAATAGTGTAATAGTGTAATAGTGTGTAATAGTGTAAAATGTAATAGTGTGTAATAGTGTAATAGTGTAATAGTGTGTAATAGTGTAATAGTGTGTAATAGTGTAATATTGTGTAATAGTGTAATAGTGTGTAATAGTGTGTAATAGTGTAATAGTGTAATAGTGTGTAATAGTGTAATAGTGTGTAATAGTGTGTAATAGTGTAATAGTGTAATAGTGTGTAATAGTGTAATAGTGTCTAATAGTGTAATAGTGTGTAATAGTGTAATAGTGTAATAGTGTAATAGTGTAATAGTGTGTAATAGTGTGTAATAGTGTAATAGTGTGTAATAGTGTAATAGTGTAATAGTGTGTAATAGTGTAATAGTGTGTAATAGTGTAATAGTGTAATAGTGTGTAATAGTGTAATAGTGTAATAGTGTGTAATAGTGTAATAGTGTGTAATAGTGTAATAGTGTAATAGTGTGTAATAGTGTAATAGTGTGTAATAGTGTAATAGTGTAATAGTGTGTAATAGTGTGTAATAGTGTAATAGTGTGTAATAGTGTAATAGTGTAATAGTGTGTAATAGTGTAATAGTGTGTAATAGTGTAATAGTGTAATAGTGTGTAATAGTGTAATAGTGTAATAGTGTGTAATAGTGTAATAGTGTAATAGTGTGTAATAGTGTAATAGTGTAATAGTGTGTAATAGTGTAATAGTGTGTAATAGTGTAATAGTGTAATAGTGTGTAATAGTGTAATAGTGTGTAATAGTGTAATAGTGTAATAGTGTGTAATAGTGTAATAGTGTGTAATAGTGTGTAATAGTGTGTAATAGTGTAATAGTGTGTAATAGTGTAATAGTGTGTAATAGTGTAATAGTGTGTAATAGTGTAATAGTGTAATAGTGTGTAATAGTGTAATAGTGTGTAATAGTGTGTAATAGTGTGTAATAGTGTAATAGTGTGTAATAGTGTAATAGTGTGTAATAGTGTGTAATAGTGTAATAGTGTAATAGTGTGTAATAGTGTAATAGTGTGTAATAGTGTAATAGTGTAATAGTGTGTAATAGTGTGTAATAGTGTAATAGTGTAATAGTGTGTAATAGTGTAATAGTGTGTAATAGTGTAATAGTGTAATAGTGTGTAATAGTGTAATAGTGTGTAATAGTGTAATAGTGTAATAGTGTAATAGTGTAATAGTGTGTAATAGTGTAATAGTGTAATAGTGTGTAATAGTGTAATAGTGTGTAATAGTGTAATAGTGTGTAATAGTGTAATAGTGTGTAATAGTGTAATAGTGTAATAGTGTGTAATAGTGTAATAGTGTGTAATAGTGTGTAATAGTGTGTAATAGTGTAATAGTGTGTAATAGTGTGTAATAGTGTGTAATAGTGTAATAGTGTGTAATAGTGTAATAGTGTGTAATAGTGTAATAGTGTAATAGTGTGTAATAGTGTAATAGTGTGTAATAGTGTAATAGTGTGTAATAGTGTGTAATAGTGTAATAGTGTAATAGTGTGTAATAGTGTAATAGTGTGTAATAGTGTAATAGTGTAATAGTGTGTAATAGTGTAATAGTGTGTAATAGTGTAATAGTGTAATAGTGTGTAATAGTGTAATAGTGTAATAGTGTGTAATAGTGTGTAATAGTGTAATAGTGTGTAATAGTGTAATAGTGTGTAATAGTGTAATAGTGTAATAGTGTGTAATAGTGTGTAATAGTGTAATAGTGTAATAGTGTGTAATAGTGTAATAGTGTGTAATAGTGTAATAGTGTGTAATAGTGTAATAGTGTGTAATAGTGTAATAGTGTAATAGTGTAATAGTGTAATAGTGTAATAGTGTGTAATAGTGTAATAGTGTAATAGTGTGTAATAGTGTAATAGTGTGTAATAGTGTAATAGTGTGTAATAGTGTAATAGTGTGTAATAGTGTAATAGTGTAATAGTGTGTAATAGTGTAATAGTGTGTAATAGTGTGTAATAGTGTGTAATAGTGTAATAGTGTGTAATAGTGTGTAATAGTGTGTAATAGTGTAATAGTGTAATAGTGTAATAGTGTAATAGTGTGTAATAGTGTAATAGTGTGTAATAGTGTAATAGTGTGTAATAGTGTAATAGTGTACTAGTGTGTAATAGTGTAATAGTGTGTAATAGTGTGTAATAGTGTAATAGTGTAATAGTGTAATAGTGTAATAGTGTGTAATAGTGTAATAGTGTGTAATAGTGTAATAGTGTGTAATAGTGTAATAGTGTAATAGTGTAATAGTGTGTAATAGTGTAATAGTGTGTAATAGTGTAATAGTGTAATAGTGTGTAATAGTGTGTAATAGTGTAATAGTGTGTACTAGTGTGTAATAGTGTGTAATAGTGTAATAGTGTAATAGTGTAATAGTGTGTAATAGTGTAATAGTGTGTAATAGTGTAATAGTGTGTAATAGTGTAATAGTGTAATAGTGTGTAATAGTGTAATAGTGTAATAGTGTGTAATAGTGTGTAATAGTGTAATAGTGTGTAATAGTGTAATAGTGTGTAATAGTGTAATAGTGTAATAGTGTGTAATAGTGTAATAGTGTGTAATAGTGTAATAGTGTGTAATAGTGTAATAGTGTAATAGTGTGTAATAGTGTAATAGTGTAATAGTGTAATAGTGTGTAATAGTGTAAAATGTAATAGTGTGTAATAGTGTAATAGTGTAATAGTGTGTAATAGTGTAATAGTGTGTAATAGTGTAATATTGTGTAATAGTGTAATAGTGTGTAATAGTGTGTAATAGTGTAATAGTGTAATAGTGTGTAATAGTGTAATAGTGTGTAATAGTGTGTAATAGTGTAATAGTGTAATAGTGTGTAATAGTGTAATAGTGTCTAATAGTGTAATAGTGTGTAATAGTGTAATAGTGTAATAGTGTAATAGTGTAATAGTGTGTAATAGTGTGTAATAGTGTAATAGTGTGTAATAGTGTAATAGTGTAATAGTGTGTAATAGTGTAATAGTGTGTAATAGTGTAATAGTGTGTAATAGTGTAATAGTGTAATAGTGTGTAATAGTGTAATAGTGTGTAATAGTGTAATAGTGTAATAGTGTGTAATAGTGTAATAGTGTGTAATAGTGTAATAGTGTAATAGTGTGTAATAGTGTGTAATAGTGTAATAGTGTGTAATAGTGTAATAGTGTAATAGTGTGTAATAGTGTAATAGTGTGTAATAGTGTAATAGTGTAATAGTGTGTAATAGTGTAATAGTGTAATAGTGTGTAATAGTGTAATAGTGTAATAGTGTGTAATAGTGTAATAGTGTAATAGTGTGTAATAGTGTAATAGTGTGTAATAGTGTAATAGTGTAATAGTGTGTAATAGTGTAATAGTGTGTAATAGTGTAATAGTGTAATAGTGTGTAATAGTGTAATAGTGTGTAATAGTGTGTAATAGTGTGTAATAGTGTAATAGTGTGTAATAGTGTAATAGTGTGTAATAGTGTAATAGTGTGTAATAGTGTAATAGTGTGTAATAGTGTAATAGTGTAATAGTGTGTAATAGTGTAATAGTGTGTAATAGTGTGTAATAGTGTGTAATAGTGTAATAGTGTGTAATAGTGTAATAGTGTGTAATAGTGTGTAATAGTGTAATAGTGTGTAATAGTGTAATAGTGTGTAATAGTGTAATAGTGTAATAGTGTGTAATAGTGTGTAATAGTGTAATAGTGTAATAGTGTGTAATAGTGTAATAGTGTGTAATAGTGTAATAGTGTAATAGTGTGTAATAGTGTAATAGTGTGTAATAGTGTAATAGTGTAATAGTGTAATAGTGTAATAGTGTAATAGTGTAATAGTGTGTAATAGTGTAATAGTGTGTAATAGTGTAATAGTGTGTAATAGTGTAATAGTGTAATAGTGTAATAGTGTAATAGTGTGTAATAGTGTAATAGTGTGTAATAGTGTGTAATAGTGTGTAATAGTGTAATAGTGTGTAATAGTGTGTAATAGTGTAATAGTGTGTAATAGTGTAATAGTGTGTAATAGTGTAATAGTGTAATAGTGTGTAATAGTGTAATAGTGTGTAATAGTGTAATAGTGTGTAATAGTGTGTAATAGTGTAATAGTGTAATAGTGTGTAATAGTGTAATAGTGTGTAATAGTGTAATAGTGTAATAGTGTGTAATAGTGTAATAGTGTGTAATAGTGTAATAGTGTAATAGTGTGTAATAGTGTAATAGTGTAATAGTGTGTAATAGTGTGTAATAGTGTAATAGTGTGTAATAGTGTAATAGTGTGTAATAGTGTAATAGTGTAATAGTGTGTAATAGTGTGTAATAGTGTAATAGTGTAATAGTGTGTAATAGTGTAATAGTGTGTAATAGTGTAATAGTGTGTAATAGTGTAATAGTGTAATAGTGTAATAGTGTAATAGTGTGTAATAGTGTAATAGTGTGTAATAGTGTAATAGTGTGTAATAGTGTAATAGTGTACTAGTGTGTAATAGTGTAATAGTGTGTAATAGTGTGTAATAGCTGTAATAGTGTAATAGTGTAATAGTGTAATAGTGTGTAATAGTGTAATAGTGTGTAATAGTGTAATAGTGTGTAATAGTGTAATAGTGTAATAGTGTAATAGTGTGTAATAGTGTAATAGTGTGTAATAGTGTAATAGTGTAATAGTGTGTAATAGTGTGTAATAGTGTAATAGTGTGTACTAGTGTGTAATAGTGTGTAATAGTGTAATAGTGTAATAGTGTAATAGTGTGTAATAGTGTAATAGTGTGTAATAGTGTAATAGTGTGTAATAGTGTAATAGTGTAATAGTGTGTAATAGTGTAATAGTGTAATAGTGTGTAATAGTGTGTAATAGTGTAATAGTGTGTATAGTGTAATAGTGTGTAATAGTGTAATAGTGTAATAGTGTGTAATAGTGTAATAGTGTGTAATAGTGTAATAGTGTGTAATAGTGTAATAGTGTAATAGTGTGTAATAGTGTAATAGTGTAATAGTGTAATAGTGTGTAATAGTGTAAAATGTAATAGTGTGTAATAGTGTAATAGTGTAATAGTGTGTAATAGTGTAATAGTGTGTAATAGTGTAATATTGTGTAATAGTGTAATAGTGTGTAATAGTGTGTAATAGTGTAATAGTGTAATAGTGTGTAATAGTGTAATAGTGTGTAATAGTGTGTAATAGTGTAATAGTGTAATAGTGTGTAATAGTGTAATAGTGTCTAATAGTGTAATAGTGTGTAATAGTGTAATAGTGTAATAGTGTAATAGTGTAATAGTGTGTAATAGTGTGTAATAGTGTAATAGTGTGTAATAGTGTAATAGTGTAATAGTGTGTAATAGTGTAATAGTGTGTAATAGTGTAATAGTGTGTAATAGTGTAATAGTGTAATAGTGTGTAATAGTGTAATAGTGTGTAATAGTGTAATAGTGTAATAGTGTGTAATAGTGTAATAGTGTGTAATAGTGTAATAGTGTAATAGTGTGTAATAGTGTGTAATAGTGTAATAGTGTGTAATAGTGTAATAGTGTAATAGTGTGTAATAGTGTAATAGTGTGTAATAGTGTAATAGTGTAATAGTGTGTAATAGTGTAATAGTGTAATAGTGTGTAATAGTGTAATAGTGTAATAGTGTGTAATAGTGTAATAGTGTAATAGTGTGTAATAGTGTAATAGTGTGTAATAGTGTAATAGTGTAATAGTGTGTAATAGTGTAATAGTGTGTAATAGTGTAATAGTGTAATAGTGTGTAATAGTGTAATAGTGTGTAATAGTGTGTAATAGTGTGTAATAGTGTAATAGTGTGTAATAGTGTAATAGTGTGTAATAGTGTAATAGTGTGTAATAGTGTAATAGTGTGTAATAGTGTAATAGTGTAATAGTGTGTAATAGTGTAATAGTGTGTAATAGTGTGTAATAGTGTGTAATAGTGTAATAGTGTGTAATAGTGTAATAGTGTGTAATAGTGTGTAATAGTGTAATAGTGTGTAATAGTGTAATAGTGTGTAATAGTGTAATAGTGGTAATAGTGTGTAATAGTGTGTAATAGTGTAATAGTGTAATAGTGTGTAATAGTGTAATAGTGTGTAATAGTGTAATAGTGTAATAGTGTGTAATAGTGTAATAGTGTGTAATAGTGTAATAGTGTAATAGTGTAATAGTGTAATAGTGTGTAATAGTGTAATAGTGTGTAATAGTGTGTAATAGTGTGTAATAGTGTAATAGTGTGTAATAGTGTAATAGTGTGTAATAGTGTGTAATAGTGTAATAGTGTAATAGTGTGTAATAGTGTAATAGTGTGTAATAGTGTAATAGTGTAATAGTGTGTAATAGTGTGTAATAGTGTAATAGTGTAATAGTGTGTAATAGTGTAATAGTGTGTAATAGTGTAATAGTGTTAATAGTGTGTAATAGTGTAATAGTGTGTAATAGTGTAATAGTGTAATAGTGTAATAGTGTAATAGTGTGTAATAGTGTAATAGTGTAATAGTGTGTAATAGTGTAATAGTGTGTAATAGTGTAATAGTGTGTAATAGTGTAATAGTGTGTAATAGTGTAATAGTGTAATAGTGTGTAATAGTGTAATAGTGTGTAATAGTGTGTAATAGTGTGTAATAGTGTAATAGTGTGTAATAGTGTGTAATAGTGTGTAATAGTGTAATAGTGTGTAATAGTGTAATAGTGTGTAATAGTGTAATAGTGTAATAGTGTGTAATAGTGTAATAGTGTGTAATAGTGTATAGTGTGTAATAGTGTGTAATAGTGTAATAGTGTAATAGTGTGTAATAGTGTAATAGTGTGTAATAGTGTAATAGTGTAATAGTGTGTAATAGTGTAATAGTGTGTAATAGTGTAATAGTGTAATAGTGTGTAATAGTGTAATAGTGTAATAGTGTGTAATAGTGTGTAATAGTGTAATAGTGTGTAATAGTGTAATAGTGTGTAATAGTGTAATAGTGTAATAGTGTGTAATAGTGTGTAATAGTGTAATAGTGTAATAGTGTGTAATAGTGTAATAGTGTGTAATAGTGTAATAGTGTGTAATAGTGTAATAGTGTGTAATAGTGTAATAGTGTAATAGTGTAATAGTGTAATAGTGTAATAGTGTGTAATAGTGTAATAGTGTAATAGTGTGTAATAGTGTAATAGTGTGTAATAGTGTAATAGTGTGTAATAGTGTAATAGTGTGTAATAGTGTAATAGTGTAATAGTGTGTAATAGTGTAATAGTGTGTAATAGTGTGTAATAGTGTGTAATAGTGTAATAGTGTGTAATAGTGTGTAATAGTGTGTAATAGTGTAATAGTGTAATAGTGTAATAGTGTAATAGTGTGTAATAGTGTAATAGTGTGTAATAGTGTAATAGTGTGTAATAGTGTAATAGTGTACTAGTGTGTAATAGTGTAATAGTGTGTAATAGTGTGTAATAGTGTAATAGTGTAATAGTGTAATAGTGTAATAGTGTGTAATAGTGTAATAGTGTGTAATAGTGTAATAGTGTGTAATAGTGTAATAGTGTAATAGTGTAATAGTGTGTAATAGTGTAATAGTGTGTAATAGTGTAATAGTGTAATAGTGTAAGTAATAGTGTGTAATAGTGTAATAGTGTGTAATAGTGTGTAATAGTGTGTAATAGTGTAATAGTGTATAGTGTAATAGTGTGTAATAGTGTAATAGTGTGTAATAGTGTAATAGTGTGTAATAGTGTAATAGTGTAATAGTGTGTAATAGTGTAATAGTGTAATAGTGTGTAATAGTGTGTAATAGTGTAATAGTGTGTAATAGTGTAATAGTGTGTAATAGTGTAATAGTGTAATAGTGTGTAATAGTGTAATAGTGTGTAATAGTGTAATAGTGTAATAGTGTAATAGTGTAATAGTGTGTAATAGTGTAATAGTGTGTAATAGTGTAATAGTGTGTAATAGTGTAATGTAATAGTGTGTAATAGTGTAATAGTGTAATAGTGTGTAATAGTGTAATAGTGTGTAATAGTGTAATAGTGTGTAATAGTGTAATAGTGTGTAATAGTGTGTAATAGTGTAATAGTGTAATAGTGTGTAATAGTGTAATAGTGTGTAATAGTGTGTAATAGTGTAATAGTGTAATAGTGTGTAATAGTGTAATAGTGTAATAGTGTAATAGTGTGTAATAGTGTAATAGTGTAATAGTGTAATAGTGTAATAGTGTGTAATAGTGTAATAGTGTAATAGTGTGTAATAGTGTAATAGTGTAATAGTGTAATAGTGTAATAGTGTGTAATAGTGTAATAGTGTGTAATAGTGTAATAGTGTAATAGTGTGTAATAGTGTAATAGTGTGTAATAGTGTAATAGTGTAATAGTGTGTAATAGTGTAATAGTGTGTAATAGTGTAATAGTGTAATAGTGTGTAATAGTGTGTAATAGTGTAATAGTGTGTAATAGTGTAATAGTGTAATAGTGTGTAATAGTGTAATAGTGTGTAATAGTGTAATAGTGTAATAGTGTGTAATAGTGTAATAGTGTAATAGTGTGTAATAGTGTAATAGTGTAATAGTGTGTAATAGTGTAATAGTGTAATAGTGTGTAATAGTGTAATAGTGTGTAATAGTGTAATAGTGTAATAGTGTGTAATAGTGTAATAGTGTGTAATAGTGTAATAGTGTAATAGTGTGTAATAGTGTAATAGTGTGTAATAGTGTGTAATAGTGTGTAATAGTGTAATAGTGTGTAATAGTGTAATAGTGTGTAATAGTGTAATAGTGTGTAATAGTGTAATAGTGTGTAATAGTGTAATAGTGTAATAGTGTGTAATAGTGTAATAGTGTGTAATAGTGTGTAATAGTGTGTAATAGTGTAATAGTGTGTAATAGTGTAATAGTGTGTAATAGTGTGTAATAGTGTAATAGTGTGTAATAGTGTAATAGTGTGTAATAGTGTAATAGTGTAATAGTGTGTAATAGTGTGTAATAGTGTAATAGTGTAATAGTGTGTAATAGTGTAATAGTGTGTAATAGTGTAATAGTGTAATAGTGTGTAATAGTGTAATAGTGTGTAATAGTGTAATAGTGTAATAGTGTAATAGTGTAATAGTGTAATAGTGTAATAGTGTGTAATAGTGTAATAGTGTGTAATAGTGTAATAGTGTGTAATAGTGTAATAGTGTGTAATAGGTGTAATAGTGTAATAGTGTGTAATAGTGTAATAGTGTGTAATAGTGTGTAATAGTGTGTAATAGTGTAATAGTGTGTAATAGTGTGTAATAGTGTAATAGTGTGTAATAGTGTAATAGTGTGTAATAGTGTAATAGTGTAATAGTGTGTAATAGTGTAATAGTGTGTAATAGTGTAATAGTGTGTAATAGTGTGTAATAGTGTAATAGTGTAATAGTGTGTAATAGTGTAATAGTGTGTAATAGTGTAATAGTGTAATAGTGTGTAATAGTGTAATAGTGTGTAATAGTGTAATAGTGTAATAGTGTGTAATAGTGTAATAGTGTAATAGTGTGTAATAGTGTGTAATAGTGTAATAGTGTGTAATAGTGTAATAGTGTGTAATAGTGTAATAGTGTAATAGTGTGTAATAGTGTGTAATAGTGTAATAGTGTAATAGTGTGTAATAGTGTAATAGTGTGTAATAGTGTAATAGTGTGTAATAGTGTAATAGTGTAATAGTGTAATAGTGTAATAGTGTGTAATAGTGTAATAGTGTGTAATAGTGTAATAGTGTGTAATAGTGTAATAGTGTACTAGTGTGTAATAGTGTAATAGTGTGTAATAGTGTGTAATAGTGTAATAGTGTAATAGTGTAATAGTGTAATAGTGTGTAATAGTGTAATAGTGTGTAATAGTGTAATAGTGTGTAATAGTGTAATAGTGTAATAGTGTAATAGTGTGTAATAGTGTAATAGTGTGTAATAGTGTAATAGTGTAATAGTGTGTAATAGTGTGTAATAGTGTAATAGTGTGTACTAGTGTGTAATAGTGTGTAATAGTGTAATAGTGTAATAGTGTAATAGTGTGTAATAGTGTAATAGTGTGTAATAGTGTAATAGTGTGTAATAGTGTAATAGTGTAATAGTGTGTAATAGTGTAATAGTGTAATAGTGTGTAATAGTGTGTAATAGTGTAATAGTGTGTAATAGTGTAATAGTGTGTAATAGTGTAATAGTGTAATAGTGTGTAATAGTGTAATAGTGTGTAATAGTGTAATAGTGTGTAATAGTGTAATAGTGTAATAGTGTGTAATAGTGTAATAGTGTAATAGTGTAATAGTGTGTAATAGTGTAAAATGTAATAGTGTGTAATAGTGTAATAGTGTAATAGTGTGTAATAGTGTAATAGTGTGTAATAGTGTAATATTGTGTAATAGTGTAATAGTGTGTAATAGTGTGTAATAGTGTAATAGTGTAATAGTGTGTAATAGTGTAATAGTGTGTAATAGTGTGTAATAGTGTAATAGTGTAATAGTGTGTAATAGTGTAATAGTGTCTAATAGTGTAATAGTGTGTAATAGTGTAATAGTGTAATAGTGTAATAGTGTAATAGTGTGTAATAGTGTGTAATAGTGTAATAGTGTGTAATAGTGTAATAGTGTAATAGTGTGTAATAGTGTAATAGTGTGTAATAGTGTAATAGTGTGTAATAGTGTAATAGTGTAATAGTGTGTAATAGTGTAATAGTGTGTAATAGTGTAATAGTGTAATAGTGTGTAATAGTGTAATAGTGTGTAATAGTGTAATAGTGTAATAGTGTGTAATAGTGTGTAATAGTGTAATAGTGTGTAATAGTGTAATAGTGTAATAGTGTGTAATAGTGTAATAGTGTGTAATAGTGTAATAGTGTAATAGTGTGTAATAGTGTAATAGTGTAATAGTGTGTAATAGTGTAATAGTGTAATAGTGTGTAATAGTGTAATAGTGTAATAGTGTGTAATAGTGTAATAGTGTGTAATAGTGTAATAGTGTAATAGTGTGTAATAGTGTAATAGTGTGTAATAGTGTAATAGTGTAATAGTGTGTAATAGTGTAATAGTGTGTAATAGTGTGTAATAGTGTGTAATAGTGTAATAGTGTGTAATAGTGTAATAGTGTGTAATAGTGTAATAGTGTGTAATAGTGTAATAGTGTGTAATAGTGTAATAGTGTAATAGTGTGTAATAGTGTAATAGTGTGTAATAGTGTGTAATAGTGTGTAATAGTGTAATAGTGTGTAATAGTGTAATAGTGTGTAATAGTGTGTAATAGTGTAATAGTGTGTAATAGTGTAATAGTGTGTAATAGTGTAATAGTGTAATAGTGTGTAATAGTGTGTAATAGTGTAATAGTGTAATAGTGTGTAATAGTGTAATAGTGTGTAATAGTGTAATAGTGTAATAGTGTGTAATAGTGTAATAGTGTGTAATAGTGTAATAGTGTAATAGTGTAATAGTGTAATAGTGTAATAGTGTAATAGTGTGTAATAGTGTAATAGTGTGTAATAGTGTAATAGTGTGTAATAGTGTAATAGTGTGTAATAGTGTAATAGTGTAATAGTGTGTAATAGTGTAATAGTGTGTAATAGTGTGTAATAGTGTGTAATAGTGTAATAGTGTGTAATAGTGTGTAATAGTGTAATAGTGTGTAATAGTGTAATAGTGTGTAATAGTGTAATAGTGTAATAGTGTGTAATAGTGTAATAGTGTGTAATAGTGTAATAGTGTGTAATAGTGTGTAATAGTGTAATAGTGTAATAGTGTGTAATAGTGTAATAGTGTGTAATAGTGTAATAGTGTAATAGTGTGTAATAGTGTAATAGTGTGTAATAGTGTAATAGTGTAATAGTGTGTAATAGTGTAATAGTGTAATAGTGTGTAATAGTGTGTAATAGTGTAATAGTGTGTAATAGTGTAATAGTGTGTAATAGTGTAATAGTGTAATAGTGTGTAATAGTGTGTAATAGTGTAATAGTGTAATAGTGTGTAATAGTGTAATAGTGTGTAATAGTGTAATAGTGTGTAATAGTGTAATAGTGTGTAATAGTGTAATAGTGTAATAGTGTAATAGTGTAATAGTGTAATAGTGTGTAATAGTGTAATAGTGTAATAGTGTGTAATAGTGTAATAGTGTGTAATAGTGTAATAGTGTGTAATAGTGTAATAGTGTGTAATAGTGTAATAGTGTAATAGTGTGTAATAGTGTAATAGTGTGTAATAGTGTGTAATAGTGTGTAATAGTGTAATAGTGTGTAATAGTGTGTAATAGTGTGTAATAGTGTAATAGTGTGTAATAGTGTAATAGTGTGTAATAGTGTAATAGTGTGTAATAGTGTGTAATAGTGTGTAATAGTGTAATAGTGTGTAATAGTGTGTAATAGTGTAATAGTTTGTAATAGTGTAATAGTGTGTAATAGTGTAATAGTGTGTAATAGTGTGTAATAGTGTAATATTGTGTAATAGTGTAATAGTGTAATAGTGTTGTGGGTTGTGTCATTGCACTCAGTAGGGATATCCTCTTTGATTGGTCTATGTTGACCACTCCCCCGATCCTTAGGCCGCGCCCCCTTTTTGTATCCTTTGAACCGTTTGTCATAGAGACTCGCGAGAGACCCTCTCCCCCGTTGGCCGGCGGTGCACAGGCGTCACCCACACTTTCACAATTTCCCCCGCGCGGAATTGTCTAGTTATTATTATTATTATTATTATTATTATAGGGAAGATGTTTTAATTCATAGCCTACTTGAATTATAGCATGAATAACTTTCACTTTTATCTTTTTATCCATTCAATACAGTGCAATGATACATTCTGGACAGTGACATCCGTTTCTACAGTCGGAACAAAGATCCTTCAAACTGTTTTGCATTTCTCAATCGCTTTGATTTGTTAGAGATATACCATCCTATTTAGACTTAATGTTGTGTAATGTCCCACTACTGTTGTTATTTGGGGTGGCACAGTGATACAGTGGTTAGCCAGTCAGTTTGTATGTTCTCTGTATTTGAAAGGGCTTCCTCCAGGTACAGTACTTACACACCAAAAAACATAAATGGAGGAATGGAGGAGGTACACTCATTACATTACCCTTCACCAATGTACTGGCATTACAACAGGAGTTGGTCCCTGGCCACCTGTCTGTGGCTGCCCACTGCTCCTACAGTATAGTCTCCAGTTCCAAACACATTTTCAGTGTAGAAAAACTAATGGTGCCTGCTTTGCTTTCACCATTTTGGTAATTCTACCACTGGGGTGTTGTTTGTACTGTAACGAACTTGGGTTGTTCGTTATTGACAACTCTCAAGGCTGTTGTTATTTCTCACTTTATGTCTTTTTTGCAAACATCAGATATGGCTTCAGTGACTGGATGCATCACCTCTGCACGTAACCGGAAGACTCAATGCTATAACTTCCCATGCATCAAGAGATAGCACCCTAGGTGCCACACCCTCGTATACCTTTCCCAGGTCAGCTCCTGCCCCCTCCCCTCTACCAAACCCGGGCCCGCGCGACCAACAGCGTCGCTTGCCAGCCCCAGGTTGGTAGAGTGCAGAGCGACAGCCCGGCTGACCAACAACCCAAATCCCAAGGTCGCTACAGTACCAACAGCCACCAGCGAACAGCCATCCTGTCATCTGGGAGAAATAGCATGAACCTCCACACGCGTTATGTTCTCCCAGTGAAGCTCCTCGCTGTCAGGTGAAAAGAAGCGGCTGGCGACTCCACATGTATTGGAGGAGGCATGTGATAGTCTACACACCCTCCCCATACCGACAGTAGCGCAATGACCAGGAAGGGAATTGACATAACGACTAAATTGGGGGATGGGAGGAAAGAGAGAAAAAAAAACTGTAGAAAAAGACAATTATAGCTGGAAGTGCATCTAAGACGTGGCCTGCTAACAGAGATGCCCTCTGGTAAATTGACTGATGAAAATGTGTCTGTTCTGTGTCGGAAGGCACTGTGATGTATTTCACAGTTTGTTGAGACATGATCTGTGTGTATCCATTATCAGCCAGGGGCGTTTTTAGGGTTAGAAAACATTGGGGGCTTCACCCCTTTTTTATTTATTTTTTTTGTACACAGAAATATGCAATTTTAGAGTAATTAGAGATGAATACTGAAGAACTAGAATCATTAGAGGTTCTCAAAGTGAGGTCCATGTCCATGAGAGGGATCTGGGCAGTCCCCATAGAAAATTCTAAGTTAACAGGACCAAATCATCAGTTTCTTATTTATTTATTTAACCTTTATTTAGCCAGATAAAACATTGATCTGGTCCAAGAGGCCCCAACAGGAGTACAAATATACATATATACACATATATATACATATAATAATATATAATAATATATATATAATTATACAATATATATACAATAATATATATATACAATAATATATATATATACATATACTGTACATACATACACACATATAGACCAATAACAAAATAAAAACACAGTTAAGAATCATACACATAAGCAAATAAACAAACAAACAAACAAACATATGCACAGCCTATGTACAAAAGAAATAAACAGTTCATCTCTAGTCTTTACAGTTTTCTTCAATTGCATAAACACTCAAATCAAAAGTATTACACAATTATCAAAACCTTACACTCAAGGAGCAAAACATAGGCCCAGATTTGCACCCCTATAAGCACAATGTCAGCCTCACACTTTTTGCAAAACAATACACACAGTGATTTGCAAAAAACTAAATACACTTGCATTACATTAGACACAGAATGTCAAATTACCACACATATGAGCCAATTGGTTAAACACAGATGCACAAACACACCATTGCTTAATTGTAGATACACCAATCAGGTTTAAGCACTATAAAAATGCAGCAGGTGAGTTCACCTGTCTTCAACCAAAATGGAAGGAGAGTGAAGTACTGTACACAGAGAACGTGAAAATATACAATACATTCACCAAACACTACACAAGACAACCAATGATGCAGACTGATGAAAATATAAATTTTCTCCCATTTTCCCAAAAAAAATTCTCTTGCCAGATCCAGCTAGGCAAAGAGATAATGTCTAGTATTTTCTGTACTCTATTTAAATTTTTTCAAAATTGTTTTTGTTTTACTGTAATTTTAACCTGTAGGATACAGTATTTTATGTTTGTCTGATATTTGCTGAGCTTACAGTGTTATGCACATAGTAGCATGACAACTGGGACTTTATTGTGAACTTTATTGTGATTCTCCATGTTGAAATGTTGACTGATTTGGTTATATGGAGAGACAATTTATATTTTCATCAGTCTGCATCATTGATTTGGGTATATGGAGAGAAAATGTTTTTTTTTCATCAGTCTGCATCATTGATTTGGGTATAGATAAATAAATTATATTTTCATCAGTCTACAGCATTGGTCTTGTGTAGTGTTTGGTGAATTTATTGTATATTTGCACATTATCTGCGTACTTCACTTACAGTACTCTAATCACTGAGAAGTAGAATTGCTAAATGTGTTCACAGCTGAGATGCCGGCGTTGAGGAATGTCACCATTCTGAAACGTGAACGCGCGTCCCCGTCCAGGTCATTTGCATACAAACGCGCCTCCGAAGTTCCTTATAAGTCGCAAAAAGTCAATAGTTAGACACACCTGTCCAGCTCACTAGAATGCAACTGATGATGCACCCGTGTGAAAATGGTGGCCGGTATGTGGAAGCGCTTTGCGACTGATCAAAATAAGATTAGATTAATGTATTGTCATCATATATATACAGCTCGTGGTGCACCTGCCGCAGCGCGCGCGTACACACACACACACACACACACACACACGCAGAGTACTGTATAGCCTACATGCGTAATGAATGAACGCAGTATAGGCTTATATTATTCTAATGACTTGTTTTATTTATCAGTCCGCTCATGGTACGCCCGACTCTGGCGGCCTTAATATGTGTACTGTACTGCCAGAAATGGTACTCTCCCTAGATGCTGAGAAAGCGTTTGACAGAGTGGAATGGAGGTACCTGTTCCATACTCTTGAGAAATTCGGTTTGGGACCGGGTTTTATTTCATGGATAAGACTCCTATACTCGTCCCCGGTGGCCTCGGTCAATGTGAATGGTACCAAGTCGGGCCAGTTTGCGCTCTATCTGGAGTCAGTTTAGGAAACAATTTGGCCTGCACGCTCCGTCAGGGCTAGCTCCAATCTCTCGTAATCACCTATTATTGCCATCCTGTTCTGATCCTGTATTCAGAAGCTGGGCAAACAAAGGTTTGCTAACCATTAATGACCTCTACTCCGGAGGTGTGTTCTCGTCGTTTGCAGAATTGTCGAAAAAATTTGGTCTCCCAAATTCCCACCTTTTCCGTTTTTTCAGATCAGACATTTTGTTCAGAACCAATTCCCACAATTCCCTGGCCGTCCTCCAGACTCTAGGACTGACCCTCTCCTATCGCTCGGAACCGGGCTGAAAGGGCTCGTCTCATTTTTATATGATAAAATATTTTGGATGAACCCAACTTGCTTAGACTCCCTGAAAGCCAAATGGGACGAGGATCTGGGAATTATCATTACAGATGAGCAATGGGATCATATACTAGACCTGGTACACACTTCCTCTATATGTGCAAGACACAGTTTGCTGCAGTGTAGGATACTGCATAGAGTTCACTACACCAATGCGAGGTTAGCAAAGATATACCCGGATAGAACGGATGTGTGTAATAGATGTAAACAATCTCCAGCCGATTATATGCACATGTTTTGGACGTGCCCCAAACTCACAGAGTTTTGGACTACAATATTCAATACACTGAGTAGGGTCCTGGGAGTGGCGTTAGACCCAGATCCACTCACTGCCTTTTTCGGAATCCCGAATACCCCTACGATAATATCTAGGGCTGCAAAACGAGTTGTGGCGTTTACTACCCTCCTCGCTAGGAGACTTATTCTCTTTAAGTGGATACACCCTTCCCCACCTACTCACAACAGATGGATACATGAGATACTACATTGCGTTAAGCTTGAGCGAATCAGATTCTCCCTAAAGGGCTCCCTTGAAACAAGTGACCTGGCAACCATTTCTGCAACACATCGATACCCTGACTATCAACGAAGAGACTTAGAAAGGATAGAGCTTTACACCTCTAACTACACTTCCTTATTTTTTATCGTTATTTTATTCCTATTTTCTAAACCCCCCCCCCCCCCCCCCCCCCTCCCTGTCCTGGTATGTATGGGTGTGAATGAGACCCCCAGGGGCTGGGTGGGTAACTGGGGGAGGGAGAGGGGAACGGGAGACGCAGCTGCGGAAGGTTAGACTACTCAAGAATTACCACATAATATGGGCAGGGGTAGGGAAAGGAGTGAAATAACCTCATTGATCACGTTCTTCCACAGCCACAGCCGTGCTGAAGAGTTTTCTTTTTGTCTTTTTTAGTTCTTTCTTTGCTTCTTTATATCTAAATATTTGTGCATAATACAGATAGGTCTGATTGATACTATTACTGTGTTTTTTTTGTTTTTCTTTCCCAGTAGCATCTATGCTGTATGTTTGGATGTTTTGCAGATGTGTCTTCAAAAACCTCGATGTGGGGGGGCTGGGGTGGGTATGAAGGAGGGGAAGGGGAAATGAAAGGGGAAGAAAAGATGAAAAGATGGAGAATGTATAATACTGACGAATGTAAATGTACATACTACTTTTCCTGTAATAAAGAAATTAAACAAAAGAATATGTGTACTGTACTTACTGTACATATAGGGCAGAGCATATATATAGTATCTACTAAATCCTAATGAAACAAGTAATTAGAATAATATAAGCCTACTGTTCATTCATTAGACACGTAGGCTATACTGGCGCACACAAGACTTATGGAATATTAATGCAGTCTATTTCCACGTGATTAGCTTTAGTTCTTATTTATTTATTTATTTATTTATCCACTGTCATTTGCAGTGTTGGTGTAGTAGGCTACATAGTGTATTTCAATATCTGTTTTATTGATTAATGATATATTTGAAGGAATGCAAGTTATAGCTATATCAAACAAATGTATGTCCCATTGTACCAATCATATATTGGTATTGCATGTTGGCTATAACCTGCATTCTTTCAAATGTATAATTAATCAATAAAACAGATATGTAACAAATAAGAAATACAAATTCTGCAGAAGGCATTAAATAATAATTATTTTCAATCATTTCACAATAATTGCATAATTATGTTTGAATATCTGAGTAATTAAAGTAATTATACATTTGTCCAAAATAGCTGGTTCCGATATGGTTAATCCAGCTGCCCTGTGATCAGATGAATCCATATTATTTATTTTTCCGACATCCGCGTAATTTTTTATCGTACAAATATTGTCATATTTATTTTAATTATGATTAAGTAATTAATTCCAAGGAGGCCTGTAGGGTTGACATGAAGGAATCACTATGATTCCTCCCAAATAAAGCCATTAAGAACACAGAGAACACAGTCTGTCAAGCTAAATCGGCCAAATCCAATCTCAGGGAAGTTTGGGGAATCTCTCTACCAGCCCTAATATGTTGCAAATCAGCCTGAGATAACATTTCGTGTCGTAAATCCGTTCGGGAATGAGACCCAATGTATATTTCATCTTTCTGATAGACCAACCCACCTTATCATACAGGATGCAAGATGAGTGCCGTAACTATCACCAGTTATGAATCTAAGAATGATAGACGTGTCTAGAGGTAAAAGGGTGGACATTGCAGCGTTTCTATAAATTACATAGATACAATTACACAAAGACTGCTTCAACAATCCTCTTTCTGCATATCATAGGGAAGCCTGATTTGTTTCTGTAAAATAACCCAATCTTTTGTCTCAACTTGCTAGTGAGTGGTATTTAAAAGTAAATTTTTCATCAAACCAAATGCCAAGATATTCATATTCAGTGACTTCCTCAATAGTGGATCCATTTAGAGTAGATATACATACGCAATTATAATCTATGTTTCTGGATCTAGAAAATAGCATACATTAAGTATTAGCATTCAGCACCAGTTTTAGTTTGATAAGAGCTTCCTGCAGGTTAACCATAGCTGAACAGTCAGCAATACAATACATGATAGTGGCATCCGCATACAAATGGCCTTGACAACCATTCAATGTACAAACGATATTGTTTATATAAATAGTATAATGGATAGGATCACGACAGATCACGTCTACAATCAGTAGGCTACTACAGAGGCTGGCTGATAATGGATACACACAGATCACGTCTACAATCAGTAGGCTACTACAGAGGCTGGCTGATAATGGATACACACAGATCACGTCTACAATCAGTAGGCTACTACAAAGGCTGGCTGATAATGGATACACACAGATCACGTCTACAATCAGTAGGCTACTACAGAGGCTGGCTGATAATGGATACACACAGATCACGTCTACAATCAGTAGGCTACTACAGAGGCTGGCTGATAATGGATACACACAGATCACGTCTACAATCAGTAGGCTACTACAGAGGCTGGCTGATAATGGATACACACAGATCACGTCTACAATCAGTAGGCTACTACAAAGGCTGGCTGATAATGGATACACACAGATCACGTCTACAATCAGTAGGCTACTAGTGGCGTCGTTAGCCCTTCAGCCCCGGAAGTGAACTTGTCGTCGATTCTGTCTCAGTTCAGAGATGGTTGCCCTAAGAGAAGTCTTTGGAAAATATTGGAGAATGAGACCCATTGCTATCTGTTTTTAAGGTCATTGATGGAAAATTGCCACCATATCACAATCATGCTTGATTGGAATTATGGACCTTATCTGACCCGCTCAAATGATTGGCAGTGTCAAAGTGTCCTTGAGCAAGACACTTAACCCCTAATTGCTACCGATGAATAGGTTGGCACCTTCACTCGGTGTGTGAATGTGTGAGTCAGTGAATGGGTAAAATGTGAGGAACGAATTGTAAAGCGCTTTGGATAAAAGCACTATATAAATGCACCATTTACTTCAAACTATAGTCTATCCATATAACTCTGTAGTGGGTATTATACAAAGTATGAAGTAATGGACCAGTATTAATGTTTATGTGCAATATTATGTGCTCATGTTTTTACTGTGTTAATTGTTTTATTTGGATGAACACAGAAAGGACAAGTTTAGATGTAATTTCCATGCAGCCTGTAGCGGAGTGTTGCTCCTTGCTCATCGATTACACCTTTGGACTTGAAGCCAGCAACATCATGTCCACTTAATTCCTTTCTGTCTCCCCTTACATGCAAGAATAATTGTGATAATGTGTTTAACTGTGAACATAATCTGTTTTCTATGCTAAAATTAACATGCTAATGGTAAAATATCCGCGTGAAGAGTAATTTTAGGAACTGACTTTAGTTAGTCAATCGACAAATGAAAGTTAACGTTGGTCCGGTTGTTGTAGCATGCTTGCTAGCTTGGGTCACATTGGCAGAGAACGTGATGAACGTGCCCAGCGCCATTAAGCGCTTTGAGATACGTTATGTAAGGCGCTATATAAAATAAATGTATTATTGTTATTATTATTATTATCATCCACTGCATTCTTTCTGCATTGTATTATATGGTTAGAAAGAGCAATGGCAATACAGTGTATTCTATTTGTCCTCTAGTGCTAGCTGTTAAAGGAACAGTGCACATATTTTCTGTTCTGATGTATTCTCTATAGTAGCCTACTGGCTGTATATGTGATCTGTGTGTATCCACTATCAGCCAGCCTCTGCAGTATCCTACTGTCTGTAGCAGGTGGCACAGACACAAGTGTGTAAATAAAGAGACACTCAGAGCTGTCAAGACCATCCTCTTCTCCTCCTCAGAGAGAATTACACCCAGTATTCAGCACTTGCTGGTGAATTTATCTGTCTGCTCTTGTAAGGGGGAGATTTACATGACAGCAAGTGTGATTCTAATGCACATCAGGGGACCCATTTATAAACTGGGCTCTAGGCAGGGTATACACACAAACGGCCCATTGCTATACATTTCTAGCATGTGTGTAATTCTTGTATCAAAGCACATTATTAAACAGAAGTTTGCAAATACAATTAATTATTTACACCTTCTTAGATTAGATTAGATTAAATGTTTGTGCAATAGTAATATACATTGTACATACACATATACAGGTGATTAAACTGGGTATAAAATATATAAATGACTACTACTAATAGTGCTAATATACAGGGTTGTAGTATTAATATGTACAGTGATACAGGTATAAAGACACTATGGTAGTAAGTCATACTGGCCAGCAGCGTATAAGAGTAGGTAAGGGATATGTACAGATATAGTACAAATGCCTTATACAGATATATTATCTACATATACTGTATGTAAAAAGGATTATATGCAGGTATGTAAAGACAGATGTTGATATATATATATATACCAACCATATATGTATATACCATATATACATACATATGGTAAGAATAAATATATACAGTATATACAGCAGTATTGTATGCTATCATATATAGTTATATGGGTTATATGCAGGTGTATAAGTAGGTATATAGAAGGATTATGCAGGTATATTCAGACAGATATGGATATATATGCGGTAGATATAAAATACATGCTATCATACAGAGTTATATTTTATTTGGATTTTATTTTATTTTATTGAAGTTTATTTCAAACATGCAACAACAACAAACAAACATAAAGTACAGGTATAGCCATTCAAATAATAAATGTATATATATATAAAATAAAATAAAACACAAAATAATAAATTTTTTAATATATATTTTTTGTCATTTACATATTTGAAAACGAGTGGGAAGAAGTAGTACACTTATTTAATCCTACCCCTTTTTACTCATCATCAGATCATACTTTGCTGGTTTTATTGTCAGACTTATAATGAAAACATTTACTGGTAACACTTTATAAGACCTTTATAAGGTATTTGTAGATAATGAACAAATCATTCATATACATTCGTAAATTATTATTAAATAATTTATAACTATATTTGTATAACATTTACAAATTAGTTCTACATTATTTATAACTCATTATCAACATTGTTTGTACTTGATTTGTTCATCGTTAAATAATGTTGTTTAATGTGTAGTAACACATTTGTAGATGCTTTGAAAAATGGATATGAAAAAACGACTATGCTGTACCTCCATTTTTTTGTTCATGTTCAACAAATGATTTGTTAAGACATTCATAAAACATCTATAAATCATTTGCAGATGCTATTGTGTGCCCTAATCTAAAGTGAAGCCTATATTCATCATTAACAAATGTCTAATAGTTTGTTTATTTGTGGACTTTTATGAATACAGACAAAGCAATTACCAGACTTGTCTTTGTTAAGACTTTCATAAAACATCTATAAATCATTTGCAGATGCTATTGTGTGCCTTAATCTGAAGTGAAGCCTATTCATCATTAACAAATGTCTATTACAGTTAATAATTTGTTTACTTTTTCACCACCTGATACAAATGTTGTAGACAGCTTTCGGATACACCCTTCTTTGTGACGTCAAACAGTGACAGAAATAGGACTATAGATAAATGCAATTAACATAGTGTAACATGGGGGGGCACTAGGACCCAGGAGTACCCTGGCCAGGTATTGACAGAGTATGTAGAGGAAGTATCACGTGAGTGACAGCGCAAACACACCAGTCGCGCATGCAGGCACTCGCGGGTTCCGTGCGAGAACAGCGCGCGTGGCCGGGCACACCGAGTCCGACTTCAGAGCGGGCGAAAGTGCACGGAGGAGGCACATTTACATTGGAACAGCTGTAAATGCTTACTATATTGCAAAGGCAGTCCCCGTTTGAAGATTTTTTAAAGATTTCCAGTTCCAGTGTTCTATTGTCCATTTTGCATGTATAACCAGTTATTATATAATTAATTAGAATGTTAGAATTAATTTTAGAATGGTCAGTGTGACTGTACTCCTGAAAAAGTATAGTAATATGGTTTATTTGTATTGGGAAAGATACAGACACATTAGCTCGTTAAACAACATCTTTCTGTGAAAACACTACAGCCTGAAAATACAAATAATTATTACCCTCGTCGTGTCATCATCACATACCGCAATATACTGAGCACACATTAGGAACAAACACATAATTCAAATGTAACGTTAGGGTAATGTCCACAGTCACGGAAACAGGTGTGTTGACGAGTGACTGTGGCAGTGCGGGCTGGTAAATTAAACTCACTTCCCCATAACAGGGTTAATAGACGCATAGGTACGGTAGTTAGGAGTGAATTCACTTCTTAGTGCAGCGGCCTGTGTCGTCGCCCGCGGACGCGGGAGCCCCCTGTTCGACTCCCCCTCGGGACATTAACATTTAACATCAACACAACACAGACCAATATGATCCGTCACATTAGCACCCACCACATCAAGTACGTCTACACAACATATAAGAGTTGTAGGTCGGAAATGATGGAATAGATTTACCAACAAAAAAGGTGTTTAGCCTGCTCATACCTTAAAAGCGTGGGACAGCACGAATAACTTGGCTCTGCTAATGTTTCGTGCTTCGATTCAACAGACGGCAACACACGCGCAGTCAAGTCTCACTCGCGTGATACTTCCTCTACATACTCTGTCAATACCTGGCCAGGGTACTCCTGGGTCCTAGTGCCCGCCCTATATGTTACACTATGTTATGCACATGTATTTTATATGTTAATAAAATTGCATTTATCTATAGTCCTAATTATGTTACTGTTTGATGTCACAAAGAAGGGTGTATCCGAAAGCTGTCTACAACATTTGTAACAGGTGATGGAAAAGTACCCGTGCGTCTGATGAACCCGACAGACGCCGAGATCGTACTCCAGCCCCGGTCCCTGACAGGCCGTCAGCGTTCTGATTGAGCCGGCCGGGCTTGTAGTGGACCACGAAGTCGTAAACAGCCAGCTGAGCATTCCACCGCTGTTCCACCGCTCCCAGATTGGCCGTGCCCAGGTACCTCAGTGGGTTGTGGTCGGTGACCACGGTGAACTGGGCGTACAGCAGGAGGTCCCGGAACTTCTCTGTGATTGCCCACTTCAGGGCGAGGAGCTCCAGCTTGAACGCGCTGTAGTTCTGGTCGTTCCTCTCCGAGCCTTGTAAGCCTCGG
>NC_140177.1:72830995-72845995 GCF_963971535.1 Notolepis coatsorum | reverse complement strand
GGCACATCTGTTGACGTCTTTCATCCTGTGTTTTTCTGCATGTAAAAATGAGTTACATTGAGAGAGAATAAAGCCAGGGAGGGTAATTTGCTTGTTGTTGTTGTTGTTGTTGTTGTTGTTGTTGTTGTTGTTGTTGTTGTACCTTGAAGTTTAAACATCAAAGGGCCAGTAGTGTGGCAACTGGAGAGGTGAGAAAGTGAAGAGACAGACAGACAGACAGACAGTAGTAGTAGTCTCTCTCTCTCTCTCTCTCTCTCTCTCTCTCTCTCTCTCTCTCTCTCTCTCTCTCTCTCTCTCTCTCTCTCTCTCTCTCTCTCTCTCTCTCTCTCTCTCTCTCTCTCTCTCTCTCTCTCTCTCTCTCTTACAGACTCTCTCTTACAGACGCTCTCTCTCACTCTCTCAAAGACTCTCTCACTCTCTCTCACACTCTCTCTCACACTCTCGCTTTCTCTCTCTCTGTCTCCATCTCTCTCTTTCGAGTCACTTGGGGCTAAACCCTTAAAAGAAATACAGATGAACGGCAATGATAAGCAGTTTTTCACTGCAGATTCACAGAGCCTCTTATCCTCTTGCCCAGGTAGTTGACCGTGGTTACGGATCTGAGGTCAACTATTGGGCAAAGATATTGAGAGCAGCATTGGCTGGCTGGCTAGATTAACCCATTGAAACCAGGAAACACATGTGTGTGTATATGCAGGCTATATAATGCATTATTAGCAGGTGTTTTACCTCTAAATGGGAAGCTACAATTTGATACAGTGCCACAATTCACAGCACCTCTCACTGGGGCCAGGAAAGCAAATAACGATGAACATCTACACCCTCTTTACACTGCCGACATGGCTTCTAATGCAGTCGCGGACCTTGGGTAGACTTCATAGTTAACTGTTGTCTGATAAAGTCCAGTATTCCATAAATCACATTGTGCACAAGTGATGGAACATTTGCATGAGATGGTTACGAGTTACATCACCTGCATGCAGTTCTCCGGCTTTACTTTACACAGAATAAATACTGGGTCATCTCTGGCTTTTCTTCTAGGTGGATCAGACTCAAGTAAAATTATCCAACAGGCTTGACCAGGCTCGGACTGGCTGTCTTGCAATTCTGTAAAAAATGCCAGATGGGCTGACCCACTGGGCTGTAAAAATAATAATAATAATAATAAATAAACACATAAGATAAGATATTCCTTTATTGATCCTTGTGGGGAAATTCTGGAGACTAGAATACTAGAAGAATGGCCAACAGATCTACACCAGGCATTATTAAGCTTGAGATAGCTATATTCTGGAGTCAATAGATGCCTTTCACAGAATGTTTAGAATGCTGGTTTTGCCTCCATGTTGGAATAAACAACGTTTGCTACAGTATGTGCAAAACAACTAAATATATCAACATGAATGTAAGTGTGTTTTATTACTGTATCTCTATAGCTCTGTCTAACACATCATGGCAGATAGGATGAAATTAGCGAACATGAAGTTAACATTAGCTAGCCTGATGCAATGTTACAGCTGGCTACACAGACAATGCAACCGAAAAAAATAAATATATATTAGAAGGTTTTAACTTAAAGCAGTGAAATTTACAGAAACGCTGTGTGTAGTAACGTTAGTGTTAAATTACATTTTAGCACCTGACGTTATTGAAAATGTCCATACAACCACAATGATATTGTTTGTTTGAATGAATAAAAGCCCCAGTTGTCTATTAGGACAGGAACAAATCTATGCAAACTGCAAATATGGACATGAACAATTCCAAAAGACCTGTGATGTCAAATGTAAATTTCAATTCAGAATCCGGCAACTGACATGACCCACCAAGAACATTAACATTTGAATCTCGGGGCACAACACACGGTTGCTACTCCCTGGCTACGACATAGCAACGAGAAAAATAAAATAAATAAAGGGATTGCAAACAGGCTTGATTGCACTCGATTGTGCTACACGACAGGTCCTGAGAAGGGCTTGAATCACCAAGTCCATGAGAGGTCCTTGCTCATAGAGGCATGATTATACACACAAAATATTGGGCTCGTCATCAGCCCAGTTTGCAAGATTTACTGCAAACAGATACACTCTCACAGTCACACACACACACGATCAAACACATATGGGCGAATTCACAAAGGGATTGCTTGGATTTTCTGATGCAATGCCTGTGCAAATAGCCCCAAAACAAACCTTTGCTATTCACAAAGCACTAGCAAAGGGTGAAATACCGAGCCAACTGCATTGCTATCATCATTGCGTCTCTGTGCGTCGGTGCTATTTGTGGGTATTTAAATGAGGTAATATGGGCGATAAATTTGCCCCTTTCTATGCAAATGAGCCACGCTCAGTTTAAGTGACGCTATTTACTTCTTCAGAGAATTGGTGGTAACCTAGCGCATTAGTGGCCAGAGTCTCCGTAATCTGTTGGGTTAGGTGATAATCACAATAAAGAGAATAGAACCCGTACACTCATATGCTCCAGAATAAACTTTTAATTTATAACGTTTGGTCAGGTCCATGAGGAGTAGACGCTGGAAACATGGTAAATTAAACGTTTATTCTGGAGCATATGAGAATGTGGGTTATATTCTCTTAACTTAACATTAAATAGAACTTAATTTCTCACTCTAAAAATATTCCTAAATCTGAAATTATTTAAGATAAGATTCAGCAGCATGGTAGGACGTAGGTCGGGTTGTGGGGGTACTAGAGACATGACCATCAGGGCTGGACTGGGACAAAAAATCGGCTGTGGCATTTTTGGCCCAGACCAACCCACCACAATCAGTCAGAGACACCACCCACCAGTACACTATCCTTGCGGTCCCCTTAAATATGCGTACCTACTGTACTATTCCCCCAAACCACTACAAAGCTGGGTAGTAAGTGCCATGGACAAGTGGACCAGTGTACTCACTCGCTCTTGGCTGAATCCCTGGTGAAAACACCATCATAGCAGGCTCAGGACGGTCAAAGTAGTCTACAGCCTGTTCCTCCTTGTCTCTCTCCTCCAACAACCTGGCTTGACTAGACATAAGGAGAGACAGAGATGATTACAATTAACTGGTACATTCAGGTCCATGAATTGTTGGCATTCCCTGACAAAGATGTGCAAAAAGCTGTACATTTAAAACAATACCATGGTAATGAGCAAATAGTTGTTTATTAAATTAATGCATGGAGCTGTTCCATCTTATTTCATTTGATACTAACTTCACTTAGCAAAAGCGAAAGGCCTCTCCTCTGTCCTGATTCTCCTAGATCTATCTGCAGCCTTCGACACAGTCAACCACCAGATCCTCCTCGCGGCCCTCGCAGGAATGGGAGTGGCTGGCTCTGCGCTGACATGGTTGTCATCATACCTCAATGACCGCTCCTACCAAGTGTCATGGAGAGGGACCCTGTCGGCCACCCGCCCCCTGCGGACGGGTGTCCCCCAGGGCTCGGTTTTAGGACCCCTTCTCTTCTCCCTCTACACTAAATCACTGGGTAACATTATCACGTCTCATGGCTTCTCCTACCACTGTTATGCCGACGATACTCAACTCTTCCTTTCCTTCCCTCCCTCAGATATCCACGTCTCTGAGCGGATCTCGGCCTGTCTGTCCGACATCTCCGCCTGGATGACGACCAACCACCTCAAACTGAACCTAAGCAAAACAGAATTGCTCCACCTGCCGGCCAAATCCTCCCCCCTGACCGACCTTTCCATCACAGTCGAGAATGCAGCTGTGACCGCGTCCCCGACCGCCAAGAACCTTGGTGTTGTCCTCGACGACCAGTTGAACTTCTCTGCTCACATCGCAGCGACAACCAGAACCTGCCGATTCCTCCTGAGCAACGTCAGAAGGATCCGCCCCTTCCTGACAAAAGAATCCACCCAACTCCTCGTCCAATCAACAGTCATCTCCCGCCTCGACTACTGCAACGCACTGCTCGCTGGCCTCCCGGCCACTGCCACTAAGCCTCTTCAACTCATTCAGAACGCAGCGGCCCGCCTGATCTCAAACCTACCGAAGTCGGCCCATGTCACCCCACTTCTTAGGGACCTGCACTGGCTCCCCATTGCTGCACGAATCCGCTTCAAGGCCCTCGACCTAGCATACCGTGCGGCAAAGGGAACTGCTCCCGCCTACCTCCGGTCAATGGTCTCTAACTACACACCCTCAAGACCCCTACGCTCTGCTTCTTCTGGCCGCCTCAGACCTACTCCTATCCAAGCTCCGGGAGGGTCATCAAAGAGAAGTCGCCTATTCTCAGTCCTTGCCCCACAATGGTGGAATGAACTACCCACCCCAATTAGGACAGCCGAAACACGTCCAATCTTTTGCCGTCGACTAAAGACGCACTTCTTCAACCATTATCTGAATAAAAAAAAAAAAAAAAAAAAAAAAAAAAAGTATCTAACCCTAACTAACCATACTGTCATGCACTTGTCCTAATAAACTAACCTACACTGTAGCACTCAACACTTTGACGAACATTGTTACTCAGCTGATAGAGTTGTGCCCTTCCTGATGGCTTGTCGTACAGAACTTGTACAGTAAGTCGCTTTGGATAAAAGCGTCAGCTAAATGACTAAATGTAAATGTAATGTAAATGTACTCAGTTCATACAGATTTCAAGTATCCAAATATCAATGATGAATATTGCATAAGGTTTAGACAGCCCAAGCCCTATTTTCAGAACGTTTATTTGTTTGCCAATCTGGCTAAACTGGCATATTTACAGTAATGTTCCTTAATATGCATTTATCTCTGTATTTAAACCAAAAAAAAAAAAAAAAAAAAGAGATGCTTGTGAGCCAACTGGAGCAATCCAGAGCAAATTGCACTCCGCAAGCAAATATGAAATTGCACACCGTATGGGCGTGTTTGCACTAGTATATCATTCGTGCAATGTCTTTAGTGAATAGGTCCTTAAGACGGAGCAAATAGAGGGCGCAAATCACGCGCAGTTAAGGGTGCTATTAGCGGGCGCAATCCATTATTTGTGAATTCGCCCTATAATCTCCTCTAGGCTGCCCCCTGGTGGAGATAACACTGTTTGGACTCTGCATGGCCCATTAATGTTGTGCCAGACATTTTTTATTGGGGCTCGCCAATTACCTGGTGTAAGGCAGGTGTAAGGAAGTGGATCAGGCCGGTGAGGTCATAAGCCTTCATGCGTATGGCAACTGAAATGGATTCTAATGGCTTTGAACCGGATGAGATGATTATCAGGATGTGTGGTGAAGAGCACAGTGATGAAACGGCTTCTGACCACTTGGGTCCAATATTGCTTCTGCTTAAAGTGGAACATGCTATTCTACTTCTATTATAGTCTGTATTTGCTGCCTAGGCTGCTGTGCCATGTAGCCTGCTGTGTTTGACGTGGCTCCCTAAGAGTTCTAATGCATACGCCTCAGTGAGCAGGTGACAGGGAGAAAGAGGACATCATGTTTTTCAGCTATTTTTCCACCTGCCATGATGATGTTGATATTGCATATTTTGTTATAGCCTGCATCCGCTGTGATACAGTACATGATTAGGCCAGACCATTTTTGTTTGTCATCAGGCAGTAGAGTAAGTGTGCCTGCTATTGTTTGCTCATTCAATTGATGAATGAGAACATGCAAGTGCACTTCTGGTTGGAGTGCAAACCTCTTCTTTATTGCTTGGTCATTTATTGATAAAATTGCTTCATGAAACTCTGTAATTGCAGGGTTTGCTGACTTCTTCTGTGTTGCTCAGCCTAGGTGGTGATAGACTGGCCACATTTTTGGGCAACGTTGTCGGGCAACATTGGACAAGTGAATATGTCAATGTGTTTGTACTGATTGCATTCTAATCTTGTGTTGCTCAGAATCATTCTATTATATATTTTCCCATTTGTCTTAATTTCATGCTGGCAAGCCCATTGCCCTATCATGTTGCCCAAAACGTTGCCCAGTGCATTGCCACCTTGACTGATTTATGCAACTCATATGCAACTCAACTAAAAAATCTTCAAAGTTCAACACTGTTTGACGAACATTGTTACAGTACTTACCTGCCAGAGCTGTACCCTTCCTACTTACTTGTAAGTCGCTTTGGATAAAAGCATCAGCTATTTATATATATTTATTTATTCATAGGCTATAGGCTGGGTGTGACTGGGAAGCTCATCTACAGTATTTAAAATGTATCTCCCAGGGTTGCACAGACAAAGCAATTTATCATATTTAATTAATGTATTTACACATTGAAAGAGAAAAAAGTAGTTTTTCATTGGATTTGTGCCAACTGTCAGTCTTAAAGGTAGAATCTGTAATGCTGTCAAACAGAAGCCTCTAGCAAAACAGCTCCTATTAGGTAGGCCTATTGCATTTAAAAAAAAAAAAAATTATCTTTATTCGCTTTTTTTGGTCGTGCAGGACCGACAGCTTTATCTTGGCCACGCAGGACCGACAGAGGAGAGAGGGAGAAATGGGAGGAGAAGAAGGGAAGACATGCGGCATATGGCCACCGGGTCTGGGAAACGAACCCGGGACGACCGCTTCGCGACTCAGCGCGCTATGTGGTGTGCTACTGGAGCGCCCCTGGTATTGCATTTAAAAAGAAATTTGGTCTGATGCATCTCTGATCTCCGGGCATAACCCACTCAACTCCAACTCACACATCAAACCAAAAACAAAGGTGTAAACAGTGCAATACCAAGAGAGAAGTGGGGCTCTTTTGCCTAGAGGTCACATTTTGACGCCATTACAGACTGTATATCTTTAACACTTTAAGGACCAGCCACGAGTTATACGTGTTTCGGTGCCATGCGTTGTGGACCAGAGGCATGTATATAGCCGTGGCATCTGTTATTGCTGTTATTCCATTTGAATAACCGGCTCAAGGTTCCCGACCGGCTCTGCAGATCTACCCTCGTCTGTGGAATCGAGAACATGCAATACCGGCCAGATCCTCTTAGGGGCGCCATCGCTCCACTGCAGTATGCCCTGTGGGCGAATGTAAAAAAAAAAATCTTCCAATGGAGTATCATTGTAGCCGGATCCTGAACCAGCACAATGTACTGTGGATCACGTTTCGAATCGCAGATTTCACCATGGAATAATGGGATTTATCATCAGCCAATGGGACATAATATCGATCTACCAGATGCCGATCGATAATGGGGAAATGCTGGGGGGTATCCCACGGGCTCACGGTAAGACCTTTTTCACCTAAATTACAGCCGGATCGGAGCTTGCTGTGAAACGCAAGCAGCCGAGCAGTGAATGTGGCTAGTTACACGGACACTGTTATTGGTAATCAATAATACTAAACGACGTCCCCCGCCCCCCCCTTTCATGCACACATGCTCTGGGACAGCCCGGATCATATGCAGTTTGAGTTATTTCTTTAGCATATATAAAACGGAAATGCCGTTGAATATAACGTTAGCAGTTATTAGCTCCATAACTAGCTTTCCAGAAAATATATGAGACAAATCTGCGATAAAGCTTATATTCACGGCGCTATAAAATGACAACCTATTGATGCATTTTTTTTTTCTTTAAGCCATTTTGAAGGGACGGTTTATGAACTCAATTGACAATGAGAATGGACAGATAGCAATACTATAAAGTATAGATATAGCTGTACAAAAAGACACCGGTCTGTTGACAAACCCTGGTCCTCAACCACTATATATTAGACGCATCCCAGCTGTCGCCAAAGTGTTAAGAGTCAAAAAAGAAAAATAGTCGGCCAGTCAAAGCAAAAAGAAAAATGCGAGGGCTGAATTTTGCTCCCAGTGAGACCCTGGTCTTGACATCAAACCACACAGCTCAACCTGTGTCAGCTATGGCAACAACCCATTATAAATGCTCTGTCTCACAAAGGTAACTTATGACCATTTCTATATGAATCCATTTCTTTTGACCAACTAATATAAATAAACAACACATTCTTATTCACAAAGATACCTCAGTAGAGATACTCCCCTACTGTGTACGTGTGTACCTCAGGAGTCGACTACACAGTCTGAAGCTGCCTCTGATCTATACATAGAATAACTTTGATCTGAATTCTTTTTTTTGTTCCCCAAAAGTAAGTAACAACATAGCCTACAAAAAACAACTTGTTTAGAAAGTAAACTTGGATGGAAAATAAATAACACAATTTCCTACTCTGACGTCATGGGAATGTCATCAAATTTTTTTTTTAATCTTTTATCAATTTGTCCCCTCAGTCCCTTATTTCTTTGCTTTAAGTTTACAATTCTGCCACAAATTGCAGTCTTTGGTGATGGTGTTTGAGATGTGAGAGTTGCAGTGCCTTATAGACTTGGGGAGTACGGTCCCACCTGTGATTTCCCCCCATTATAGCCACCCATTGAAGATCAATACTACTACTACTACTACTACTACTACTACTACTACTACTACTACTACTACTACTACTACTACTACTACTACTACTACTACTACTACTACTACTACTACTACTACTACTACTACTACTACTACTACTACTACTACTACTACTAATAATAAGCAACAAAAGACAAAACAAAACAAATAGAAACAAAATAATAATAATAATAATAATAATAATAATAATAATAATAATAATAATAATAATAATAATAATAATAATAATAATAATAATAATAATAATAATAATAATAATAATAATAATAATAATAATAATAATAATAATAATAATAATAATAATAATAATAATAATAATAATAATAATAATAATAATAATAATAATAATAATAATAATAATAATAATAATAATAATAATAATAATAATAATAATAATAATAAAGAACTGTTAACTCTTTCAGCGCCAGAGGCCTAGCCCATCTTAGTTCCTACTAGTGTTGTCAAAAATATCGAAGTATCGATACATATCGATACTGAATATTTAAAACGGCTTCGATACTCATTTCCCGAAATACCGATACTTTCTGCAGTATTGGCGCGCTGTTTGTTCAGAACACGCTTGCCCCTCCGCCTGCTCCGAGTCCAGCCCTCCCCCTCACAGAGTCACAGAGCCGTCTTCAGTTAGTAAACAAACATTTTAGCAGTGCCAGCGCGGATCTCCATAAATAAATGAAAGAGGTTCGTGACAGCTGCTCTTTCAACGTCACTGTGACTGAAGCATTAAACCATTAACTCTAGTTTAATACATGATACGTTGTCTACTGATGGCGCATAATATCAACAGCTGATTCGTTGTAACGTTACAGCTACCAGCTAACGTTAGCTACTGCTAGCAGTTAGCTCCGTTAGCTTAGCTGGCCACCGTTATAAATACTGCATGGAAACGGAGTAACGTCATGGGCAGAGTTTATGGGGGTGGCCGGGGGTGCATTTTTTTTTTTTTTTCTTTTTTTTTTAAATCAAGATTATTTTTATTTTAATAAATTTATAATAATTGTGAGAAACAAATCTGAATTCTATGATGTTTTGTTTTACAATACATTCATTTTATAGTAGTAATCATGTCACATTATAAGGCGAACCTTCTGTAGTGTGGCAGTGAAAGGGTTAACGCGCGGCCAAGCACCACCATTCGCAGCAGCAGCAGCAGAATGCCCCGCGCGATAGTACATTGTAACGCTTGTACAAAGCCACTTATTCTGAGATGATAATTAATGTATCTGGATAACCAATGCACGGATTTTGTCGAGGCAGGTAGCGTTATTTCGGGAAAATTGATATCTATAGTCTGGTATATTTTTCGTCCACGAAAAATGGAGGCTGTAATAATTATTATTGCTCGAGAGTCTCTATGAATAATAATAATTAGAGCCTCCATTTTTCATGGACGAAAAATATACCAGACTATAGATATCAATTTCCCCGAAATAACGCTACCTGCCCCGACAGAATCCGTTCATTGGTTATCCAGATACAGATGAATTAGCATCTTAGAATAACAAATAACATGTAAAAGACAAACGCAACATCTTTTTCTTTTCTTTTCTCCAGCGCGACCAGCACATCTTTCGTTGGATTGGCATGTCTAATAATGCTGTTATTAGAAAATGTGAACTTTTGTTTGTACAGCCTTTGACAACCTACTGTATGCATACGTGTGCGCGGCTGTGCGCTTGGCAGAGTGTTGCACAGTATTTTGTTATTTTTGTATGTCATGTTTGGTACAGTAAAGTGGTCTAGTGGAGCAGCAATATACTTGTTGTGGTCTTTTTATTTTAGTATTTCCTTCTTTATCTTTGTCACTTTGTCAATGATTAAGAGTAAGTCAGTTAAAAATGATCCCCCGTAGTGCTGTGTGTGTGAGTGTGTGTGTGTGCTGCTGTACTACCTAAATAAAATAAAAAATTAGGGGTTAGGGCATTGTGCGCGCGGGTATCATTTGCCAAGCAGTCGCACCCCCTGGCGTCAAGTTCAAACTCCGCCTATGAGTAACGTTAACGTTTAAACGTTATGTCGAGGTCATACAATACTACAGTCGACATAAGGTTAACGTTACCCCGTTTCCATCAAGTGTTTAAATAGCAGCAATCTTGTTGAAAATGTAACGTTACTAAAATGCTCCGAGCATAGCCTCTCTCTCTCTATCTCTATCTCTCTCTCTCTCTATCTACCGCTACCTCTCTCTCTCTCTCTATCTACCGCTACCTCTCTCTCTCTCTGTCTCTCTCTCTATCTACCACTACCTCTCTCTCTCTCTCGCTCGCTCTCGTTATCTTTAAATAAAAATCGAAACTGTTACTAACTGTAATACAAACAGTTCAGTTTGTCAGGTACATGCAACACAGATTACAGTGTTTACATCTGTCTGCTTGAGAAAATACCATGTTCTGCATTTGCAATAAAAATGATTGAAGTGAGATGAACAGTTATTTTTAAATGTGTGATCTAAAGATAAACAAAGGGTTTTAAAAGTGTTATATTTATCTTCTCTTATAGTACCAGAGAGAAGATGAGGAGAATCAACCAGCAACAAAAGCTAAATTTGTTTAAAAAAAAATATATATATATATATATATATTTTTTTTTTATACCGAAATGGTATCGAAGTATCGATACTTTTCAAGGTATCGTATCGAAGTCGAAATTCCAGTATCGTGACAACACTAGTTCCTACTGCGCCACCACTCTAAGAGATAGGGCTGTGTGGTGGTTTTTGCAGGGCTATATCTATATTCTATATTATAGCTATGGATACAATACTATGGCTCATTTGACAACTATCCATCGTTCAATATGTGAAAAATAATAGATTTTTTGTATTTTTTGTATTTGAGATTCCCAAATCCCATCGGACTTGACTTCTTCGTGTCCCTCAATGAGTGTAATACCAGCATTCAACTGTATGCGCCACAGCGGTTTCTATCATCATCACCACCATCATCACCACCCATGCTATGCATAAAATATACAGTATAGGTCCATGGAGAGGCACGCTGAGGAGGCCATGCAAACTGCAATGGATTACGGGGCATCTCTCTCTCTTTACCTAATATTTTGATTCTATCCTGACATTTTTCAGTTGGAAGGGCAGTCTATATGCGTAACGGTAAGAAAAAAATATATATATTTCTTTTTATTAATGGTACTTTTTTATGAGGCTCAAAAGGGCAGGTGCTCAAGCATCCCTTGGGCTCTATGTGTGCACGTGCCTGAATGTATATAATAGGTATTATGTTTCATCATGAATGCATGAAAGGGGGGGGGGGTCGTTTTTTGATGCTTTGATCGTCACCAACGGCATATGTTGGACGCGTTTCAATGCCATCGAGTGAACCGCTAGACTCGCCTGACCAAGAAAACTGCGCCCGGAGTGAATGAAACTTAACACCGGGTGTGAAGAAAAGGTTTTGAAGGGTGGACGATACTGCCACCTATCAGGATGCGGCCGGTATTGCACTCTAGCGATCTCAGAGTGGTTCCCTATGGTAACCCCGAGGTCCGTGTGAGAGAAATGAATACAAATATAGAATAAAATAAATAACGATGAAAACCCGACTATACTCGGGTTTTCGGGGGTCCTGGCGCTCAACGCATGGCGAGATAACCCAACTATCCTCGGGTCTGGCACTGATTGAGTTAATGGTCAAAAGCAAGAGTGAAACTGTGGGTTTTGAGGGCTGTTTTAAAGGACAGTAGGGTGTTGGTATTCCGGATGTGGCTGGGGAGGGCATTCCAGTGGGAGGGTGCTGCTGCAGCAAAAGAGCCTGGTCCTGATGGGAGTCAGTAGGTTTGCATCAGCAGACCTGAGGCGACGGGTAGGGCTGTGGCGATGGAGGAGGTTAGAATGGCAGGGGCGGGCCAGGTTGTTGAGAGTTTTGAATGTGATAAACAGTATTTTGAAGTGTATCGGGTATTTTATTGGGAGCCAGTGAAGATTACGGAGGACAGGGGTGATGTGGTCCGGGTGGAGGTGAGCATGAGGGCGGCAGAGTTTTGGACATATTGTAGTTTATTGAGGATGCTGTTTGGTGAGCCGTAAAGGATGGTATTGCAGTAGTCGAATCGGGATGAGATGAATGCATGGACCAGTGTTTCAGCAGCAGAGAGTGATAGTGATGGGCGGAGACGGGGAGATGTTTTTGCGGTGGAAAAAGACGCTATTTTGGTGATCTGGTTTACATGGGGGAGGAATGAGAGGGTGGGGTCGAGGATGGTAAATGTTTCCAATTACCCAAGGGGGGCCTGATTAAAAAGTTTGGGAACCACTGGGCTAGGGAGACATCATCTACATACATAGTAGAGGAAAAAATAACTACTGAAATCTGTATTACTGTATAGCTAATGCTATGCATGGCTATACATAGATACAGTGTGTGAATCATGGGTATTATTAGGGACTGGGATAAGCAACTGCTGCTGTCCGAGTCTCATCTAGTCCTTTCACATACACACCCACACACATGCACGCAGGCACACACATATACACATTCATGGACATATACATGTACACAATACCTGGTACACACATACATAACACACACACACACAAATACACACAGAGATGTGCACACTCTCTGTTATCATTCCAATGTCCATTATGTGTGATGGGAATAGCGTGGGCATCCATCTTGTGCCGTCCTATCTGGTGAGGGTGTGCAGACAGACACACTTATCTCCCTGATCCAGCGTACAGATGTACGATATCTCTTTTGCACCGCTATAGGCCCATTATTTACCTTTGTCTCCTTTATACAACTCACATTCATTCTCCCCTAACTACCTTTTCACTGCTCTCTCTCTCTCTCTCTCGCGCTCTCTCTCTCTCTCTCCCTCTCTCTCTCTGTCTCTCTCTTTCTCTGTCTTCTCTCTCTCTCTCTCTCTCTCTCTCTCTCTCTCACTCTCTCTCTCGCTCTCTCTCTCTCTCTCTCCCTCTCTCTCTCTCTCTCTCTCTCCCTCTCTCTCTGTCTCTCTCTTTCTCTGTCTTTCTCTCTCTCTTTTTCTGTCTCTCTCTCTTTCTCTCTCTCTGTCTTTCTCTCCCGCTGTTCTTGCCTCATTATATCCCACCCAGGCACCTGTTGTAATAACTACATTCACTGTGAAAGATAGAAAAATGATGTATACAAACCTGTGTTTAAATCTTCCTGCCGATATTAAACCATATTTTAAATAGAAGACAAGTTAAAAGGGTGTCAATGAAATATGAGGCATACAACACCCAGCAAACATAATAATTTGAACTCCAGACGGCCCTATCACGAGACTCCATTACATACTCTGTCTCTCTGTTCTTCACACTCACATAATGCTTCTCCATCATCCACCATCTCACTGTGTATGCATGCCCCCTCCTTTCTCTCTCTCTCTCTCTCTCTCTCTCTCTCTCTCTCTCTCTCTCTCTCTCTCTCTCTCTCTCTCTCTCTCTCTCTCTCTCTCTCTCTCTCTCTCTCTCTCTCTCTCTCTCTCTCTCTCTCTCTCTCTTGGCACAACACACTATTATGTCCTGAAGTACGATTCTTAAAAAATAAGTTTATTCTTAAAAAATGGGGAGGTACCAAAGTTTAGAGGAAAGCTATAAAAAGTTGACGTAAGACACAATTGGTTCGTTTTTTGAAGACCGGTTTTCTGACTCATGCTTATTTGTTGTGCAATTTTTTAAGCATGCATACTATTTTGGACAAATTAAGTGTTGTTGGGACTTTTACAGTGGTTGTTGTTAACCACACCCCACCCACTCTCCTATTATTCTTAGATGGATAATTTAATTCATCCTCTCCTTACCTTCCTCCCCTCTCCTCTCTCCTCACATTCGTGCATAGGGTGGATTTTATTTCATCACCATGTTTTTATTAATCCTTGACGTGTCTATTTTAAGATTCTGCCAGGTAACAGGTTGAAATAATGTCCCATGGGGTTTATTTGTTAACCCTTTATTACACCTATCCTGAACCAGAACGAAGAAGAAAAAGAAAACAGCATAACTTTTTAAGTTAGCAACACATAGAGACAAATTAAAACATTTTCCCAAACAAGTTTGACCCAAGGAATTCAGTACAATTGTTATTTCTTAGATTCAAACACATCTTGATTTTATTTCCAGGACATAAAAAGCCAAAAACACAGAACAATTTTATATCACATCTCTATTTTCCCTTTTTACTAAAATGTAGTGCATTGGATGAGATACATTGTAGGTTAATATTGGAAAAATTGTAATAGAGTTTTTTTTTATTATATATGCTGTTATGCAATACAGAAAATACATACAGTATATCCCGAAAAATATCTAAAATAGCGTAACTTTTGAAGTAAACAACATTCAGAGACAAAAGATACCCCATACAATTCTGACCCAAACAACTTATTAAAATGGGTATTTGTAAGATTCAAACATATCCTGACTCTATTTCAGGACAAAAACAAGCAGAAATGGTTTAGACCACATCTATATCTTTCCATTTATTAATTACCCCACTGTTGCAACAATTACAACATCTATTTGAAACTGTAGTAGTACCTATTCCTGACTGAATTTAGACAAATACTACACACCTCAGACTCAAAAAGAAATATGTAGTAACAAGGTAAGACATACCCCAT
>NC_140177.1:72795995-72825995 GCF_963971535.1 Notolepis coatsorum | reverse complement strand
GTACTTCACTTAGGCAGTTCTCAGTGAGGTATAGAGGGTCCAATCTTTGGAATGCAGCTGATCCTATGCTGAGGAAATCTCCATCTCTGCTTATTTTTAAAGCAAACTACAAAGAAATTCTCATCCAAAAGTAGTAGATAGATAACAGGTCATACATGTAGGTATGCATTTGGTTATGTGGGTGGGTAGGTTTATAGGCAGGTGGGTGGGTTGTTATATATTATTATGTACACAGTATATCCATGTATGTACTGTGTGTATGTATGTTTGTATTAACACGAATCTTTTAATGTATTCTGGTATTTTATAATATGCATATTTTTGTATTTTTGTATGTTTGATTTTATAAAACGGGGGACGTTCTTGATAAGCCTCTAGGCTTCTAACTTCTCCTTCACAATCGTTATAACTTATTATGTATTGTTTTTACTTCTGTTTAACTGTGTTAATAAACAAACAAACAAACAAACAAACCTTCTGACCGGCCAAATAAAATGTACTCTTTCAGTAAGGGGGCATTTTTGCTCACTGGTACGTTTAACCCTTGTGTGGTATTCAGGTCTGTGGGATGTTTACTAAAGAAAAATGATACAATGAAGAATTTATTTAACCTGAGACTCATTGGCCTTGGCTCATATAAACATATAAAAGAACACATTTTCACACACTGTTCACATTACTGTTTACATACAGTAAGTGGTGTTTGGGTCCACTTGACCCGAAAGTGTGTACATTGTAAATTAAAACAAGTTAATATGGTAAATATTAAACAAAAAGGTTTACAGTGTCCCTTCGCTGGATTTATTTACTGCACATTTTACTGATAAATGTGATCTAGCAGAAGTAAATGGCAAACATTAACCATTGTATATGCTGTCTAGATTACTTGTAATTGAGATAAAGTTAACATCTGTTAGTTATTTTTACATGAATGTTGTGCAATGTTGAACATTGTATTAGTAACAAAAACATGAACAGCACACAGGGGTTAAACCACATACTGTAGTAGCCCCCTTTGTGTAAATTGAAATACCCCCATTTCACTACCTAAGTAGAATATATCTATTTTCTTTTAGGTGGTGGACTGGTTAGGAATGTGGCATTAATCATGTCATGGCCACGTGGTGATGGTGAGTGGAGGTTGTGGTTCAAGGCTGGTCAGAGGACAAGTGCCAAACACAAAGCACCCGCCAGGTGCCAGTGACCACAAGTTATTTACAGGGAAAATACATCAAAACCCTTGTTTTCAATTCATAAAAAGACACAGATATCACACATGAATGTGAGAATTATGACACTCAATAAGCAGGGAGACTGACCACATCTCTGCCATTGATTTCAAGAAAAAAAGGCTGGATATAGGAAGAGGGAATCAGGCGGGAAAATGACTCGGGGGCGATGTCCTCACTGGAAAGTCAACACACGTCATTAGAGAAACTGACTTGTGCAAATAGCAGTCAACCGCTTAAATATCAGGAATTTCAATATTGTAAATAAAATGTTTTCTAAATTTGTTGTCAAAACTAGCCAAATCGTTACCTAGTTTACCCTTGTTTTTTGTAAATCGTCAAAAAAGGTGAAATACGTTGTCAGTATGCTTTCAAAAAGATCAGATGAATAAAATTCCTAATGTAAAATGCCAATATGTTTCTAAGACCCTAAACATGGCAAATCTGTTGCTCAATCAAATAAGCCTCCTCTACCATTATTTGTATAAGTACTTTTATAATTCATTACATACATTTTGTAGAGTTCCTTATTTGATTATTTCCCCAGAGCTGGTGACTGAAGTAGCAAGAGAGTCTCATGTCTCGGTTCCTTCCCGTCTCTGTTTTTGCACCTGTAATACCAGATTAAAGGGGAATATCACCCAAATTAAGAATTGAAATGTTATTTCCATGGCCTAGGAAAGTCAAGTTGTGAACATGAGCTACTGTCTCCCAAAGCCAGAAACCAGATAAGTAAGAATCAAACATGTGGAACTGGAGTTGCTCCACATACAATGACTGGGAGACTGAGTTGTTGGATCTACAGAATCTTTGTTTGAGTTTGTATACACAAAACACTAAATGTATCCATATACACAGAACATCCCCTGTGTACCCTGGTGTCAGATTTACCATTTTACCCAATTATCCAGCTCCAGACTTTATTTTCAACAAATTCAATACTGTACTCTCCAATAATTGTGTTTATCAAACTAAAACTACTTTGAATAAGTAGTTCAACTGCATCCAAACTACAGTACGTTGTGGGAAATGATCACAATCAGAGTCTGAAATCTTACACAGAGCAACAACTGAACTGACAGAGTAAAGTGTGGGTGTATTTGATTTAGTGACTAGGTCAGGCAAAATCTCACTTAGGCTAGGTGAGCTGTGGTGTTCCACAAGGAAGCATACTAGGACCGCTACTCTTCCTAATTTATGCAAATGACATGTCGTCAGCCTGTGACTGCAACTTGTTCCTGTTTGCGGACGACTCAGCCCTGCTGGTCTCTGACAAGAACAAGTTGCAGGTTGAAAAAACCCTCAGCTCGGAACTAGGCAAAATCTGCATATGGCTCGCTGATAACAAACTATCATTACACATGGGCAAAACAGAGTCCATTCTCTTCGGTTCAAATAACAAACTCAGCAAGACCGACGGCTTCTCAGTTGCAGTGGGTGACAATATTGTCACAAGGAAAGACGAAATTACCTACCTGGGTTCCATCCTAGAGGCAAATCTTTCCTGTGACAAGATGGCATCCAATGTAATAAAAAAAGTCAACCAACGAACTAGATTCTTGTACCGGATCTCCTCTCTAGTAAACAAGAATACCCTGAAGACTCTGGCAGGAGCACTCATTCAAGGGTACTATGACTATGCATGCACCTCATGGTACCAAAGCACCTCAAAGGCGCTTAAAACAAAATTACAAACATCACAAAACAAACTGGTCAGTCTACTACTTGACCTGAACCCCAGAACCCACCTCACCCCTGCCCACTTTGACAACCTAGGATGGCTTAGAGTAGACGACAGAGTACAGCAACTTGCAATGGGCCTGGTCTACAAGATACACTATACGACCGGGGTGCCCATGTACATGTCAAAATACTTCGCAAAGGTCAGTGAATACCACAACCACTACACCAGAGGAAGCTCAACAAATCATGTTAAACCCAGATTTGGCTAAAACAAGGGACTAAACACGTTTCGCAATTATGCCACAACAATGTGGAACGCCCTACCCAAAGCTGTAAAGGAATGTGAATCCCTGCCCACATTCAAAACCGCTCTTAAAGAGCACCTACGGGAGGCTGCAATTCGAAACTGGCCACCGTAAATGCCCAAAACCCCCACCACCTCCTAATAGACAGTCTCCTCTACTCCCCACCGCATGTATATATTCCCTCCCCACCGTATGTATATTTCTCGCCCACCCACCCACCCCCTCCTAATGTACAGTCCCCTCCCCATCATATGTATATACTCTGTCAGGATCTAGGGGTAACAGTACTGTATATTTGAATACCGTTTATGTCACAAATGTATCAGTACTAAATACCTATATGTCCCTATGCCATAAATGTCATGTATGTTGTGTATGTCATAAATGTCTATATGAATTGAAAATGGGGGACCCTGATGGAAACAAGACAAACGTCTTTCTCAGGTCTGCATCCCCTTAACAATTGTATGTATTGAGCCGTACTGTATTGTACCCATTCTGCAATCTGTTAAATAAAGTTTTCATTCATTCATTCATTCATTCATTCATTCATTCATTCATTCATTCATTAATTCATTCATTCATTCATTCATTCATTCATTCATTCATTCATTCATTCATTCATTCATTCATTCATTCATTCATTCATTCAGGCATACTTTAAGCTGTAAGGTCCCCTTATAAGGGGACCCTGCTTTTCTTTATCATAAATTGATCAATAGAGACCGTATGTGGGATATCATTGGAAAGCCACACTCATTGGCAACAACCCTGTCCAAAGTTCTTCGAGATCGCCAAATGATTGACGGAGCGAGAGCCCCGGGAGTCGAGGGTGGTAATGTGTACTTTGGCGCACGCCTCACATATCGGCATGTAACTTGTCACCTGAAAGGGCAATTGACAGGCAACAAATAGGGCTTTAATTCTATCTATATATTGTATTAAAAGAAATGCACACCCGAGCAAAGTGAGGTCGGCAAAGTGTCATGTCGCGAATCGTCCTCAAGAGGGCCCACATGTGTAATGTTAATGTTGTGTTTTTTTTCAAATGTATCCAAGAGTAAAGACCTTAACCCTATCAAAACAGCAGTCAAAGTGTATATTTTTATTTTTACCGATGTTGTATACGATTTACCGAATAAGTAAGTAAGTAAATAATAATTTATCGAAAAAAATGCTAATTATATCTCTTATCGTAAAACCGCAAGGAAATGACTAAATCCAGATTTAACACTGCCATTTGGAAAGAGGAGCCGTTTCCCTATCCATAGATGTATGATTTGACTATAATAAGGTCAAGTTCAAGGTCAAATATGAATTTATAATTAAAATTGATTATAATGTATTACTGTATCTACAAATCCTTCTGTTTAATCATCTTCCCTTTATTCCTTTGCTTAGATTTGATTTGTACACTTGATCTCAAGAAGGTGCTGAATGAGCTCATGGAGCGTAATCAAAAGAACCTCAATGTTTTCATGGTGTTATTCACCGGCACAGATGCAAAATAAAATCATAATTTATATTCTCCTTTGTTTTATTACAATTTACTCAAGCCTAGTAACAGACACAACATTTCTGACACTTGGAATACATACCCCCATGCCCCTAGATGTTCCTAGATACCAATAACATGCAAATTGACCTTGTAGAAGTGGAGCAATCTTCCATTTACTTAGGCATGTACCTTTAGGCAACATTTCGGAAAATAGGGCTACAGCTTAACAGGGAGGGCAGTTGTTGATGTGGAATCAGGAAAATGCAACATTTCTAGGGAAATATGTAATTTGTAATTAATTAACTTAACTAAATGACCCAAAGTAGTTAACTACTGAAAAACTGAGATTTGAATGTAGTTTAACCCAACTATAGTTTAGCTAAACTAGTAATTGAACTACATGTAGTTAACTTACCCCCACACTGGTGGTACATTCCATCTTGCAGAGGTATAGACAGTTGAAGATAGACAGTTGAAGTGATTTTAAGGCTATTTGACTTGGTTAATAGTTTAGATTACGGTTAATAAATTAAAAAAATCACAATTTCTCAAAAAAATACTTCCACGAAAGATTCCAGACTCCTCCAGACATCCATTATGGATTGGGGGAAGGAACATCTGGAGGAAACTGTCAAAATGCAAGGAACTCGGCGGTCAGGTGGCATAGCGGAGATTGCGCTCGTCACCAATGCAAGAGGCTGCAGTCTCGACTCCCGGAGTCAGCATTGCCTTGGCTTGGGCTGATCGTCATACTAACTCGTTTGGCTGAGTTAGGGGGAGGGAAGTCATGGGTGGGAATTTGGCGTTGTGGACAGCGACTCCTACAGGTCAGGTCTGGGCGCTTGCTCAGCGGAGGCAGGACTTGACGAAGGCAGCGTGACCTCCCACGCGTTACGCTTCACCAATGAGAGTCCTCGCTGCCAGGTGAAAAAAGAGTCACTGGCTGTCGCCGCACGTGTCAGAGGAAGCGTGCGGATGACTTCAGGGTTCCCTTGTACCGACCAGTAGGAGAACATGCGCACAACAACCAGGCAGGGGAGGGGGGGAATTGGATCAACGACTAAATTGGGACGGGGAGAAAAACAGAGAAAAATCTGAGAAAGAGAGGATTACATTTTTTTTTTTTATTTAAATAAAACTGCAAGGAACTGTGCCACCTGACCACCTTAGGGTTTTGTTTCTTTTGCTCTTTATTTTGTGTTTATGGCTTTTTGACTGAGTGCAGTTTATACAAACAGTTATACACTGTTATGGTAGTTTAGGCGGACCTTCTGGGTCTGACGGCCCATTGTGTGGTTAGCCCAGACTTTCACACCTTTTTGTTCTGTTTGGCCAGGCCTCCACTGTACTGTAACTTTCTTTATGAATAAAACCTGTTTGCTTTGGAACTAACCCTCGGGTGTGGCTTCCTCTCTATAATGTTGCTGGTCACAAGTTGAGCCAAATGTTTGTTTGTTGTGGCTGTAACATCTTGGGCACTCATCCCAGATCCTGTATTTGGTTTACGTTATTGCCCTAGATTTGCTTCTGAAGGCTATTTTCTTTTGTTTGTTAGCCTTGGTTTTGTGGTGGCTGGTTAGGTTTTGGTTGATTCCTTCCTCCTTGGGCCTGCATGGTGAGTGGGGCTTTTTGAGTGCTATCCTATCACTGTGTTTAGTGGGTGAACCCTGATGAGGTAGTTGCAGAGTGAGCCAGCTGTATTGGTCCTTCCATCATCCACTACTTTATTATTTGGCTATATGCAAAATACAGGGACTTTTTGGACCTTTGGTCTCAGTCTCTAGGCTAAGGGTTATGAAGTTCAGCGTTTTAAAGTCACCTTGAGTCCAGCATGCCTCATAAAAGACTTTAGGTAGATAATAATAGATGTAGACTGTAATAGATGGGAACCAAGGTTGCTCTGTACAACTACATGTATATCAAAAACGTGAATGGTTGGGGGTTCGACACTCAAATACCTTTACTCAGTATATTTGCTGGAAGTATTACAAGGACATTTGAAGTTGTTGAGGGATGTGTTGAGTAGCGTATGCTGCATTTTGGGGGGACTGTGTTTTTGGGACAGAAAACTGGATGAAATGACTCCAAACCACTCCATCACTGGGAGTGGATTTTCATCAACAACACGAAGCACACTGTGTCCACAATCACTGTTATCTCATCACACATGGACAGTACTGTCAATTCTAACTCTGATGTGCTCATAAAAAAGCACAACATGAATGATAAGATGTGCACTTTTGAATTCCACCAGGTTTATGCTGGAATGGTTGAAATGTTGTTGAGCTCTCTACCTGTTGGCGGGCCTGCTGGTACTGACCTCCTTGACAGCAAGTTGTTAGGAATATCGACGGCATATGTTTCTAAACCAATCTGTCATATTTTTTATAGATGTTTGATTAGTGGCGTGTGTCCAAAATTGTGGATGGAGGGAAAGATCATCCCACTACCTAAAGACACAAAAGCAACTTTCTGTGGTCACGCACGCACGCACACACGCACGCACACACGCACACACACATCCACACACACACACACACACACACACACACACACACACACACACACACACACACACACACACACACACACACACACACACACACACACACACACACACACACACACACAAACACACACACACACACACACACACACACACACACACACACACACACACACACACACACACACACACTTGCCCTCTTCCTCCTCCCCTCTGTGATGTGGAGTGCATGCCTCCTTCCCCTCGGGCAGACGTTACCGCTCTATCACATGCTCTACCTCTCGGTTTACTAAGAGCTTCTTCCCCAGTGCTGTGCGCAGCCTGAATGACTCCAAAGGCTAGTTTTGTATTTTATCCTATTTTGTTTCGGTGTGTTTATTAGTGTTATTAGTCAGGTTTGTGGAACTGCTGTTTTTGTGTGTCTGTGCATCATGCACTTTGATTATATGCACTTTTACTGTCATTTGTGCCTCTATGCACTATGCACTTAACTATGATACACTTTTAGGGGATGTTGATGTCAATTTTAGCATTTGTCCTTTTATACTGTCTGTGTTTTTACATATTTTTCCTGTACTGTTTCTACTCTGCTCCTGTATTGGTTTAGTTGTAGACACACAGTGTTTGCTCTGTAACTGTATTCCAATGTGGATTCGTCCATACATGGCAAATAAAATCTTTGATTCTTTGACTTTGACTTTGATATTCTATAACGTAACATACAATATGTACCTTTTTCCTGTGTTCGATAAGTACTTTATATAAATATTTTAAGCAAGATCGGGCTGCTGGGTTTGGAGAGTAGAATATTGCTGTGTGTCCTGTCCTCAAAGGACCTGGTCTGACAAGGCTACAGCCCGCTGTCTGCACCAGGTCTGGCTTATCTCCTGCCTGATGGGCACACCGGGCACACCGGGCACACCGGCACAATTAAAAAACCCTGCACTCCCACTGAGATGCAAACACGTACATGCAGGTGAAAATTAGTGAAGCAATTGCCTGTGGACATACAGTTCTGACAGCTGATATACTGTATGCATACTGTATTATCTCTCTCTCTCTCTCTCTCTCTCTCTCTCTCTCTCTCTCTCTCTCTCTCTCTCTCTCTCTCTCTCTCTCTCTCTCTCTCTCTCTCTCTCTCTCTCTCTCTCTCTCTCTCTCTCTCTCTCACACACATACAAAGAGCCTCAGGACTGCTTTGGTTCTCTTATCTTCAGCGTTGCTCAGTCAGGGGTAGTCTTGGATCGGTCGTTTGATGTCCACAACTCGCCATGACAAAAAACAATCAACAACAATAACAGTAGCAACAGCGGTGGGAGCAGCATCAACAGCTCTATAGCATATGGCCATTAAATCTAAAAGGCATTCATGCATCAGAGGCAAAACTAGATTTCTATCGTTATAATCAGCAGTGTGTGGCTGCTTCCTGCTTCAGGGGCTCATTTCAGTAAATATCATTCCCACAGACAACAGATTGAGCCGAGAGATGGGCTGAGAGCGGAATGAACAAATATGCTAATGGCGTGACAAACGTGCAATGCTAAGAGAACGCATACAATTCCACACGCAGATAAACAAACACACAAACATGGGGGAAATAACGGCTGCTAATGGTTTTCAATGTAGCGGAACAAACCAAAGATAACGTCGAGTCCAAGCCAGGCAGAACTGTCAGATTTAATCTACACCCAACTCCTCCTGTTTGCCAAACAGCACAGGTAATATAGCGGGCCTTTTCTACGAGTATGACTGAGGGGCCGATACCCCTCAGAACAATGTACCCGATTATGTTTTATTAGTCTGGTATCCGGCCTGCAGTACCTCACGGTTTCCATTTCATGAGATATGAACCCCCTTGTGTTCCCTGGCCTACAAGGCACACGGCAATCCAATATCACCATGGTCACCGTTCCTATGGGTCAAAAAGGGAAACACTATACTATTCTGCAAGCAGAGCAAGCTGATCCTATTGAAAGAGAGGGAGAAATGGGGACTGTTCTATTCTAACATGGGTAGTAGTAGTAGGTACAGGGTACATTGTTCAGTAGTGTGAATCAACCGCTATGCAGCAGGACGAATATATCTTGACGTGTTCGGAAACACGCTGTTATGAAATACTGTTGTAATGAACAAGATTCCTGCCAAAGCGCACAGCGTGTCTCAGTCACGCCTGTGGCTGAGGCATATCCATCTATGGTATCATACACCATCCCCTTCATATTTGGTCATGATAACATAGAGTCCCCATCTCCCTGGTGTAATAAGTAGGGGGGTCAAGAGTCAGTGCCAAAGGGGAGCGGTAGGAGGAGAGAGGGGTACTGAGTGCAGGGGGGGCCCAGGCGTGTCACGTTCCCCCCCTCCTCAGCTGTCAGGCTCCCTCCCCCAGGGACTGGAGTCCCCCCCACTGACTGACAGGTGTTAGTAATGACTCGAGTTCAGAGTTCAGAGGTCGCACTGTAGGCACACAGACGCAGCTGCACGTGGCCTCTCCGTCACACCTGGCCCGCTTCGCCTGTGGAATCCGACCGGGGCATTTCGGCGGATTACACACGCATCCCCCGTTTAATGAGAGCTCTGCAGAAATGCAGCACTGTTAGAATAAATTACTTTAATTAATATCAACAGTTTCTCTCCCCGCAATAGAGATCTGTGCGCTCTGTGATATTAACTGAAATCGCTGGTTTTCATCAGCTGGTCTGGGGGCTGAGAACATTTTGGCTATATTCAAACTCATTAATTGGTCAAATAGATTAGATGTACTCTGAATTTGGAAATAACACTGCTCACTAACATCTATCTTTTATTATTTGACTGCTTTTCCATTAACCCAGAGCACTCTGAGAAAGCTAGACTCGCAAAATGGAGGATGAATCGAGTGATTTTGGGGGAGGGGTGGGGAACTTTCGCCATGGCACCTCGCATCCCAGAGAGTGAGAGATCAGTCTGGGGGCCCGAGGCATGCTGACAGTTAACTGTGTCTCTCTTTCTAGCCTTGAGAGAAGCGGAGCATGGTAGTGGCTGTAGTGGATATGGAGAGGGTAAGTGAAGGGAGCAGCAGAAAGGAGGGGCATGGTTCCAGACGTCTGCCGGGACTGGAGTTATCATTAGGCGTTCTCCTACTCGCCTTTCATCACTGTGCATAACGCCCACCATGTGGGGGTGTAGAGGGGAGGGGGGAGTATCAAGGGGAACAAGGGGAGCTGGTGTAAGGTACTATAGATCCAGATATTGAAATTAAGGGTTCAGAAGCTAACCCCCCTACCCCTTTCTGTTCCTCCGAGCATTCCCAGCTTTGAGACGTCATGACAGGCTTCATAGGCATCTCATTTGGAACAAAGCGCTCCGGTCCCGATGATGGAAGTACTGACTGCACACCAGGGTTTAACGGAAGAAGAAGAAGAAGAATCCATACTAATGGACAGGGAGAGAAATGGAACTCATTCGAAGCCACATTAAATTCTCATGAGCTGTCTGCTGGTTAATTGCGAAGCGTGGCAGAACGGCATGCTGGGAAGCCAGCTATTCTACAAGCTTATAGAATCCCAAGCACGGGGATTGCTGGGTAAATTATTGGCCACAATGAGAGCCCTGGCTTTACCGCAGTACATTTTAGCTTCCCATTACCCCCCTCCACTCTGTCACTATCCCTTCTCTTACTCACTGTCAGTCACCTAAAGAAGGCGAAAGGGATCATCGGGGGGGTGGGGGGGGGACTGAGAGAGGACATGTGGATAGCTGCCTGTCTGTAGCAATTACGCTAACCAAGACCGTGTGCCTGTGCTTTGGCTGTTAGGGTGCGCGGAAGGCTGTTGTGTGTCTCTCTTCACTGTCTTTAACAACCAATCGACTCTCCCCTGAGAGCCACTTAGTCCGTCCTCTAGCCAGCCTCTTGAGTTACAGCTCACCCACACAGCGCTCCCATCAGTGAAGCCGCCATCACTCGCTCGCACACACACACACACACACACACACACACACACACACACACACACACACACACACACACACACACACACACACACACACACACACACACACACACACACACACACACACACACACACACACACACACACACACACACACACACACACACACACACACACACACACACACACACACACACACACACACACACACACACACAGCGGTTCAATGTATCCGCTGACAGCACACTCTTGACCCCAGAGGTCAGTGAGAGCCTGTTGGGGACGGGCGTCAGTGGTGCATCCCCAAGATGAGAATAATTTTTCGATGACCCCCAACCACCCCCACCCACCACCCCTCCCCCTGTAATCACAGTGTTTGGCAGGTTCTAGTGGCATTCATCAACTGGAGTGGTAGAAGTGATGGGGTCGCTTTTCCAACACCCACCTGCACCGACCACCACCCCCCCACCCCACCCCGCCGCCGCGCTCTCTCTCCTCTGATCCATGTAAGATGCACACGCAACCTCAACACAAGCCCCAACACCCTTCACTGCATCCCCCACACACAAACACTCTGAGAGGAGGGATGAGTGGGTGTTGTCGTTGCCGGTTGACATGCTCCTGGTTATATATGCTTTCTTATCTCTGCCATCACATTACACCAGGGCTTGCGAGGCATAAAGAGAAGTGTGTCGTCTATTCCCAGGGGAACTCTGCAGTAGCCAGTTAACATTGTCATATAAACTATGAATGTACAGCACCCCCCCCCCCCCCCCCCCCCCACACACACACACACACCCCTCTCTTTCTCTCTCTCTCTCAAAGTGCGAAGACCATTAAAAACCAGCTATGGTTCCTCTGACGGCTGGGCCGGCCATTGTCTGTGAGTATCTGCTGATTTCAGGTTTCGTGTGAGTGCAATAATCCCTGCCATTAACTAAATGTTTACTTATTCTCCTTGGTGTCCGTGTGTACATTGCTTGGCTTTATAAACAATGAAAACATGTTGCAATCTCTTCTGTAACACAACATGAGGTGTGCATACACGCAGGGCCGCCTCAAGGGGCGTGCGAGCAGTGCGGTCGCACAGGGCCTCGCGGGGAGGGGGGCCTCGCGGGGAGGGGAAAAAAGTTATATTTTTTTATAAAAAAATATAAAAAATAGAATGTTAACAATCACTTTCCATCACAGACCTAAATTCTAGTTTTGCTTACATGCTTATATATTTCACATTAGACACGTTTGTAGAATGTGTCTGACTTGTTCCGGGCTCTCTGGCTCTGCAGATATACTATTGGAGCTCTGCGGCTCTGCAGATATACTATTGGTTTCAACGAGGGGAGGGGTTACAGGTACGGGGTCTGACTATTCGGCACTATCCACGGGAGCGCTGTGCAGCATCGGAGCAGAAGAAATAACGCTGCGTCCCGTAAGCTTATCAATACCAAGTATAGTGATTAGGTTATGCCAAGACGAAGAGGACGTTCGGCAGATGGACTGAAGATGAAAGTTGTTGCGTGTTAGAAAGTTCAGTCAGGCTAGCCATGTCGGCTTAGCTAAAGGCAGGGACAGCTAACTAGCGTTAGCTACGTTACAGAGTGCTAACGTGTGGCAGATAAACTAGGAACAGACTCCCAAGTTCATCCCAACGGGGGGACAATATGGACTGGTGTACTTTATCATCTCCACGGTTGTCTGCTTCCTCTTGGACGTTTGGTGAGTTTTTAATGCAATTCTGTTCCCGCCGTGGATCTCTCTCTCTCTCTCTCTCTCTCTCTCTCTCTCTCTCTCTCTCTCTCTCTCTCTCTCTCTTTCTCTCTCTCTCTCTCTCTCTCTCTCTCTCTCTCTCTCTCTCTCTCTCTCTCTCTCTCTCTTTCTCTCTCTCTCTCTATTGCTCTCTCTCTCTCTCTGTCTCTCTCTCTTGCTCTCTCCAAATATAGATCACGCTTATTGATTACAGTGTTGGTACTGTAAATACATAATCGTCGCTGTTCTGAGGGCCGGCGATCACTTGGTCTCTTCAGATGCCTTGACGGAAAAATTAAATGAGCAAACAAACCACTCCCCCTGCATCAATCTGAGCTGATGGGGTGCAGTTACACAGGGAGAGACGATAGGGGGCGGTATCTTCCCAATTGAGCTCAGAGAGACTCTGCAGCACTAACGCGAGACTCGATTGATGAAATATGAATTCAAATCGCCAATACAAATAAATACGGCAAACAAACGACATTTTGCGTCGTCGGCACTCAATGGGGGGTCTGATAAGATGACAATTGTCCTGGCTGGCTCGCGTTTAAATCTCGCACAAGGCCTCACATTTCTCCCAGACGGCACTGCATACACTACATTATAGAATAGAGAGTATCTTTGTTATTGTGGGCTGATCTACAGCCTACAGGCTAGATAGTACAGATGGGGGAGATTTTAATGACTTGCCTGCAGCATTTACCATGCAGGTATCTACATCAGCACTAGCAGAACTGTCCTTACTGACACAAGGGGGTTAGAGGCAAGCTTGAAAGCTTGACTGGGAGGGAATTTACTTTTCGTCTTTATCTCCATGCCCTCATTAGCAAGAGAGGGTCAGCGTTTATATTTTATACTCTGCTCTGTTGCATCACCCCGAGTGCCCAGTCAAGTTAAAGGGGAACATCAGCCAAATTAAGAATTCCAATATGTTATTTCCATGGCCTAGGAAAATCCTACTGTGAACATGAGCTACTCTAAAGCCAGACACCAGAGAATCAATACTCAAACATGTGATGTCATCAATTATGAAGTCTGGAGCTGTTCCATAGACAATGCATGGGAGACTGATTTTGTGGATATTTTATTTTTTGTACAAAAATGTGCTACAGTATAATCTATAGTAGTGTTCTAAAACAGAATGTGTACTCGTATACTCAGAACATTCCCCTGGGTGCTCTCAGTGTCACCTTTACCATGACACTGACACTGACACAGACCATGGCAATAACTGGCAAAGACCAACATGGTTTTCTTTGTTCACCAAGATATTATACAAACTCGGGCTTCGCTACAATGGAAAGATGTAGCAGGAATTCAGCTTCCGTTCCGAGATGTGATGTGATAAAACACTGTGACATCACATCACTGTGACTGGAAGACAAAAGGGAGAGAAGGCTTTTTCAGCTTCTGGCTTGACATGCTGTGCGTGCACAGCTACAGCTAGGAACATGGAATGATGTCAGAGAAGCAAGCGTGCTTTGGCAGACAAGCGTGTGAGTTGTGAGGTTGATATTGGAGAGACAGGAGCCATGAGTGAGAAGGATATGACCTTGATCCTTCACTATCTATTCTTCCCCCTCTTTTCCCCCTGCCCACTCTGAAACAAAAGGAGCCCTTCTGTGTGAACGTCTAATTAAGCAGACCTTGGCTTGCGGATCTTTGCCCATTTTTCCTCTTCATTTTGGTGGGAAAATATTTCATTGATTTTCGCGGCGATCGAAGCCGGGCGTAAGAGGGGCTCTGAGTGGGATTAGGCCCAGCAGGGGGTCCTGGAGGTGGGGGGAGGGGCAGCGGGGGGGCCTGGCGGTGGGAGGGAGATGGGGTGTGGTGCTGTGAAGTGATGTCCCTTCTCCTCCCTCATTAAAAAGTAAGACTGAATCACTACACAGAACCTATTCGTGTGGTAGTGGCTATATAGTGGCATATAGGAATTGTGACTGTGTACTCATTATGTACTACTCATGACAGCCAGCCCCCTTCACCTTCAGAAACATGTAATTAATCATCATAACAACACCTTACTTCCTGTTCTCTCACTCTAAAACCACTAAATATGGTTTCTTTCTTTTTTAAGAAAGCATAATTTGATAACATGTAAAGGAGAGCACAAGCGTGATGAACAGAATCAAACAAACAGAAGTCCCGGCCAGATCTGTCAGTAATGCAGTTGGTAATTTCGTTCTTTAATTGAATGTCAGCGTGACATTGAGAGTGGTTCAGAGAGGGGGGTGGAAAACCGTTTACATGTCTGTTATTTTTTAATCTCTTCCATTGTGAGTAAGAGAAATTAACGACTGTAATGGCCCAACTGCTGTTGTTTTCCCTGTGGAGGAGAACACACTGCAATCACCTGGTGAAATTACCCCCCCCCCCTCTCTCTCTTTCCACCTCTCTCTCTCTTTCTCACTCCCCCCTTCCGCTGTCACTCTGGGACTGTCTCTAAGTTACGCCTAACCCCTGCAGGTGCCTACACCTCTCTGAAATGATTATCCTTACCACACAGAAGATTGCTTTTTGGTAATTATATGTATCATAATTAAATTTGATGAACTCCTCCGAGACACAAAATCTCATTTGACCCAGACGCTGAATTTCTCTCCTGTACACAAAAGGAGGAACGTCTTGCACCATTAGACAAAGATGCCTTGTGAACCCATGCAACCGTCACCTTGATTAAGGAAAGCAGTATCTCCTCAGTCACCAAATTCATCAAGCCTCAAGCACATAACTGAATTACTGCAGCAGATAAATGCAAATGATCTCTCATTGCAGAGTAAGGCAACAAAATGAGAATGACTTGTGTTCTGCATCGGAGGATAACGAACCCACTTTGTGGTAAAAGCAGTAGCGGCTGGTGCCGCTGGTGCCTTGTGGGTCGCAGTTCACGTTAGGAGGTCGAGTTGAAAATGTAATGCTCTGAGATGCTCTGGAGCAATCTCTCTCTCTGTCTCTCGGATCAATCAAATCAAATAATTAACACATGTATGTTGTCATTTTAAACAACTCACCATTCATTCATTATGCATCAGCAGCAGCTAAATTAATGTTATAGTTCACAACACAGCAGCGCGTTTTGAATCGCTAGCCTATAATCGTCTCAGCAAGCACAGTCAATACTTTTTTCCGTAGCCGCATTTCGCGGAGACAGCTGTGTATAGCGAGAGAGAGAGAGCGCGAGAGAGAGAGCGCGAGAGAGAGAGAGAGAGAGAGAGAGAGAGAGAGACTCACTGTTTAGTTGAAACGTCCAGGGCAGGAGGGCTTGATAAAGTGTATAATCCACTGTTGATGTATTCCAGACCACTGTCCACTGTGTCCAGACTGCATCTGCCATATAGCTTGTTAGCCAAGTGTTAGCTGTTAGCAGTTAGCACCACACAACACAAGTACATTTCTTTGTCCATTTCCGCATCGAACAGACTGCAAACTACCTGGCGTTCTATCGCCATGCTCTAAGACAAACTCTAACCTTAACCAACTTTGAAAGAGTGCCTAAGCTTAACCGTCTAAAGAACTTGCAGTCACGCTCTAAGACAAACAGCTGCATCTCACAACAACACAACTATCTCTACCACCAACCTAGGAATAAGCTAGAATTGGAACATTAGAAATTGGATTCGGCCAATCAGAGATCGTCTCCGCGAAATTCTGCTACGGAAATAAAATACTGGCGTCGGCCAATCAGAGAGCGTCTCCGCGAAATGCGGCTACAGAAATTCTTGACGCTGCTGCCTAGACCGCTTCAAATCGCGCCCGGATTCCAACATAATAGTCATATTTCAACGCACAACGCGTTACGCACTGGCTGCGACGGATACAGCGATCAAACCGTGACGCGCACTCAGAGCGTTATTGCTTCTAGCCCGGGCCGAGAAATACAAAAAAAAAAAAAAAAAAAAAAGTGAGTCACTTCCTGTTCAAGAAAACGAGTATTTTTTATTTTATATAATAACGTTATATTGTGCATTGGAAACACAAACATACTTAAAATGAGTAAATATTATTAATTTTAAACATGTTTATATTATTTATAGGGCTATAAAACAAAAAACTAAAAAATTATTTTTCTTGTTCTCTCATATAACCAGGGCAGGGCCTGAGGGGGGGCGGCGCCCGAGCGCCCCTAGTGGCGAGCCGCCACTGGTAGTGGTTCTGAAACAGAACATGTAACGGAACGTAGACCAATCTCGGTCACTTTCTTTGTCTGGGAACGCCCAAAACCAAATTCGGTCACGCCCCATTTTGCGATCCAGGCTTTTTTTACTGTCAGTGTTTGGGAATTTCATGTCGACAGGTAGGTGAAGTGAAATTATACTTATTTTAGAATATATATATCAAATTTCATGAGTATTCATCTATATTTAGTCATCTAAAGACTATTAGATATGAACGTATGTACCAGTAAAAAGTGGGAATCTCTAGAATGTGTTTTGGGCGACGGTCTTTACAAGTGTGCGGGTAGCCTCTCTAATCAACTTGACGTTATACACAACACTTTTTGTTGTCAGTAGATGGCAGCATTGGTTTAAAAGGTGAAAATGTTATGACTACAAAATGACTACAAATCCCAAGACCTTTAGCACCTAGTTCACAGGTCAGCACCGGATTAGGAAAACGTGATCTCAACACAGGAGCGTTAAACTATTAATGCGACCTGCATATAGTGACCGAGAATGGTCACCTAATTATCTTAACAAAAGTGCATCATTAGCATTATGTTTGTTGTCTAAACGGGAACATAATGGTACAATTTAAGATTTGAATGTTATCCGCATATAAAGGACAAATAAAACATTGTTAATTTGTAAGAAAGAATGAAAACGCGCAGGGTAAGTTATATTCGCTATTGTTATGAAAATGTGATAGAATCCTATAAAAATTTGGACGCATTTGGTCACTGACGTTATGTACCTATGAACTCATTCCCCTGGGTGCTCTGTCGTCTATACAATATTTCCCAATTCATTGTCTATGGAGCACCTTCAGACTTTATATTATACGACATCTTTTGTCAAACTTTATGACACGATTTAATTTTAGTACTCACATTTTTGGATTTGGGAGAGAATTACCCATTTTAACCTCTTAAGCATTGGGCAAGTTTAGCATAAAACGCCTGTCGATTGCATACCCAAAGTAATTTGAAAGTTATTCTTGAACCATTTATAGTACATGCATGAGTCTGGTCTCTTTTGAAAGGAAACAGTCTGAGAATCACTCTGAGTGTAATAGAGTTCCAGAGGTTTGAACACACTGAAATAAACGTAATATATTTTTTTATATACTTATATCTGAATACTTTTGCAAACAGATGCCTGCAAAAGAGTTCCAGCTGAGAGGTATGAGCTGGAAAACACAATGGGTCCATAGTCGTATCTAGTTACAGTACAGGTCCAAAGTTGATAATAATACCACGGAAATGTTGTGTTTTACACATGTTTTTCTATTGTGTATATCGGTATGCATATCCAAAATGGCCATCCGGTTCAATGCATTTTGACGTTGTGCGACGTAGGGCGAATGATTCTCCTTTCTTCTTCTTCTCTCACTTTATCGTAGTAAACATCCCTCATGTAAAATATCGTCATGTCCAGAATTTCATTGGCTACAAATACAATAATTTTCACCGTCAGAGGTGACTGGTCCGTTCACTCGGAGGCGAAACCGGACGTGGAAACTTTTTTGAAACTGACGCTCATTGGCTGTTTGGTCTTATAACCCGAGATTGGAAGCACATAATAGGTCAAGTAGGGTGTCAATCAAACGCCATTTTAGCTCTCAAACAATGTGTTGGTCGATCGACAATAACACAGTATGAAGCTGACAGACGATGGCAAATGTGCTGTGACGTGCAGTTTTAACTAATATTTTTGTATTGTCTTAGACCAGAGGAATAGCATGTATGAATTCTGAAATTGTACATTAAGTACATTTCTTTATTAAGTCTCAGAAATGCATACATACAGAAATGCATACAAATACACAGATACACAAGCGCACACACACCCACACTTCTAATGCCTAATTTATGCTCAGACGTCAAAGTGGTTGTGAAAGTTGTTCCTACCGACGAGGCCGACAGTACATGCAGCTGGCCAACATTTTTCACTGCGTGTCAAATGGATGCAAACTGACATAGACCCCCACCTCATGGGCTTCATTTCTTTATTCAGGGAATTTGGTCCTCAAGGCCTGGTAACGGACATTATGCACCACCCAAGCAGCTTGTGTAGCACATTCTGAGTCAGGCCTTCCAAGTGGTTTAGTGCTTCCCCAGATCACTGTTAAATATGCCCACAGCTTACTGAGGCCCTGCGCAGAAACTGTGAGCTCTGGAGATTATACTTGGGCCTCTTGGACAACCTCACAAGAAAACAGTCTGTCACTATGGACCCCAAGCCTGGGCTCGCCATGTCCTCCAGGTTTGAGATAGAAATAATACGTCTGTTCAGTTAAAGAAAATTGGAAAGAAACGAGACTTGTAGTATTTGACAAACGCCTTCAACTTTCTCTTTTTCCATCTCCTCAGTTCAGTCTGACAATTTTCATATTGAAATAAGAATTTTATTTGAGAATGAATGTAAATACATTTTTAATGTGGGCATCAAGGCTCTGTTTCTGAATCACTCCCTGCTAAATGTAATTTAAAACCAGAGGAAATCATATAAAGCCATGTCCTTCTTGGACCACAGGGAAGCAGAACCCACAGGTGGATGCTGGGAGCAAGTAGCAGCAGAATGAAGCAGTCAGATGGAGGCAGCAGGTAAGAAAAGCAGCAGAGAACGAGACATGGAGCATGTAGCTTGGAACGCCCTATTAGATGGCATGTGTGCAGGCTGGTGAGATAGGCTACTGGCACATGTATACTGGTGTGATAGGCCAGCTGACACATGCAGACTGGTGCGATAGGCTAGCTGACACATGCAGACTGGTGCGATAGGCCAGCTGACACATGCAGACTGGTGCGATAGGCCAGCTGACACATGCAGACTGGTGCGATAGGCCAGCTGACACATGCAGACTGGTGCGATAGGCCAGCTGACACATGCAGACTGGTGCGATAGGCCAGCTGACACATGCAGACTGGTGCGATAGGCCAGCTGACAGGTCACCACTAGGTAATCCAGCGCCAACTCGAGTTGACTGCCTGAACTAGCTTTACATCAATCTTACACTCAACACTTTCTCGTTCTTTCTCACTCTGACTCCAAGTGTCTCTTTACCTATTTCATCTGTGGATTAAGTCCACCTTGTTCCCACTGTCCTCTCTGTATTCACTCTAGGTATTCTGCTCCCCACCCTGATCTGAGCTGCTGGCTGCGGAGTTCTTAGCCCTCCATCTCTCCTCTTTCTCTCTCTCTCTCTCTTTTACTGCAGGAGTTCCCTGCTGTGCACCAATCCTTTTCGCGCAGGTGATTGCTGGGGGAATATTGATTAAGGCAAAGATTTGATGCTGAAAAGTCACTTTTCAAACTTCCAGTGACTTTAATGTGGAAAAAAGAGAGCGCAGACTTCCTCCCTCGCTAGTGATGAACACCCTTGCATGGGTAGAGTGTTCAGTCTATACACTACTCTGTACTGCTTCCTTTTTTCCTTATTTTCTTTCCTCTCTCTCTCTCTCTCTCTCTCTCTCTCTCTCTCTCACACACACACACACACACACACACACACACACACACACACACACACACACACCATGCCATCCATGCATATCTAATTTAATGCATTCCTCCCCTTAGTGTTGGTACATACATCCCTCTCTCTCTCTAATTGCTGCTATTAAAGTTACAAACAGTATCAATTAAAACAGCTATGGAAACCAATACCTTGCAGAACATTAGCCATGTGAATGGCCATTACATCTGTTTAATTGACTATTAGTGGAGCTCTACAAGTGCAATTAAGCCACCCATGTGACCTTGCGGCATCTCAGGAGTCATACGGATCTCCTGTGAGATATGTATGGAGTTTCATGAGAGAATGGGTGGTCGTGCCTCTTGACTAAAGAAGGTAATCAACTTCCAGCTTCGAGGTAGGAGTCACCCACAGACACTGATCCAGGATCAGCTTTCCCTCCCTCAGTCCTGACCTCAACCATTAGGCGGGCCAAACACAAAGTTGACCTCCGTCCCACTCTAAAGCACTTCAGAAGTCCATCAACAAAGAGCCCACAAGCCCTGGGAGAGGAGTGGGCGAATGCTTTCAACGATCTTGCGGTTACACCATAATCATGTAACCCTCCTACGAATCAATAGCACAAAAGACGATTGTGGAGGCATCGTCTTACTACCACATAATATACATCAGTTGTTGTCAAGGTTGTTCATGTCAAGCACTCCAAAATGTATACATAATTAGGCCACAGACCCCTATTTGATAAGCTTGTTGTCCCAGGGACCCCCACCTCAGCAGGGGACCCCCACCTCAGCAGGGGACCCCCACCTCAGCAGGGGACCCCCACCTCAGCAGGGGACCCCCACCTCAGCAGGGGACCCCCACCTCAGCAGGGGACCCCCACCTCAGCAGGGGACCCCCACCTCAGCAGGGGACCCCCACCTCAGCAGGGGACCCCCACCTCAGCAGACCTATGCTGTTCGATATTTCATTTCAACCTTTATTTAAAATTGTAAGCATCTGAGGTTTCCCTCATTTACAGAAACAACGATTGTACAGTACATAATAAAAACAATATTCACAGAAATTTAAACACCAGAGTAAAACAAATTAAAAACGTTTAAAAATCATTTTAAAATATCAACTAAAACAGTTACAGGTAGTCACACAATGGTCTGAAATCATACATTTAAACATTCCAAGGGAAGGGAGAACCTCCAATTTTAGCGTGAGTTGAAGGACATTCCATGAGTTAGAGGCATCAAAGGAAAAGGCTGACTTCCCTAGCTCAGAACAAACTTGAGGAACCCTAAGAACCATCCAGTCATTCGATTGAGTTGAATAGGTTCCAATATTCCAATCTAACAGTGAGGAGATATAAACAGGTTGTTTACCAATAAGGGCTTTAAAAATAAATAAATACCAGTGTTTGTTGCGCCTTTCTGCAAGAGAAGGCCAACCCACCCTATCATACAGGACACAATGGTGAGTATCATATCTGTCACCAGTTATAAATCTGAGAGCTGAGTGATATGCAGAATCCAGAGGTTTAAGAGTTGATGCCGCAGCATATAAATTACATCACCATAGTCCAAAACTGATAAGAAGACTGATTCCACAATTCTTTTTCTACTAAATAGAGGAAAATTGGATCTGTTTCTGTACAGGAAACCAATTTTCTGTCGCAGTTTAGTGGCAAGATTTTCCACATGGAACTTAAATGTTAATTTCTCGTCGAGCCACAGGCCAAGATATTTATACTCAGTGACTCTCTCTATACAAGAGCCACTGACAGTAGATATCCTCACATCATCAAAGTTAATATTCCTTGCTCTTGAAAACAACATAAACTTTGTATTACTAGCATTAAGAACCAATTTAAGACTAATAAGGGCATCCTGTAGAGCATAAAAGGAAAGTTGCAATTTCTCAAAGGCCAGCTGTACAGAGTCTGCAATACAGTACACAATTGTGTCATCAGCATACAGATGGGCATGACATCCATACAAAGAAGAAACAATATCATTAATATAAATTGTAAAAAGGACAGGACCCAAAACTGAACCTTGTGGCACACCTTTAGTCATGGCCAAGAATTCAGATTGGGCTTGTCCTAACTTCACACACAGAATATAGATAATCCTGAAACCAGACACAGGCATTATCATCCAAGTGATCCAACCCAATGTTAGTTTATTTAGAAGTAAGTAGTGATCAACTGTATCAAATGCTTTTGATAAGTCAACAAAGAGGGCAGCACAATGTTTCTTCTTATCTAATGCTGAAATAATGTAATTTGTAACCAAAGTGATGGCTGATGTTGTACACTTTTCAAACTTCCAGTGACTTTAATGTGGAAAAAAGAGAGCGCAGACTTCCTCCCTCGCTAGTGATGAACACCCTTGCATCTGGCTCTAAAACCAGATTGCTGTGAACTAAGTATGGAGTTAATTCAAAGGTAAAATTTAAGTTGTTTTCTTACTAGTGTTTCCAGGACTTTAGCTAAGCAAGGTAACCTGGAGATAGGACGATAATTATCTAAGTTATCCCTATCACCTCCCTTATGTAAAGGAATCACCCGTGCAGATTTCCAAACTAGAGGAAATCTACCTGATGAGATAGAGAGATTAAAAATATAAGTAATCTGTTCAGCGATAACTGGTGCAGCCAACTTAATAAAAAAAGACTCTAAGTTATCCTCACCTGTAGAATACTTTGCATCGATTGATTGCAAAGCATCAAATACAGCCGACTGTGTAAAAGGTTGAAAGGAGAAATGGGAAGTGACGCCCACAGGGTACAAACAATCAGAATCAACAGGACAAGGTCCATTATAGTTCCTATTAAATAAATTACCAGCCTCTGCAAAATGCCTATTGAAGGCAACACAAATTTTACTCTGCTCAGAGATCACACAGTTTTCAACTTTAATATGAGAGGGTAAAGAATTAGATGATTTTATTTTGTTCACATTCACCACACTCCAAAATGTTGCCGGATTAGAGTATGAGTTTGTAACCAACTCCAGATAGTAATCAGTTTTAGATTTTCTTAATACTGCAGTACATTTGTTCCTAATTTGCCTAAAAGAAAGCCAATGTTGAGGGTCTCCAGAACGCCTGGCCCGAGACCATGCAGCATTTCTGTCTTTAATTAGGGTTGACAATTCCTGAGAAAACCAGGGTATTACTCTATCTTTAATGCAGACTTTTTTTAAATGAGCATGTTTGTCAACTAATAAATTAAATGTATTTACAAAGGAGTCCAGGGCTAACTGAACATCAATTTCATATGATTTAGTCTATAAGGAGAAAACAGCAGAGAGGGAAACTTAAGGGAATCCTTGTTCTTGTAAATTAACATTTAACTTCAAGTTAATGATATAATGGTGAAATTACTTCTCATTCTACTGAGGACCCCCAGGTACCCCCCCCCCCAGGACAGGGGTGTAAAAAGTACCCAGAAATTATACTTAAGTGAAAGTATGGGTACCGTCTCAAAATCGTACTCAAGTAAAAGTCAGAGTATCTGGCTAAAAATACACTTGAGTAAAAGTAAAAAAGTTTCTACTTTTAAATGTACGTAAAGTAAAAGTAAACACTTTTTTCTGACTGTCTATTCTTCTGATAGCAGGTGTTTAATCAAAGATCCCTGCTTTCTAGTCTTGCACAAGGACCAATCAGCATGGGTATGGGCGTGTTCATTTTCCATTGATGGGGATTTGATTGGCTGTTTTTAAATAAAGAGCGGCCGCAGGATTAATAACGTTAATGTTAGTTCGGCCAGAGAAACAAATATACTAATTAAAATGGTTGGACCTGCGAGATTTGTACTTTGTAGGTCTGCATTTTAAATGTAAGGAGTAAAAAGTATGTTTTTTTTTTCTCTGAAATGTAATTGAGTAAAAGTACAAGTATACAAACCTAATAATACTTGAGTAAAGTACAAATCCCCCAAAACAGTACTTAAGTATTGTAACGAAGTACAATTACTCAAGTACTTTACAGCCCTGCCCCAGGACCACCACTTTAAATGACAGCGCCATAGTCTACTTTGCCAGCTCCCTTCCTATGTGGTGCAGGTCCTGTATAAGCAATGTCTCTGCTAATAATGTGTGGAGCAGGATGTTATCAATCAATCACGGTCAATAAACAGTTATGGAGGAACGATGGGAGTTGGATAGATCCCCATATCTCTTGCCTCACCTCATTAGCCATATCATTACTGGGGAACGCACTCTCTGGTGTCTTAAGAGCTGGAATGGTCTCCGTCACTGACAAACTAGATTGAGGAAGAATGAGGTTTGTGTGTGTGTGTGTGTGTTTATTGTGGTGTTTGAAACATGGAGGGGAGTTAAAGAGGGAGGAAGATTTCCGCTAGTTTGTCAGAATATTGAAATGTTTCTTGGCTAGACTCTGGGAGGTTTTTGCCTATTTGGACTGACATCTCGTTTGTTAGTGGCTGATAGCTTTTAACACATGGCTGGTGGGCTGAGAACAGTGATGACAAAAGACACTTATTTCCCCGGGCCATTATGAAACCGAGCATTAAGTCTTCACACTCATGCCTCGCGCTGACAAGCATATAGCGTTATTGAATGCTTCTTCTAGTCACGTCACTCCCAGTAAATGAAAAACAGAATTATCACTCACTGAGTCGTGGGTCAGAAAGGGGATTGACTTGTTTTCCAAGGCGTTTTTATTGAGTGCATTTTAGTACAATAGTTCTCATAAAGTTACAGCTTACAAACTCTTGACACATACTCACAATTTACAAGTGGTAGCTATACAGAGACAAAGTAAGTTCAGTTAGTTCACACACACACACACACACACACACACACACACACACACACACACACACACACACACACACACACACACACACACACACACACACACACACACACACACACACACACACACACATACAATACAATACACTTGTGCACACACAGGCACACACACAAACATATCCCCCACACACGCTCAAACAAACAGTGACACATGCACGCTCACATTCAGTTACTCCATCCGTTGTGTACCACAGAGTGAGGTCATCGCTGCCGTGCCGGAAAGGGTAAATTTTCTCTTCATGTCTTCTTCCATATGTTCTGCCCATGGGCATGATCAGTGTGTGTGTGTGTGTGTGTGTGTATGCCTGTGATTGTGTGTGTTTGAGAGAGTAGTTGTCTGTGTGTGTTTGTGTTTTGTGTATGACTGTGATTGTGTGTGTGTGTGTGTGACTGTGATTGTGTGTATATGTGTGTGTTTATGTGTGAGAGTGTGTGCGTGCATGCGTGTATGTGTTTATACAGTATGTTTATGAGTGTTTCTGTGTTTGTACATGTCTGTTTGTAGTATATATCCATTACTGTATACATTTCGGTGAGTCTGCAGTCTGAAATAGAAGAGAGAGAGAAAGAGAGCGACAGTTTTAATGACAAGACGCGTTGGGTCTCTCCACTGTAATGACCTGTGAGTGACAGGTGATGTCTGTCAACCTAACAGAACGACAAAGCGTTTAACAAGCCCTCCCTTCCCTGTGTGTTTTGCATCAGCGTGCGTGATGAATGGAGGGAGAGAGGGCGGGCGAACCACCTCTCGATTCATCACACCACAGTGTCACTCCAGTTAGATATTTACAAAGACAAATAGGAGCCAATTGGAAGGCTCTGTTGTATAATGAATATAATATTCTATCATCATCGTTCACAGACAGGGAAGGAGCTGCCTCTCAGGTTGAATAGCAAATACTTGAGACGGGCTGAATAGAGGGCTAATGGATTGAAATTGGATCACTGGTTTCAAAAGAATGGATTTATATTAGTCGTGAGCACATATGATTAAACTCAGGAATACTTGGACGAATCAATGAGCGCGGGGCTGAGAAGCGATGCGGCGTCGGGGCCTCTAATGAAAGATTGAGTGAGTTCACGAGGGAAACCAAATCGCGTGACTCCAGCTTTATTTTCTACGCAAACCAAACAAATAATAAACCCCCGCATTGGAAGAGCCGCCGCAGCGTTATAGCACATCACCAGACGAAAGGGATATTTCTCACCTTATCTAACCAATTCTCTCCTTTTCGTCTCATCTGCCATTTTCTCCCCGCTGCCTTATCACTCTGAACTAGCTCAACCCTCTGGTTGTGTCCCGTATGGACACACACTGTCAGGTCTCAGCTCTCTCTCTCTTCATTAAGGAGAACAAAGGCTATGATAGATGATCCTTCAGTGTGTGTGTGTGTGTGTGTGTCTGATTTTGTGTAAGTAAGTGAGAGTGAGTGAGAGTGTGTGTGTGTGTGTGTGTGTGCGTGTTTTCTTTGCGAAAGCCCCATCAGTCTCCCTCCCCGTGGCTGATCAGATGCCTGTCAGATGGGGGTCCCAGCAGGTGTCCCCTCCCCTGCCTGGGCCCATTGGAGCATGGAGACAACCATTTCTCAGGCCGGACCCAGCGCGGCCCAGACCTAGCCCAGGACAGCTTGGTTACACCCAGGATAAACGAGCTGGAAATCAGCCAGCCAGCCAGCCAGTGAGAATAGCCGGGGGGGGGGGCAGGATACACAGAGGAGGAAGTGGAGGAGGAGGTGCTAACGAGGGGTGAGTATACTTAATAATCCACTAATGGGCCTGCCATCAATTTCTAATTTTGGACGCAAGGTGTCTAGCTCAGTTCTGTAACAGATCATATCAGAGACCCTTGTAGCGCACAGACTAATCATACCGCAACTGTAGCCCCAGGCGAATGGTTTGAAATCAACGTGTGCACCATCCCGAACTATCTTCCGGAGACACATTTTTATCTCAATATGACTTTTTCCAAAATATTGCTGTGCGATTTCCAAGACACGTACTCTTCTGAATCATGAAGCCGTCTCGTAATCAAACGGTACATTTCCCCAAATGCCGGGGAAATCTGTGGGCGGATTCTCATATGCATAAAGCTCCCCCTGAGACCCTCGCGTAAAGTTCCGCCCAACATGGCCGTCCATATGGCGGGCGATATGGTCCGAGCACAAAGATTACTCCGTGGCTCAGTGTTAGCCATTTTCGGGAGCCTGTGGTAGACTGTGTGGAGATTGGAGTGCCCGTGTGCGCTGCTTAAGTCTGTGTGTTCATCAGGATGGCATCGGCCGTCTGTCGGCAAAGCCCCGGCCCAGATGTTCATTCTCACTGTAGCCGAGTGGCGACACCGAGTCACTCCAATCTCCGACGCCTTGATTAGCTACTCTCCTATTCATTCCTGTCTGCCGGGACGCTGTCAGGATGCTTCCAGTGCACCCGGGAGGAAAGAAACTGAGAGAGAAAAACCTAGCAAATCTGTCAAAGATGTTGAACTCTTATGTTAAGTGTTTCACCGGCACCATGAGGAAATACGTACCGGTGCCTCAGCCCAGCAGAATTAGGGAGTCCTCCTCTCCTCCGTGGACGTGGCCAAGCACAACCAACACAAACAACAGAGAGATCATAAAGAAAACAGAAAACATATCTGTACAAGTAAGTGCTCACCAGCGAGATACAGCATGGGTACACCCACATATAACATAGTTTCCAAAGAAGAGTGCTGTTTGTTTTCGTCTGTTTTTTTCTTCTTGTTCTTCCTCTTCCTCTTGTTCTTCTTCTCCTACAACAGTTTTGATATAGATCTACATTAAACAGTTCTTTGTACACAAACCTTTTTGTACAGTTTTCGTTTCAGGTTAAAGAAAATTTTCAAGGATGGTAAACTCCTTGTTGGCCCCATTGGAATAGGGGAAGACAAACAACACTGTGTCCATTGTTTAGTCGTCCTCAGGACACAGGGCTCTTCAGGAAGCTACACGTAGTTACACCTATGTGTCTTATCACAATCCAGCCAACAAACACAATCGTTGCAAAAAATGCAAGCAGAGAGAGTTCTGTACATACATATTCATACATGTCACCTTCAATATGAAGATTTACTGTGAAAGATATATTCATATTTTTGAGAGATATACATATTTATATTCTCTGAATCTGGGTGGGGCCGGTTAAGAAGTCCTTTGGCAGGGCCTTCCACTCAGAGCTCCACAGGTAGTGTTAAGGTTAAAATAGAGAGGGGGTGGGGGGTTCCTGCTATAGTGATGAAAAATAGAAAACAGATGATAGAAGACATTGGAGAAAGAAATTAAATGTTTCCCCCCAAGTTAATTTCCCAATACAACGTTGAAATGTTTGAAACAAGCAAAATATTACATGAATGTCCTTGGTAATTGTAGTCCTCTGTACATCTCTGTACATCCCTGTATTCCTCTCTGTCCATCTCCCCCTGTCTGTAAATAGCTTTTATTTCTGGGACTCAGTACTTGGGACTTCCTGGCAGGGTCAAGGGTCAAGGTGTCTTCATCCCACTCTCTTCAGGATGGCAGTGCGTCAACATGCGGGCAATTGGCCGATGTCTGCAAGCTGTTTTCTAAACGTACCACACTTGTGTTTTTACAGACCTAACACCTCCCTAATCCAACGTACAATTCGGCAACAGTCGATCGATTAAAAAAGTCTTGATATTTCAAAGAGGTTCCTTGCGTCGGTTTCTGATAAGTGAGAGTCGCCGGGTGACAAACAAAATGGCGGTGGTCCGTGACCCCCCCCCCCATCCTGTGATTGTGATCCGTCTTCCAGGTGTGGATGTGTGATAAGAGATGATATCAAAGTCTGGACCCTGAACTCCGGTTGTGGCTGAGTCAAGATTAGTGAAGCGTAATGATAGTTACTAATCAAGTGGTATAGCATGGGACCCTGGCCTCCTGTTGTCATGGTAACTTGATTAGATTAAGACGATAGTCTCGACCCTGGCGCGTTCCGACGGATCGGGGGTCATTCGGGGGCTGCCATTGTTGTTGTTCCTCCGAATGCTGCCCGCTCCGTGGCACAGCGCCCCCTGCAGTCATGCCATGGTGGTGGGCGACTGGCTCATCTGTACCCGCATGGACTGGATGTTGCTCAGGATCTTCTTCTGGTGGCCGGCCAGGGTCACGCCTATCCTCAACAGATCCCTGTGGAGAGAGAGAGAGAGAGAGGAGAGAGAGAGAGAGAGAGAGAGAGAGAGAGAGAGAGAGAGAGAGAGAGAGAGAGAGAGAGAGAGAGAGAGAGAGAGAGAGAGAGAGGAGAGAGAGAGAGAGAGAGAGGAGAGAGAGAGAGAGAGAGAGAGAGAGAGAGAGAGAGAGGAGAGAGAGAGAGAGAGAGAGAGAGAGAGAGAGAGAGAGAGAGAGAGAGAGAGAGAGAGAGAGAGAGAGAGAGAGAGAGGGATAGAGAGAGAGAGAGAGAGAGAGAGAGAGAGAGGGAGAGAGGGAGAGAGGAGAGAGGAGGAGAGAGAGGAGAGAGGGAGAGAGAGAGAGAGAGATGAGAGAGGAGAGAGAGAGAGAGAGAGAGAGAGAGAGAGAGAGAGAGAGAGAGAGAGAGAGAGAGAGAGAGAGAGATAGAGATTACAATGTATGCCTCACATACACCCATTCACTCACACAT
>NC_140177.1:72781402-72795795 GCF_963971535.1 Notolepis coatsorum | reverse complement strand
TGAATTCCCGGTGCCGTGATTATATTTAAGTACAGGAAAAAGACGGTTTCTCCATTTATTTAAGGGTTCCAGCTGGTATTGCACTCCATTGGGAATGGTGTAGTTTCTTTTCTGGGACGATCCAAGCCATGCGGGCGGGGTTTAAATACTCAGGCGAGGTAGGTCTATACAACAATGGCATGGAACAGTAACCCCGCCCGCCCGCCCATATGTAACGGTCGGTAATGTGGTACGGACCTCCACGAGCAGTATTTGGAATGGGGATCAGATAATTGGATTATTTCTTTTGCATTACATCAGATACAACACTATATATAAATTTGATCGTTGATCTGATATTTATTTCTCCCCCGATCGACGCTGTCTGTGTGTGTGTGTGTGTGTGTGTGTGTGTGTGTGTGTGTGTGTGTGTGGCTGTGTGCCGTTGGGTGGGAGGAGGTGGCGGGGGAGCCCCGCGGTCCAGGGCTCTTTTCATTCTTGCATGAGGAAGGATAATAATGATGATCTAGCGTTGATTTCAGGAAGATTCGATAATCAGGCGAAAAATTACAATGTGTTTAGTGTATTCCACTAAAGGGCTATTATCGCGTCTTTTCGTGGAATTACTCAGAAGCACCCAAACTATATATTCAAAACGGTATAAAGCGGAAATGTACCGATGAAAAAACAATCTGTTTCATGGATGTTGACTGGAAGCAACTCACTGATAATCGACGGGTGTATTAGACCCATAGCTATAATTTAAGATATATTTTAAGCACTCGCAAATCTCGCAGTCCCCCCATTGATTAAAGCGGTGGCGTACTAGACCTATATCGGGCATATCGCTCCGGCGCTGAATGAGTTAATGATTACCATTTTTGCCTGCAAGCTTTTCGTTTATTTCTCAATGTGACACTTTCAGACCCAATGGAGAGCTAGATTGCGTACATTCCATGGCTCTGACGTGCCAGGCTAACTGGATGTGTGTGTATGTACTGTATGAACTCACTCTGAGGTCATCTGAGCCACCAGCTGCAGAGAGGTGAAACCAGAGTTGAGGAAGTTGTCTCTGTACTGGGTCATCTTGATGGCAGCCAGCCAGTCCTCCACTGAGCTGAAGGTGTTAAAGTCGGGGATGGAGCGGTCCAACAGCGGCTGGGAAGGCCTGGAGGAGAGAACGAGAGAGAGAGAGAGAACGAGAGAGAGAGAGAGAGCGAGAGAGAGAGAGAGAGAGAGAGAGAGAGAGACAGGAGGGATGAGAGGAGGAGAGGAACGGGGCTTTGATGCAATATTCAGGATGGGGGAGTTGGGGGAGGAGAGAAGCGGTTGGAGGGAAGAGAGTGTGTGTGTGTGTTAAAGTGGCAGGAAAAATAGTGGGGAGCAAAAGAGTCAAGTTTTATGCAAATTACAGTAATAAAATCATGTTTATTTTATGTGGGGAAGAAAAAGTGTGTGTGTTTAGCCTGCACAGATACAGTGAGTAATCTAGCCACTGTACATATTGTATATAAAAATATGTAAACATGTATGCAGGTTATGAGTCACACGTGTGCTCTTGTTCTGTTCTTGACTTATTGTTATGTTTTCTTCTTGACTTGTTTAAAGAAGACATGTACGGCCCATGGGGACATTAACGTGTGTTGTCGGGCCTTATAAATAAATTTGATTTGATTTGATTTGATTTGACTATGTGCAACAAGATGACATAAGAGCAAAGTTCAGTTACAGTACTCAATTAATTACGTGAGTATGAGTTAGGTGGTTTGCATAAACAGTGAGTAATGTATGGAAGTGAAGATGTTTAGAAAATCAGCAAAATGGGGTGTGTGTCCATGTGTGTGCGTGCGTGCATGTGTGTGTATGCACAAGATTGTGCGCACATGTATTAGCTACACTGTGTGTGTGTGTGTGTGTTTGGATGCACGTGCATCCGAATACCTGACACGTGTGTACTAGGGGTGGGAATCGCCAGAGACCTCACGGTACGATACTATCGCGATAATTGCGTCACGATACGATAGTATCGCGATACTAAATATATCGCGATACGCTGAGTTTTTCAAATTTTATTTATTACCTTTTTTCAACTGCAAAGTTAAACTTTGTCAACATGTTTTAGCTAATAAAATAAAGTTCAGTCTGTTCATCTCACTTCAATAATTTTTATTGCAGAACATGGTATTTTCTCAAGCATGCTTGACTGTAATCTGTGTTGCATGTACCTGACCAAACTGAACTGTTTGTATTACAGTCATATTCCAACTTAACTGAATGCACATGTGTGTGGACTACTGTACTATCACAGGTATTGAAATGAACAATGCAACTTCCTTAAACAAAAAAGAATTTTTTTTAATGAATAATTAAATATCGATACTTGGCGTCCCTGTATCGATACAGTATCGCCACGCAAAGTATCGCGATACTACTACTATACTAGTGTTTACCAGATGTCCATGCATGTGAATGCAGTATGGGTACATTGTACGGGTGAAACTCCCCGTAGAGTTTGATTGATTGATTGAAAACTTTATTAACAGATTGCAGAATGGGTACAACACAGTACAGCTCAATACACACAATTGTTAAGGGGATGCAGACCAGAGAAAGACTTTCGTCTTGTTTACATCAGGGTCCCCCATTTTCAATTCATCAGGACATATATGACATACATGACATACAGATAGTCAGTACTGCTACATCTATACATTTATGACATACCAGATTTGCAAATACAGTACTGTTTGTGATACAGAAGGAGTCAAGAAAAGGGAGTATATACATTTGACGTAGAAACTGTACATTGGAGGATGTTGGGTGGGGGGGGTTGGGTACACTGGGATATTGACAACCATACTGGGTAATCTACATTGGAGGTGGTTGGGGGGGGGGGGGCACACTGTATAAACAAGCAAAACTGTACATTGAGGGGGGGGGGGGGACACTGTACAAACAAACAAAATTGTACATTGGACTATTGACTATTGGGTTAGGATATTTACAGGGGCCAGTGTTGAATTGCAGTCTCCCGTAGGTGTCCCTTGAGAGAGGTTTTGAAAGTGGGTAGTGATCCACATTCCTTTACAGCTTTGGGTAGGGCGTTCCACATTGATGTGGCATAATTGCGAAACGTGTTTAGTCCCTTATTTGAGCCGAATGCGCTGCGCTGTAGTGTCTGTACTCACACTGCGGGGATGTTGGCCACAGCCTTGAGGCTGGTAGGGTAGTGTCTGTACTCACACTGCGGGATGTTGGCCACAGCCTTGAGGCTGGTAGGTAGGGTAGTGTCTGTACTCACACTGCGGGGATGTTGGCCACAGCCTTGAGGCTGGTAGTGTCTGTACTCACACTACGGGGATGTTGGCCACAGCCTTGAGGCTGGTAGGGTAGTGTCTGTACTCACACTGCGGGGATGTTGGCCACAGCCTTGAGGCTGGTAGGGTAGTGTCTGTACTCACACTGCGGGGATGTTGGCCACAGCCTTGAGGCTGGTAGGGTAGTGTCTGTACTCACACTGTGGGGATGTTGGCCACAGCCTTGAGGCTGGTAGGGTAGTGTCTGTACTCACACTGCGGGGATGTTGGCCACAGCCTTGAGGCTGGTAGGGTTGTAGTGTCTGTACTCACACTGCGGGGATGTTGGCCACAGCCTTGAGGCTGGTAGGGTTGTAGTGTCTGTACTCACACTGTGGGGATGTTGGCCACAGCCTTGAGGCTGGTAGGGTTGTAGTGTCTGTACTCACACTGTGGGGATGTTGGCCACAGCCTTGAGGCTGGTAGGGTAGTGTCTGGACTCACACTGCGGGGATGTTGGCCACAGCCTTGAGGCTGGTAGGGTAGTGTCTGTACTCACACTGCAGGGATGTTGGCCACAGCCTTGAGGCTGGTAGGGTAGTGTCTGTACTCACACTGCAGGGATGTTGGCCACAGCCTTGAGGCTGGTAGTGTCTGTACTCACACTGCGGGGATGTTGGCCACAGCCTTGAGGCTGGTAGGGTTGCGGATCATCTTGTCCAGGGTGTTCACTATGTCTGTGAAACGGGGCCGGGCATTGCGGTCCTTCTGCCAGCAGTCCAGCATCAGTTGGTGCAGGGTACTGGGGCAGTCCATGGGCGGAGGCAGGCGGTAGTCCTGCTCAATGGCATTGATCACCTGGAGAGAGAGAGGGAGCAGAGATTACCGAGTATACCGGGATCAGAATCCCTGTATTTGCCAAGTACATGAATGAATGAATGAATGACCTTTATTTATATAGCACCCTTCACAGCACGAATGCACAGGGTGCTTTACACTACAGCTTAATATAAAAACACAATAAAACAAAATCGGAAATAAATGACAAGTTAAAAACAGTGAAACCAGATAGAAAAAGTAGAATAAAAGAATTTGGATAAAATCATGAGTCACTAATTAAAACAAAACTATAGAACAGTGAGGACAAGAAAGGGCGCCTATGCATGATCAAAAGCCTGCCTGAACAAATGTGTTTTTAGTTGTTTTTTAAAAGAGTTTTCAGAGGGGGCAGTTCGCAGGTCCAGGGGGAGAGCGTTCCATAGCCTTGGTGGGGTTTGAACCCAGGGCCTTCTTGCTGCGAGGCAACAGTGCTCACCGCCGTGCCGCACAAGAACACAGGAAACACTCTGACCTTACATGAAAGAGACTGCTGATGCCTTATTGGTTTTCATGTTATTGACTTCAACAGGTTAAAGAGGAATAGATTATACAGGGTCCACTGTAAGTAAATAATATTGACTTAATATTATTAGGAAGTTGTTCCTAATGTTCTGTACACTGACTAAACAGATATACAGTATATACAGTATAAGCAAGGATGGACAATTTACACTCCTGTGGTATTTATTAGTCGTGGCTTGTGAGAAATCATCTCATATTGCCAGAGGCAACATAGCACTGACTATTGTGTACAATCCTAATGTCCCATTCCTAATTATACTGTAACTATAGGCTACTGTAGGAGTAAAGACTTCCTAGTTGTAGGGAACATACATACTATTTGCTCTCATTCAGCTGTTCATAACATGAGTGGCAGATGGGAGGTGACCAGTCGCTGAAAACAATGTTGTGTTTTCCATGAGGACTTTTCTAAACATGTTACAAAGAAGTTTAGATCAAAGGAGCCATGTCTTTTTTGCTGGACCTGCCAGGACGAGCCTAGGAGGGAAGGAACCTGACTGACACACATATTCAATATGAATCCATTGTTGTATTAATAATTACTTTGATTGATTGCCAATAAAAACAAATGCCCAGTCACTTTTCTCTGGCGCCAGGTCTACTGACTGGTGTCACTGAGTTTTATATGTGGACTGTGTATAGAACCAAGTTTGTTCTACCTGGTCTGCAAGTGTGAATGCACAATGTAGACTCAGCCACAATTAATTGGAATAAACACATCATTTGGTTAGATTATTGCTCCCATCTCTCCAAAATATCCTGCAGCTATAGGAAAAGTATTAACTATTAATCTTTGCTCCTAGCTTCATCCGTGTTAATGCAGGCGGGTGGTCCCATGAATACAGCCTTATATTAGGATTCACAAGGTCCCGAATCGATAAAATTTCCGATTTAATTAGATTCCGATTCACAAGGTCCCGAATCAATTCAATTTCCGATTAAATTCGATTCAATGCTATACAATTTAAATGGTTCAAGGAACCCTCTAACATGTTGATAGAAATATTAATGTTTACATTAATAATTGACTCAAGCAGTTACATGAATGTACTTTTTATTGGAACATTGGCTTTTGCATGTCACATCTGGGTGATGTCTCAGTAAGTGGTTTCGTAGATTTGTTGTATTTCCACAATCAGTATCCATGTCTGCCACTATAGCCAATGGAAATGCTAGAAATTGTCACGTGGGCTGGGAGAACCAATGGAAAATGCCTATCCCGAGGCCAAACTTAATTGCCGACCCCTGGTCTACACCCTCCCCAGACCGACAGTGCGCAACGACCAGGAAGGGAATTGGCATAACGACTAAATTGGGAAAAATATATATATATTATAATTATTATTTTTTTTATTTTTTAGATCGATCTTGGGACTTTATGAATCAATAATCGCTAATTCAAATGAACCCAGCCCTACCTTATATTATACATTTCTCTCTCTGATAAGACAGATGGATTTAGGATTTTTAAGGTGGTAAAATAGCTTAGCATTGAAGATCAGGTGACCTGACATCACCAGCGTCAGTGATCTCTGCAACATCGGGTCGTTTAGCAATTTAGCTTTCAAATGTTTTGAACATTAACGAAAACATCAAATCCTTTGGTGAAACTTAATTATTTCCCCATTGACCCCACATGCAGCATCAATGGCAATGGGAAAGGAAAACAATGTTAATGTTTGCCATAGGCGGAATCGGAGCTTGTCAAGATCCGCCTTCTTCAAATCCGCCTTCTTCCACCTCAGAAACATCTCCAGACTCCGACCATCACTTTCCAGGGTTCTCACCCACACCAAACCCTGGCAGCACATCACTCCCACCCTCATCCACCTCCACTGGCTCCCCATCAAATCCTGCATCACCTACAAAACCCTCCTGCTCACTTACAAGTCCCTCCATGCTCTGGCACCTCAGTACTTCACAGACCTCCTCCACCCCCACACTCAGTCACGGTCCTTGCGATCCACAGAACTGGTCAGCTCTCCAAACCAGACTGCAGACCTTTGGGGACAGAGCTTTCAGTGTGGCAGCTCCCACCCTCTGGAACTCCCTCCCCGCAGAACTCCGCAACGCCCCAACTCTGGACTCATTCAAAAAACTCCTCAAAACCCACCTCTTCAACTTGGCCTTTAACCCCTAATTTCCCACTTTGTATGTTGTGTCTGTCCACTATGTTTGTTACTTTTGTTTGTTTTTTTCCCCTATGTAAAGCGACCTTGGGCCTTCTGAAAGGCACTATATAAAACTAAGTTATTGTTATTATTATTATTAAGATGACGAAAACATGTGAGAGGTCTGTTGGGAAGGGGTTGGGATGACACATATTCTACAACACTATATAAAATAAAGCTCATTTTGATATAAAAAGAAATCAAACATGCCTTATGTCCTCGAAATCTGTCTCTAATTCATGTCAGTGGAGCAGCGCTGCTGTAGCTTGTACCGAATCACATGTTTGATTCTTCCTTCAATGGTTTCTGGCTTCTTTCAAAACAAGATCTTTATGCTGAGTGCAGCTGTACAGATCTTTATGCTGAGTGCAGCTGTACTAGGCAAGCCTAGTGTTGTTGAAGTATAAATTACCTCTTTCCAAATGTAATTCCTTTGTACAGTCATGTGGAGTAGGTACTCAGGAACTGACAACAGAACCCACAAGACCAAATTTGAAGAATTGTTCCAGGTTGATCCAATTGATCTTATACTCTCCAAATACGGTTGACAAAACGGTTGCCTGTGGTGTCTTTGAGCTAGGAATTAGTAATCACTGCCCCATTGCATGTATTAGAAACACATGATTAAAGAAGTCTAATATCATACGGTTACAAAGAGAAATCTTAGACATCTTAGTGATCAAGCTCTTTTAAGTAAAATGTTTCATAGAATCAACTTTTAATTTAATTTAATTATTATTATTATTATTATTATTATTATTATTATTATTATTATTATTATTATTATTATTATTATTATTATTATTATTATTATTATTATTATTATTATTATTATTATTATTATTTATTATTATTATTATAATTTTTACAAAAAACATTATTTAATTTACTGATAAACATGCACCATTCAAAAGACAGAGTAACACACTGGTTCTAACACAAGTTGTCAGCTTTGCTTAAGAAAAGGAACAGTACCTTCAGCTGTGAGAAAAGTAAAATCAAATAATTATTTAGACCTAATTACTAGATCATACTCAGTCAAACCTGGCACCTTTTTGGAAAGCAGTAAACCCAAACAAAAACCAAGCCACTAATTCCCTACCTACCTATGGTTCTGTATACATAGTGGCTCCGCTCGGCGTCACTCATGCACTATCCTCGCATATGTGCACGCGCACTGAATAAAATTCCACAATGTACCTTTATCCCAGTATTCGTCTGACCACACCCCTCGTTAGCTTACCTTCATAAGCAGGTGTGTGGTCACCTGCTCTCCTCCTTTCTCGCTTTCACCACAAGGAAGTGCCTCGGTAGATCCCCACTTGACGTGATGTGATGGTAGGAGAAGAGTTGGAAAACAAGAGATACGTTGACATCATATCTTTATTTTCTCTCTCACTATTTTCGAGAAAATACGGCGATATTGTCTTCGTCACTGGAGTGTCTGGAAGATGGTGATCATTCTAAAAACCTCCACGGCTTTCGTATTGGGAGCACGCCGCTACATGCCTCCCAACTGCAGTCTTCCTTGCTGTGGCTGGTTGCGGTAAAACCTTTCAGCGACACAGCTGGACTGTAGGACGCGCCGCTGTTGTGAGAAGCGGTGGGTTCCAGGTTGGTGAGTAATGTTTTGCTTGCGAGCTCCACTTGTCTGTTAGTGCTATTGGGGCTAGCTGACAATGTTTACGAACACCGGCCCCAGATTAGGGTCCTTTGTTCAGCCTCTTAGGCGACGGCGGAGGACCTTGGTTTGAAGCCCATTATAGCAACTAGTGGGCCACGACCAGTAGAACTGGTGATCCCAGGATCTCTGGACGCGTGGGCACTTATCTGTCACCGTATAGGCCCCGTCTCTCATATGCAAATGAGAGTTTACCCTAAACGAGGAAATGTGAGCATGGTTGTTCGTTATCGGAAAATCCATGTTCAAGTCAGCTACAGCCCAGATGGGAATTGTGCTGGCTCCGCCGGATGTTGGTAAAATCACCGTTGTAAAACTGTGTTAACATCTCGTTTCTCTTTTCTCTTAAAAGGTGAGGAGGGTTTCAGAACGGCGGCCTGTCTGAGTGTGACTTGTTGTATCGTTGTGTACGAGTTCAGGTGGTGGCTGCTTAGCTTGCGTGCTAGTTGTGGCCTACTGTGTTAGCCAGTCAGCTGTTAGCTGCGGCGCTAGCTCGCTGTGTTTGCCAAGCTTGTTGTGCCACTAGGCTAGGTAACGTTAGCTTGCTGCTATCGGCCGAGAGCAGCCGTTAGCTTAATGCTACACTGTTGAACGTGCTGTGACTATAACATGTTTTTAACACTCTTGACTACGACGTCATCTTCGACAGAGGATGTTCGTCGAACCTGCCCGGAGCCAGGCCGGCGAGGACTGCGTCAACAAGGAGCACCGTAGCGGCGGGTTGGAGCAGCGAGCTGCCCGTGTCGTCAAACACAGGAGGCTGTGTTTACTTCTGTGCCATGTTAGAGACTGCAATTCGCTTGATCTGCGCTCCCGGTAGGCAAGGTCCTGACCAGACCTTGAACACTTCTTCTTGCTTTCCCTTCTAAATGTTTTGTAAATAACGATGTTTTCCAAAACGAGTGTTGCTGCACTACATTTAGGATACGGCGCGAGTTATGTGTGAATTGTCTTGTCACTGGTCTCCATGCAAATCGGGTTATTGTTACAGATGTGAAATGATCTGGTTTGTTGTGTTGAGACACATTGTGTGTTCATGTATCGTGTACTCACAACTAAGGGGGTTCAACTAACCTATAAAGCTATGCTTAGTGACATATGAGTAAAGAATGATTCTTTTCTCAGCCTGTAATGACAATGAACAGTGTGTTCACATATTAACAGGTTTACCTGTTTAACTGGCCGTATTAAGGGTAAAGTAGGAGGGTTGTGTTTCCCCCCGGTTCCCTGGGGACTTCTTCATCCTCCTCTCAGACATGTTGTTACACTATATTGTGTCACTGTGTGGTAGGGATACAATGTAACCCTTGGCTTAGTTGTTGGGGTTGTGCTAACCGCTTGAGAAACTTTATTTTCATAAAGAAAAGATTGTTTGGTCACTTTTTCGTGTGTGCTTGCCATTTTTTGTACGTGATAATGGGTTGTGTGTGTCGTGTGACCTACAACTGGGTTGGGCTGGCCACAGAAGCACATGTGTAAGTCTGGTACCGGGGCTCTTGCGAGGGCCCTCTCTGTTCTGTGTTTTTTCCTTAGTAAAAATCAGATAGCAGGTTGGCACATGCGCTGTGTGAAGCTGTTAGACGCTTCATGGAGCTGACTATGACTGCGTCATACTCTTTTTTGTCATTACATCGTATCATGGGTGTGGGGTCGTAAAGGGGTGAACTGGTAACCTTTTCTCCCCCTTTTTTCTGTTGGTCAGGGGTAAACCCACCTGTCCTTCAAGGTTCCTGTCACGTTGCGGTTCGGCACGTTACACGTGAGGGGGGGGGGGGGAGTTTCCTGGTCCCACGCCCTGGAATATTGGGCGTGTGCACCGCAGAAATTCCCCCGCCATAGAGTACGTCACTGTGCGCGTCTCTGTTGGTAGGACTTCCGTGTGCTGTTCAGGTCCATATGATGGATCTGTTTCGGGGGGTGGTCAGGGCTCCTCCTCACGAAGCTCCTATTCGGGCCTTCTGTGAGTTGGGACTCTCCTTCCATGTGAGGGAGCCTCCTCAGAGTACAGAGCCTCCTCCTCAGATTGTCAAGGTGAGTGGAACCTCAAGAAGGAGTCCTACTCTATTGTGTGTGTATTCGATTCAATTCGATTATTGAGTGTGTATGGGTTGCGTGTAGCTTATTCCCAGCGGAAGAGTGCGTCGCGTGCTTCCGCGTTTTCTCTGATTGGCCATGACGCCCATGTGACCACGGCAGCGTGAGAGAGCTGCAGCGCGGAAATAGGCTGTCTATTGCCATTCTCTAAGACAAACTCTAACCTTAACCAGCTCCTTAACAGCGCCTAAACTTAACCCTTCTAACCTTAACCAACTCCGAAACAATGCCTAACCTTAACCTTAAGTTAACATGCCTAAACGTAACCGGCGAAAGAATGCATGTTAAAAAAATAATAATAATTGAAGGGATTCGAACTTGTCACCAACGGACCGCAGGACAGCAGCGCTGCCAGTTGAGCTAAGCGTCGAATGAAAAACATTGGGGATTACGGCTACATAATGCCGCAAGCTCTGCCGCTCTGCGGCTGCTGCGGGGCGTGTCGCAGCCAATCAGGGAAAACGCGGAAGCACTCGGCAGCACTCTTCCTCTGGGAATAAGCAATAAGCGTATGGGTTCAGTGCCTCCTCCCCGGAGAGCCCTAAAACCAAACTTTTATATGGCTCAAGGTGCAATATATTCTTTTCAATCTGTACAGCTCGCGTGGGAAGTCTCTCTGGGGATTTCCGTCTCCTCCCTATGGGAGGGTGGTGGGATGTGAACAATTTTTACCCCCGGCTGTGTAGACTGGGATACATACTGTTGGTGCTTCCTTCTTTTCTGTTAAAAAGAGTTGGAGTTAGGAAGCATCACACCCCTCTTGTCGTTCCCCTGGGCGCCTTGGGGATTCAATGACAGGTCTAAATAGCCTGTTCATTGATGTGGTTGTGTCCCGACGCACGTATAGTGCTAGCTCGGGGTGTTCTGTAATCAGGCGACTGACTGGCACGCCTTGGTTGCTTGAGGTTAAAACGGCGGTTTTATAAAGCAACTGGGATGGAGGTTTTTCCTCTTCCGACGACCTGTTTTGGTTGTCGACGGATTCTCGTTCATATCTGGGGGATGATGACGGAATGGATCTGAACATATGTAGAGGGGTCTCACGCCCTGGGGGTGGGCCACCGGGCGCGGTTCGCACCGAACGTCTGGGTGGCGCCTTCTTTTCATGTTTAAGATCAACACGCATATCTGCCCCTTCTCCTGGAGTAGGCATGTCAGCGTGGTTAGGGCACAGGACTGGTTCTGGTCACGCTGGTCCGGATCAGTTAAACCCGTTGTCCGCCGGGGATGCAGATCTGCTGTTCTGGTACCCTGAGGGACTTGGGCTTTTTCAGGGGGAAAATGCCAGGTCGGTCCGGGTGTCACAGGGTTAAGCGCTATGGAGACCCTGGTTGGGTACATTTTGTACTCTGCACTGTCGTAATGGCTTACGGCCATGCCAACCTGTACACGCTCGATCTCGTCGGATCTCGGCCGCTACGCAGGTTGGTCCTGGTTAGTACTTGGTTGGGAGACCGCCTGGGAATACCAAGTACGGTGTGCTTGGGGCTGGTTCTCCATTCTTTTCGCTCCTCTCTCACGCATGGCGAAGAGGGGCCTGTTGGGGTGGTCTTTGACCTCCTCTGGTGATCCTGTGCTTCCCGTATCGCCGGGCCCGGTCCGAAGTAATGTTTCGTCGACCCGTAGGCCTGGGTTAACCCTTTTTTGAAAACTGAAACACTTGTACTGCGGTATAGCCGGTGTATACCCGCAGGTGTGTTTTGGAGTTTTTTTCTTGAGGGGTTATAGGAACAACCACCGCATTGGGTAACACCAAGGTGGTTGATTCCCTGGTGTGTTGGAGCAGTGTCAACTCCCGGGTTACCCGGTTGAGGGTGCCCCTGCACGTTCATGACGTCTGCCAATCGTGTCAGCCTTCTCTGCCTCAACCCCTCTGGGTGTTTTTTTTTTTTTAAATGGAGGCTTGGTAATGCAACAACGCCAGCATACGCCCCTTCCGCCGGTGCGGCTGTGTTCAGCTGTCCCCTCTGGCGCCTGTCTCGTCCGCAGTCTCCAGGCTCGGGTTAACAGCCTGTTGCCTGGTTTTTTCCCCGGTGCGCTGCCTGCTTCCGTGGTAAGTCTTGTTATTGCGGCCGTGCTGACTGTCTGTACTGCAGGGTCAGTGTGCCAGGCGGTGTACTATTGGGGGGACAGGGCCCGCTCGGCTGAGGGGCCTTTGTCCGAATACGCTGGCGATGTGGGGGGCGGGGTCACTAAGTGCCCACCTGGTGGGGTCTTGATGCTGGCATCATGGACCTCTCCGGGCCCCCGTTCCAGGGGGTCCAGTCCCTTTGGTGGGTCTGGGCCTTCCTTCGCGCTCCGCTGCTACGGCCTTGCCACGGGGTTGGGTTTGCCCTTGACCCCGTGTTTCTGGGGGCAGTAACGAGGTTGTTCTCTCCGTTCGTTCCCGGGTGGCATGCGGGTTGTGCGTGTGTGTAGTCGTGGGGTCAGGCCACGGTCTGCTCACCCTGTGCGTTGAGTTGCTTGAGTGCCTCTTCGCACGGTCGGGTCCGTCGCCCTCCCGGGATACCTCCAATAGGGGGGGTGCCCTCCATTAGGGGGGGTCGGGGGGGCTTGGCCCTCCCTGTTCTGATGGTTGTGGGGGGCCTTCAGCGGGGTGTATTTGTCGGCCGGTGGCTCCCGCTCGGCCTCCCTTGTGCATGAGTGACGCCGAGCGGAGCCACTATGTATACAGAACAATAGGTTATGACTATAACCATGTTCTGTTAATAGTGGTGACGCTCGGCGTCCGACGCCGCTGCAGCCCTTGACCTCACCTTGTGGTGAAAGCTTGGGAAGGAGGAGAGTAGGTGACCACACACCTGCTTATGAAGGTAAGCTAACGAGGGGTGTGGTCAGACGAATACTGGGATAAAGGTACATTGTGGAATTGTATTCAGTGCGCGTGCACATATGCGAGGATAGTGCATGAGTGACGCCGAGCGTCACCACTATTAACAGAACATGGTTATAGTCATAACCTATTGTTATGATGACTGTACCTACACATGGTTATGATGACTGTACCTACACATGGTTATGATGACTGTACCTACACATGGTTATGATGACTGTTTGACTTCTGAGCAGAATAAGATTTGCCAAGCCAATAAACATTTTGTTGGCATCATCATCTTGTTGATGATGATGATTGTGTGTTGCTTCTCAGTTTACCTGTCATCCCTTCTGTTCCAATGATGTAACTGGAGCCCTGTAAGCCATTGATACCAGGAGTTCAACTCCAATTATCAGTGAGCATTTAACGCATTATATTTAATCGTTATATTTCAACAGGTCGATTTTCGAGTGTTTGGAAATGGGCCCATGTGATTCCTTTCCGGAAAGGTAATAAATATCGCCCAATCTCCAAAATACCCTGCTTAGTAAAAATTGGGGAATCTTTTGTAAACAACCTACTCAAGTCTTTTCTTTAAAGTCCACACCAATCAGTTTTTAGCGCTAATCACAGCACTATTTCAGCTATTACATTAGTAATGTAATAAATTAATATATACAAATAATATAGTTTCTGCATTAAATAGTTTTAGAAGTGTTGCCAGTTATAAAGGGTGTTACATTTTGGTTCCCATCCTCTTCACCATTTATATTAATGATATTGTCTTTTCATTGAATGGTTGTCAAGCCCTGAGTGCTGATGACACTACTGTGTATTGTATTGCTGCTTCTGTGCCTTTCTAACCTACAACCTTCCTTTAAAGGGGAACTATTTTACTATTTCTTTCACTATTTGGGCACTTTTACACAATTCCTGTGAGTCTATGGAACACCTCT
>NC_140177.1:72773902-72776402 GCF_963971535.1 Notolepis coatsorum | reverse complement strand
TTAAGGTAAATGTAACTAAGGTACTAGTGCAAACCCAACGGACAAGGACTGAAGAACCTAACAGCTCTTTCTCCAATTACAGACACTGCATGTGTGTTACTAGGTCTGCCTTTAAAGCTCCCAGCAGGTAACCAATCAGCACTAATTGGCTAATTGGCAGGCCTCACCTGCATGCCCGGTGACACAGGAGTGATCAGGCCTCTAGTACATAACAAGTTTGACGTGTTGCGCCGTTTAAGTGAAAATTAAACAACGTTTGTCTTATTCTAATAATAAGGCTAATACTGTAATCTATAATTTCGTAGAATAACGTCCGCAGATTGCTAGTAACCTTAGTAACCCGCTGCTAACCCAGTGACCCAGTGGCTCCATTCACCTTAGCGTCAAAGGGAAAGATGTCAGCGGAGAAAGTTGAGGAGTGTCACAGATTTTGTGGTGAAAAAGCTGCATAGATGTTGAAGCACCAACATTTAGGTCGGCAAACATAAGAATAGAGCTAAACTAAGCTAGCTAACTACCCACCACCCTGATATACACTAACAGTAACGTTATGTTGTTATGTTGCAGTTATAGTAAGTTACAGTAAATAATTTTTTTTATTATTGAATCATTAATAACAGAAACCAAATTAAACTGTAAGCAATAATTTACAGGTCCAACTGTATGAAGTCAATTGAGAATATTAATGACTATTAAAGAACCAGAATCGAGAATCATTAGGAACCGGAATTGAAAAGCCAAATCAGAAGCAGAATAGTTAAAATCCAAACAATGCCCGACCCTAGTTATTTGTTTAATCTCCTCAGTATTTATTTGGAGGGAAGAATGAAGGTAGGACTCACATCCTGATTGGACATATCCCAGTAGGGCCTCTCGCCGAATGACATCACTTCCCACATGACAATGCCGTAGCTCCACACGTCGCTGGCTGAGGTGAACTTCCTGTAGGCGATGGCCTCCGGGGCTGTCCACCTCACTGGGATCTTACCACCCTGAGAGAGAGGAGAGAGAGCAGAGAGAGAGAGGGGGAGGGAGAGAGAGAGAGAGAGAGAGAGAGAGGGGGAGGGAGACAAGAGGGAAAGAGAAATGGAAAGCAAGGTGATAGGGATAGAGAGAGAGAGAGAGAGAGAGAGAGAGAGAGAGAGAGAGAGAGAGAGAGAGAGAGAGAGAGAGAGAGAGAGAGAGAGGGAGAGGGAGAGATAGAGAGAGAGAGGGAGAGATAGAGAGACAGAGAGGGGGAGAGAGATAGGAAGAGAGATTCAGGGGCAGAAGGATACGGAGATGGAGGTATAGAGATAAATGGAGGGGGGAGAGAAAGAGAGAGACGATTAGAACGACAGTCTCCTCCAACCTAAACAGATGAAAATCAACAGATAGCCTTTGTCTTCCATCCATCCGTTCATCCCACCATCCGTTCATTCATCCGTTCATCCAGGGGGTCTATCGATCCTCCCGGCAGAGGGATGCGGCCTCTGCATCAGCAGCGTCTCCCAGCCGCGCTCGCCCTTCACACATCGACCCACATTATATTTAACGTCTCCTCTCCCACAGCCCTGTTTGAATAAGGAGGGGGGGAGCGGGGCTCCTGTAATTGGGCTACCTGGGCCCGAGGCATGCAGCGCGCTCTGCTGATGGAAATTGACAGCTGCTTGTTTAAAATTCCTCACACACAAAATACACACACACAGCCATGGATACTTGGTTTTGTGCACACGTGCATAATCCCACACACTCACGAAAATGCATTCACACACACACTATGCAAGCACGTGCATGTAGATTTAGTGTATGTGCAAACACGCACCCACACACACACACACACAGACGCGTGCGCACGCACACACATGCACTCGCGCACGCACGCACGCACACACACACACGCACACACACACACACACACACACACACACACACACACACACACACACACACACACACACACACGCACACACAAATCCCTGTATGTACCCTCCACTGCACCTCCCATTGTATCTGAGCTGAGCTAGCCAGTTTAATAATGCCAATTAGTTGAACCTGAGAATTTGCAGATAAGCCTCTGTTGGAAGGATAGACAGAGCATGAAACCCACACAGACCACCCGACCACCAGAGTGTGTGTGTGGCGGGGTACTAGCTCACTCACAGAGCCCATAGAGGGAGAGAGTAGAGAGAGAGATAAAGTAGATGGAGAGAGAGAGAGATAGAGAGAAAGAAGAGAGTAGAGAGAGAGGGGGACACAGGAGAAGCACCTACGCACTTAGAAACAAACCCAGCACACAAGCTACATGCACAAATTCCTCATGTATACACACAAACACACACAAACACACACACACACACACACGCACACACACACACCATCTCTACTAAACCAAAAATGAAACACCCTACAGACCATCTACCACTGTTATACACAGAGCACCCTACAGAGCATCTACCACTGTTATACACAGAACACCCTACAGACCATCTACCACTGTTATACACAGAGCACCCTACAG
>NC_140177.1:72722919-72762919 GCF_963971535.1 Notolepis coatsorum | reverse complement strand
GCACACACACACACACACACACACACACACACACACATACACACACACACACACACACATGAATGAACCAACCAACATGCAGAGCACAGCGGTTCTGTGCTCCTTTGCGAGCACCTAATAACCAGTTCCAGCAACAGAGAGAGTACTCCCCGCAATGTGTTCACTGTGTGTGCACCAATTAATTCATAGTGAATCTCACTCAGATCCAACTGCTGCCAGACAGCCACAGATGGTGAATCAATGCCCACCTCATACCAGCTCTGGCACACATGACAGAGGGCATCAATCAAGCGCAGAGCTCTGGGTGACTGTTCCTGCTTTGATAAAATAATCAGCTATGGGTCATGTTTATAGCAAAGTCTACGCCTCCTCCATATTCATATTCATACTCTCACCTGGCTATCTTCCCTTGCCGCATTAAAACCCACGGCCGAACACATTAAACACTACCCTGCTAATTAAGTCTGAAATGTGTTATTTGGTTTCATCCAAAAAGCGAATGGCATAGACAATACAAAATGAAAGGTGGGTGTTATATCACACAGATATAATGCTGCACTCTCTAGCATGAGTATTGATATCGTCGCTGGCGGAAGAACCTCGTACCTCCCGTTTTTTATTTTTATAAATCAACTCAGTAGATCATCCTCCATATGGGTGTGTGTGGTTTTACAAAGTTTAAACAATGGGAAAGCATTAAACCGATCATCTCTCTAAACCTCGTAACTCTATTCGCCCTCAAATCTGTGTTAGTTTTTTTCATCTCCTGAAAAGTTGGGTTTTTGGAGTTACACGGTTTTCTTCCGCCAGCTTTCAATATACTCATTAAAAAGCATTATTGACCCATTATACCATTGTAAGTTCAGGTCATGCACTGTGATTGGCTGAGACATAAAAGTTCCAAAATCTTTAAGTTTAAGTTGTACTTTATTAATCCCTGTTATTATTATTCCTCTGCATTCGACCCATCCTAACCAGTTAGGAGCAGTGGCGGCTGGTGAAAAATATTCTAGGTGGGGCGGTGCCATATTCAATCAGTTTCAGTAACTACAGTATATAACCAGACCTGCAAACTGATGTAAAAAAAGGTGACATGTTTGTAAACCAAACCCCTACAGGGCATTGTCCCGAAGAAGAAAGTCGTGTAAACGAAGCACTCAGAGAAGAAAATACAGGGAAAAGACAACCCGTATCCGGGTCTGACAGCACTACAATTTCCTTTTCATATCATAATATCATAACGCAGAGGCTGAGACTCACCTTTTTTTGCTGCCGGTAGAACATTGCATAAGAATTGGAAAAGCCGTCGCATGTAGCACTAACCTTTCGAGAAGCTTTGTGGTCCGGGCTTGAACTTGAACATGTTCAAACACATGACGTTCTTTGAGGCAATAGAGCTGTGCATATTTAGCTTTGTTCAACCAATCATACAACTAACTGCCTCGGCCAGTCCTTCGTGCCAGTGGCCATCAGGCTCCACAACCGGGGGCATGGACTCCTGCCAGCAGCTGGAGAACTAACGGTGGCAGAACTAAAAAAAAACGATTAGAAATGTCTGACTCTTAACCACTAAACCCTGCACGGACTCTAGCACAGTGTGTATTATGACCAGACCCTCATCTGCACCTTTTTGTCTACTTTTATTAATATAAAAATGTCATATTGCCTATATTTATTGTCTTCCTATTACCCTGCCCATACCTGTACCTCCTCTCCCCTCCCCTCTCCCCATGTGGGATATACGATTAAGATATAAGACAAGGAATATCTTATCTTATCTTAACTTGTGACCTAGAAACACCTTTTGACACTGTTACATGTTTCTGTCCCTCACCTGCAAAACAGCAAAAGGATTGGCATTCATAAAATCTTTAATACATAATAAGCCAGATTTGCAGTCTCTCTCTGGGTCATAGAACATTTCTAATGGGCCATATCTGGCCTGAAGGCCGCTAGTTGTACAGGCCTGGCCTACTACCTTGTGACTGCCACTGTGGCACAGAAGATACCAAATCTAGCACCCCCTGTTCACTGCCATGCATTATTAAATCTGCAATCCAAAGATAAACAAGTGATAAATAAAATAAAAAAAATACATGGAGATATGTTTTTATTCTCTAGTGTATTGACGGAGCTCTTGATACAAGGACTAACACTTAACAACAAGGGTTACTTGTATTTCCTGCAAAAGGTTTGTTTACATCGGTAATGCTTGTGAACTTTACATGGCGGCATGGTCGCACAGTGGTTATGTAGGGCAGCAAGAAGGTCCTGGGTTCAAACTCCAGCATGGCGCCTTTCTGTGTGGAGTTTAACTTTAACTTATACTTTAACTTACACAGGCATCAAAAAGCTCATATTCAGAATATACCCCACATTTGCAGTATATGACAAAAAGCCAATCTTTTGATGTAAAGTGGTATGAAAAAATTGAATGAATGAATGAAAACTTTATTTAACTGATTGCAGAATGGGTACAATACAGTACGACTCAATACACACAATTGTTAAGGGGATGCAGACCAGAGAAAGACTTTTGTCTTGTTTACATCAGGGTCCCCTATTTTCAATTCATATCCAATAGTGTAATCAATTATTGATTCTTCTCTAAGACTGATATCTAACAAGTAATTTTTCTTGAAGAAGTCAGTGTATTACCAAGCACTGGGGCTATCTAGTGAGCTAGATATTGTGTCAGTCTGAGGGAATATCAAGCATCCAAAAAACATGCTGTGGATGGTTGAAACATTTGTTTGCATGTTGTGGTGTGGATTAAAGCTCTTGTGTACAAAACTGTAAGTAGCGTTGGATAAAAGCGTCCGCTAAATGACTAAATGTAAATGTAAATGTTGTGTTAATGGACTCTGTGTGATGCCTGTCTGAAACTTGCTTGGAACACAGCCAGAACTTGCACCACGGGTCTCGGTAAGTCAGCTAATAGCTATGCATCGATTACACTATGAGTATTTCATACCACGTTATGTAAAAAAATTTAAATAATAATAACTACCCCTTCAATGTCCGTATCATGAAAGCCTTTGGAAGACTACACCTCCCCCAGGGGTCAACGGGTCTGCGGGCTCAGACTAGAAGCTCCAGGTCTGCATATAGGAGCGTTTAACAGCACATCTGAGAGAACCTCCCTTTCATTTCCTCTCCTTGGACCGAATGGGTTCTTCTTCTCCCGCCCCACATCAATATTTCCCCACATGGAGAATAGATAGACACTCTGAGATAAGGGGGTGTGCTGTACGAGGCACAGGCTAAGAGCCAGAGGGAATGGGCTGCAAATAGAGAAAAAAACAACAGACGACAGAGCGGTCGTTCCTCAGAGTGTGTACGTGGGCGCTGACGCGGAGCGGAGAGAATGTCACTTAGGTCACAGGGGTTTGACGGACGAGCTTTGTGACTGGCTCTGTGTGACCTCGCCACTCAACCCCTCTCAGCCTCGATGACACACACACACACACACACACACACACACACACACACACACACACACACACACACACAGACACACACACACCACACACACGCACACACACACACACACACACACACACACACAGACACAGACACACACACACACATATATATACGAACATACACACAGACACATGCCGGTGCAAAGACACACACGCACATACACATTCAGTCAATTTGGAGTACGGTAGGTTGCATACAGAAAGACATGACTGTGTGTACACAGAGACAGCACACAAACACACACATTTTCAACCACATAAATGCATGTCAGTCACAAGTAATCAGGATACACATGACTTGCAAAGGTGATGTTCCGTTGACCACAATGTCAGCTAAGATACAAGCGAAAATTCTTGAACCATACATAGCCCCTAACAACGCCCCTCTGGGCAGTAACCTTCAATGGAAAATGTGACTCCATTTATCCAAGACTTTACAGGCTTGACACGCAATACACCACTACTACCCCCCCCCCCCCCCCCCCCCCTGACACGCACGCACGCACACACGCACACACACACAACACACACACACACACACACACACACACACACACACACACACACACACACACACATACCATCTCACCATCAACCACTTAAAACCTCTCACATTTTCAGCACAACCACTGACCATAACACAGACCTCTAGCTTCCACTTGCCCAAACACACTCATCCATGAACACATATATATATAGACACACACACACACACACACACACACACACACACACACACACACACACACACACACACACACAGTCACACACACGATAAAACACACATACACCTCCATCACAACAAACACAACAAGCAATCCATCAGTCATCACACCCATACTGAAGCCTTACTGCCACTCTGGGAAATGCCTTGAAGGTGAAAGAAGTGGACAGTGAAGGAAAAGGAAGAAAAATAGATGGATGGATGGATGGACGGACGGATGGATGGATGAATGGATGGATTAATTGATGGATGGATGGATGGATGGATGGATGGATGCATGGATGGATGGATGGATGGATAGATGGATGGATAGATGGATGGATGGATGGATGAATGGATGGATGGATGAATGGATTGGTGGATGGATGGGTAGATGAATAGCTGGATGGACAAACTGATGGCTTGATAGATGGATGAATGGATGGACAGACTGACGGCTTGGTGGATGTATGATGATGTGGTGCAGTGCATGCTTGCACCAAAGAAGTTGAACTTATAAAGTCATAAGGTGGTTTGAACAAATCCAAGCATTTCCAAATGCAAATGTTACACACATAATATTCCCAGGAAATGCTTCCCATGCATTTGTACACATCACGCCAGTTAGATTCCAAACATTGTCCTTTCCTATAAGCCTTATTAATCATGACTTTAGTGAGCCGCCAACAGAGAGGGGGAGGACAGTCCCCTTCTGTCTGTAACCTCCAGTACATGACTCTGCAGTGAACTCACACCCAGGGTTAACACAATTACCAGCATGCCTTCCAAACTGTACGCCCAACGCCGCTCCGCAGGCGCTGTAATTGGTGTGTCTGGAAATGGGAGGGAGAAATTAGGGAAAAAAATAGTAGAGGGAAAGGGGTGATTAATTCACCGGAGGAGGAGGTCGATGGCAACGTAAATCACCAAACGTCAGCGGAATTAAATGTCCCCGATTCCCTCGGCCTCGCCTGCCATACCGACCTCGCTTGCCAATTGGCTGGGTTTGGGCCGTAAGCAAGTGAGGTTGGGGAAGCGAAGGGCACAGAGCGTGGCTTAATTACAGGACAAGAAGCGACACCCAAGGACCCCCGACTCTCCCAAACGGCTGTCCCAGACACCGATCGCACATCATCCGGGAGAAGGGAGCAGATGTGGGGCCAGAAGCCAGCAGCAGTCACACTAAAGACAGGTGGAACGGGAGCTCTATTGCAAAGTCACCTATAGGTGTTGATGGTTTATTTTCTGATTTAATGGCTTAGTGCAAGTGATTCAACCTTTCAGCGTGTTGTAAGGTTACGTCAAAATTGCTGTTTTGATTTAGAAAGAAAAAATGGTTACTGAATGAAAGGTTTCGCCTGGATGCTCACTATGATAACGCAAGACTCTGTAAGAAAACCAGAAGTATCGCCAACGCTTTGATGTGCTCATACGAAAATCTATAATCAGGATGAAAACACACCGTCAAAGATAAGCGGGCCATGTTGCCATCCCCAGACAACAGAACACGACCCTCAGGTTCAAACTTCAAAACCTCACCTGCTCTATCGACTCACCAGATAAAGCCCTCGAGGAGACTCTGTTTGCACTAAACAACATCAAAAACGCAGACTTACAATCCATAATCTAATCCCCACCTTTTAACACCCCCCCCCCCCTGTTACATCAGAAAGTTCAGTGGCACAGACTACAGAGGCACTGCTGCTCTTTGTTGCTCAATAACACCCATCAGCAGGGCTTAGCCACAGGGGTCAAGTAGACAAAACCAGCTCTTCCAGGGGGGCAATTAACTCCCAGCCCTGTCGATGTGAGGTCACATCCTACACAGCCCACACCACCCCGCCATCACACTTCGTGTCCACACCTGAGCTGTGACTTCTTGTCAATCAACAGTCACTCCGGGACCTTGTTTAATGTCTCTGTGTGTGTGAGGGGGGTGTGGGGGGTGGGGCTTGGCAGCCGCTTGCTGTCATTGCTGAGCTCACCCTTTCTTTTCCTTTCTCTGAAATACTGTGTTGTTCCATAACTGGTTTAATCATAATTGGTTTAATCATAACTGGTTTAATACATTGTTACTGGAGAGAGAAGGGTTGCAAAAAAATAAGAGGCAGCTCTCTTCATCTGTGCCGGAAGAAGAAGCAACACGCACACATGTACTGTAAGATGGGCAACACACAGGAACACACACACATGCATTGAGTCGCGGATGAAATGACTCTCTGGGCTTGACCCATCTCGTCGACCTTCCCGCCCAAGGGCAGCCGGGAGTAGACATGGGCTGCGGCGTGGGCCTCGGCCCGGGACCAATCCAAGTGCTTCTATCCATCTTCGTGTAGAGATGTGACAGCGTTAACGATCTGTTCTGTGATCTGTTTTGCATGTTTGTCAGCAAAACCAAAGAAATTATTGTGGATTTTAGGAGGTCTGTGGCAAGGAACTACAGCCCCCCTCAGCATCTATGGGGCACCGATCGAGAGAGTGAACAATTTCAAGTACCTTGGAGTCCACATATCCAAGGACTTGACATGGAATACTCACATAGACAGTGTAGTCAAGAAGGCACGGCAGCGCCTCTACTCAAACTGAGTCAGACGATCTTAAAGAACTTCTACTCAAGCGTTGCAGAGCTAAGGCTAAGAGAATAGTCAAAGACTCTAGCCACCCAAACAACTGCCAGGGGTGCGTTGGTCACGCCGTGCAACCGGGTCTGTGGGCAGAAGCACGCGCACGCACATGCACGGATGTGCATGCGTGTGCACACAGGAATACGCTGCACTCAACAAGTACCCACATGGCTACTTTGCATAACAATAGCTCAGGTCGTCAGGTGTGTTCAAATAAGTCCTCAGATACATTCACACAAAACTTGTGAATGAAATGAATGAATGAATGACTTTTATTTATATAGCACCCTTCACAGCACGAATGCACAGGGTGCTTTACACTACAGCTTAGTATATAAAAACAAAACAAAAACAAAATAAATAAATGACAACAACAACAACAACAACAACAACAACAACAACAACAACAACAGACAGCAGTTAAAAAAGCAGTGAAACCAGATAAAAAAGTAGAATAAAAGAATTTAGATAAAATCATCAGACACTAATTAAAAAACAAAACTATAGGAACAGTGAGGACAACAAAGAGTGCCTATGTATGACCAAAGGCCTGTCTAAACACATGTGTTTTAGTTGTTTTTTAAAAGAGTTCTCAGAGGGGGCAGTTCGCAGGTCCAGGGGGAGAGCGTTCCAGAGCCTTGGTGCCGTCACCTCGAAGGCTCCATCACCCCTTGTTTTCAGCCTGGACCTGGGGACCACCAGGAGGTGCTGATCGGCAAATGTGTTACATTCCATTCCTAGAGGCAATTAGGCATTGTTTTTATTCTGTGCGCACGCGAGGGAACATTTATGCGCATGCGCGGGAGCGTGTGCACGCGCCCGCGAGCATGCGTGCATGTGGCGTCATTAAAATACAGTGCAACCAGGTATGAAATCACCAACGCACCACTGCTCTTTGCACTGGTGCCGTCAGGCAAGCGCTACCGGAGTCTCATGGCCAGTACAGAGAGACTCAAAAGGAGCTTCTATTCCTAGGCCAGGGCTTCCCAATAGGTGGCCCGCGGGCCACATCAAGCCCGCGAGGCATTTTAATTTGGCCAGGCAAAGTTCTATTAACACTATGATCGCCGCGAACGAGTTTTCACGTCATTCCGAGCCATGCTCATTCTGCCGAAGACGCCGTAACTCGTCTTTGATGTCAATATTTCAAAAATCTGTCATCGAAATCATATTTCCTTTCCGGAGCCCTGAGACACACTGCTGATCTCCTCTCAACTCTCTAGCGCAGATCGCCAACCGGACATTAACCTTTGAACCGGTAGTGCTCATCCATATGTGGTCCGGGTACTCGCTATCGTTAGAGAGACTCCGTATTGACACAGTGATGAACATCGATCGGTGCAAATAACTCGAAAAAACAACATGATTTGGACGTATATACTATTATACAACCTGGAAATGGATCGGGCATTTCTCCATCCCATAATAGAAAAAATTCTGTTCCACGCTCATCTGCCAGCGGCGCGAGGAAGCCACGGTAAGATTCAGCGTTATTTTCTAACGTCTTCTATACTAACTGATCTGATGAACATATGACCCACTCTGGATGAATCATCTAACGCTGCCCACGGAATTATAAATGATCCCCCGCCCATCCGGTCATCATCAGATGATGCGTAGAAACTTCTAGAACCACGTCCAGTTGAAACTTTTTATCTCGCACAGATTCCTACCAAACTGTATTTGATCATCAATATAATGCATTTAGGGCTATAAATCACGTTCTGAAGAAAGCTGCAGAAAACGATAAAAACATACTTATACTTTAGACCATATTTTAGTATGAATATGTGAATGAAAAAGTTTAACGTTGCTACACCCTGAACAATACATATAGGACATTGAATGGGCCATAATAATGGCAATTTAGCAATAGAATTTAAAAAGTTATAGCCCTGCAAAGAAGGGGAACTTCTCCATAGACAAATAGAGCTGGCGAGGGATGGTAAATTATGAATTTAACCCATGGCGATTAAAGTGTTAATCAAGGGCGAAAAAAATTCTAAAAATACTATGTATGTTTCTCCTATGACAATAGCGGCCGCTTTTATTATGAAATTCGTTGGGGAGAGAATTTTGGACGTGAATTTCATGCAACTGAAAGGAATTGCATGCAACTGAAATGACAAGTCAAGTCAAGTCAAGAGTTTTAATTGTCACGGCATACAGGTATACAATGAAATGCGGCTGGTCTTGCCCGCGACGATGTGCAATACAGTGGTACAACATATAATAGAATCCAATAAAATACAGTGGTACAACATATTAATAGAATCCAATAAACAGTGCAATAACCGGTACATGGTGTGCCATCTCGGTATCTGTACATTAGTATTTACAGAGCATATAGGACATGCTAGGTAGCTTTAGTAGTGCAATACACTGTTCCTGAGGTTATACTACTTTAAAGTGGCCTTCCTCTGGCCATAAGTGTGCGTGTGTGCGGCATGAGTGTTAAAGTGGCTGCTAGTGTGTGAGCGTGCTCAGCGTGCGTGTCGTGTATGTGCTTGTGTGTGCTTGTGTGTGGATAGTTCAGTTTCTGTGTCTCTCAATGTTCATTGTTCAAGGCTCTGATGGCCTGGAGGAAGAAGCTTAGCCTAAGCCTCTCCGTCCTAGTAGCTGGGGTTCGCAGGCGTCTGCCTGACCTCAGCAGCTGGAACAGGCTGTTATTGGGGTGGTGGGGGTCTTTCATTATCCTGCAGGCTCTGGATTTGCACCTCTTGTTGTATAGAGCCTGCAGGGGAGGTAGCGCAATACCCGTGGTACGCTCGGCTGAGCGCACCACTCTCTGTAGGGCCTTCTTGTCCTGTGCCGTGCTGTTCCCATACCAGGCAGTGATGTTTCCGGTCAAGATGCTCTCTACAGCTCCTGAGTAGAAGGACTGGAGTATCTTCCCGATACTCTGAACTTCCTTAACTGTCTCAGGTGGTAGAGGCGCTGCTTCGCTTTCTTTACTACTGTGTCTATGTGTGTTGACCATGTCAGGTCCTCTGAGATGTGGACCCCCAGGTACTTGAAGCTGCTCACCCTGTCCACGGTAGCCCCGTTAATCATCAGTGGTGTGTGTGTCTCCTGCTGTCCTCTCCTATAATCCACAATCAGCTCCTTGGTTTTACCAATGTTCAGGAGCAGGCTGTTGTCCTGGCACCAACGTTCCAGTACCTCAACCTCCTCTCGGTAGGAGTTGGAGCTGAACTTGGCCACACAGTCGTGTATGTGTAGAGTGAGTACAGCAGGGGGCTTAGAACACAGCCCTGGGGGGACCGATGCTCCAGGGTGATGATGCGTGTTGGAGGTCTGACCCCCCACCCTGACCGCCTGGGGTCTTTCTCACTCAGAAAGTCCAGTACCCAGGCTGCTCAGGGCGGAGACTACAGGCCTAGCCTCGATCAGCTTGTCCACCAGTCTGGTGGGGACTATGGTGTTGAACGCTGAGCTGTATGTCAATGAACAAACAGTCTCACATAGCCCCCCTTCTGACGGTCAAGGTGGGAGAGAGTGCTGTGCAGACAAGCTGTTCAAAATTAACGCAAACCATGCTTCCCCAAAAAATGTGACCTCGCCTTGTCCTGTCTAAGTACCCTGGATTTCCCCAAGGGGATTACATAATAAAGGAACATCTTATCTTATATGCTTTTATCCCCAGATAATCAGAATTTATTATTAATATTATTAAATAATATTATTGATAATAAAATATGTGACCTATTAAATAGTTTTTGCATTAGTCTCACTCTCAGCCTATGATAAGACTATGTGGTGGATTTTCACTCTGCCTTGCTGGACTGTCTCTCCAAGCCTTGGAAAAGGGTAAAGTACTGTGGGTTGCTTTCACTCCTGTGGCAATGACCAAAATAGTGTAATGCACTTTTTCAGGAGTGTATGCTGAAAAAACTGCATAAATAATGTACACTGTACATAAATCAAGCTCAGAAAAAGTGCCCAAAGGCAATTTAGTCAAAGCAACTGAACAGTTTAACTTTTTACCACATACACAGTTACATACTCTCTCTCTCTCTCTCTCTCTCTCTCTCTCTCTCTCTCTCTCTCATCTCTCTCTTCTCTCTCTCTCTCTCTCTCTCTCTCTCTCTCTCTCTCACACACACAGGCACGCAGGAAGCCCTAATGACGTGTGTCACGCATGTGTTTGTGAGAGTGTGTTTTTGAATGAGGAGAGAGGAGAGGCATGAAGATGAACTAACGATAGCTGCTAATAATTACAGATCTGTAGCGGTGAGAGAGTTAATGAGGAGCCAAAGTCTCCCATGATGCCCTCAGTAATAATGAATGAGGAGGAAGAGAGAGAGAGAGAGAGAGAGAGAGAGAGAGAGAGGAGAGAGAGAGATAGAGAGGGGGGGGGGGGTGAGGGGAAGCTGTCAGTTTGAGGGGCTGTCGATGCCCTTTTGGTTTCTCTGCACGGCCTGGGGTATGTGGAGAGAGATGGGGGCTTTCCAGAGGAGGCTCGTCTCCACACTAATGAAGATGTGACAGTCCTCCTGTCGTGTGACTTGCAGAGAGAGAGAGAGAGAGAGAGAGAGAGACGAGAGAGAGAGAGAGAGAGAGAGAGAGAGAGAGAGAGAGAGAGAGAGAGAGAGAGAGAGAGAGAGACAGGTAGGAGGAGGAAGAAGTGAGAACAGCCCTCTATATAAGGAGTCGTGTTACAATGAGGATACAATGGTCTTGATATCTAGGGACATTCTACTGTATGGACCTCAGGGGATGTATTCCCAGTGTCAGAAATATTGTTTCTGTTAATTGTAATGAACCAAAGGAGAATATACAGTATTATTATTTATTATTATTATTATTATTATTATTATTATTATTAATATTATTATTATTATTATTATTATTATTATTATTATTATTATTATTATTATTATTATTATTATTATTATTATTTATTATTATTATTATTATTATTATTATTATTATTATTATTATTCGTTTTTTTTGACGGTGAATAACACCATGTTAACATTGACCAAAAGTGAAAAAATGCACTGAGCTCATTCAGCACCTTCTTGAGATCAAGTGTACTAAACATCTAAGCAAATAACCTTATTATGTCCAAGTCATACATCTATGGATCGGCCAAAATATCCTCTTTCCAATGGCATAGTTAAATCTGGATTTAGTCCCACCAGGCACCCGGTACAGGGCAGCAAAGACTGTGAATGAAATCTACTTACTTTTGTATAATGTCCATAGCTCTGCCATTTATTACCGGATTGAGGTGCATATTTTTGCTATATGTTCACAGAAAGGTAAAGAAACAATATACATTGTATTTTGTGGCAATAACAAAATCACGTAAATTTTTTTTTTCATGTCAAGCTACAGCTTTGACTGCGGCTGGTGTTAGCTGGGGTAGTGTAGTTTCGACCTCCATCGAAAGCCCTGGGTCGCTTCTTTCTTAGGACTACTGTACAACGATTTCATGACGCGTCATTTCCTCGTGTCTAAATCATCCGGTTTCCGATGCAATACGCAGATATTTTTACAAGCTCATATTTAGCTAATAACACTTAAACTCATTGCTAAACAAACGTAGTGGTGAAAATATACAATTTGACTGCTGTTTTGATAGGGTTTTCTGAGCTTGATTTACATTGATTACAAATGTAATCATTTTGTGTCTTTTTTTATTTTTTATTATTATTGCCATTATTTATCCTCGAAAATCAATCGAGGGCAGGCCCTCCTTTACAATGATGTTGAGTCTTATTACTGAATCTTATAAACAAGTCACGGTGGAACAGTATTTGACCTACTCTGCCACTGCACAGAAATCAGCCATTTTCATTTGCAAATGGTTACCAATGGTTACAGGCAGCCATGTTGGAAGAAAGACAACTAGGCTATACACAAACATTCAGTAACAAGGCCTCTATTGATAGAAATCACCAACAATAGTGTTTTTGTACTCACCAAAGAGCTGGTGTAGCTGGGATCAGACGTGTCGTCCTGTAGGTAGCGGGATAGGCCGAAATCAGACACCTTGCACACCAGGTTGCTGTTGACTAATATGTTGCGAGCGGCCAAGTCACGGTGGACGTAGTTCATCTCTGATAGGTACTTCATCCCTGCTGCAATGCCGCGCATCATCCCAACCAGCTGGATCACCGTGAACTGACCATCATTTTGCTGAGGAAGACAGGAGAAGAGAATCAAAGTGGATATTTTAGAAATTAACATTGGTCGTCATTATCAGTGAGGCTCTTAGCTGGAGGATAGAGGGTAGATAGGGTGTTTTTAATGATACTAATTTCTTCGTTGACTGAACTCACTCCATGGGCTACTGCAAACACACATTCTATGTATAATATATAATTTAATTTATAGTCTCAAATTGAATTAGTTATTCTGCAGAGTGTGTCTGAATCTGTCTGGTTTGTTTTAGCGATCTGACCTCAGACCAAGGTTAGTATAGTTGATTTAAACTAAACTAAAACCTAAAACTAGGTGTGAAAAACATTTCAGTAAATTTTAATACAAATTTTATTTATACATTAGAAAAAGAAAAAAATAATTGAAACTATATTGTGTACTTATATACATAAGATGTATTTAGTGTCAAATGTGTCAACACGGCAAGCGTGAGGAGGTATTGGTGCATTAATTGAGGCATGGGATGTCTACGCAACTGTAAGTCAATTTGTGTTCATAAAGTGATGTGTTTGTATTACACAATACGTCCTGAATTCTTAAATCATGCCCTTACATCTTCTTAGTTTCGCTAAATAGCCTGCCCCCGACCCCCCCCCCCCCCCCCCCCCTATCTGACTGACCTCCTTCTCCCTTACCGCCCCACCCATTCCCTCCGGTCCTCTTCCACTGCTTCCCTCACTGTCCCGTCATCCAAACTTAAACGATTTGGTGACCAAGGATTTTCACGAGCTGCACCCAGACTTTGGAACACCCTCCCTCAGACTGTCAGAGACTCTCCCTCACTCTCCACCTTTAAATCCTGACTCAAAACCTACCTGTTCTCCTAAGCATACAACCTTCCATTATTATTCCCTACCCATAACCACCCTCCTCCAACTTACCACCTCCCCTTCCCCTTCCCTACTTTCTCTCCGTCTCATGTCCCTCCCCTCCCCTCGGTGTCCTTACTTCCCTTCCTTACTACTGAACTCTGTATTTGTTACTTGTTACCCGTGGTTTTATGTATTGGGTATTCATACTGTTGCTTATTCCCTGTGGTTCTTTGTTTCTCTGTTCATTTGTTTTGCTCATTGTCAGCGTCTTTGGGTTCTTGAAAAGCACTTTATAAATAAAATGTATTATTATTATTACTAGTATTATTAATATCACAATGAAAATTTCAAAACTATAATAACCCTGCCTTAGACTTGGTATCCGGGCTGCCCACTGAGACCCTGTCCTGACCGGGACTAGAAGAGCCTAGCAACACATCCTCAGCTGAAAACTGACAGTACATTCAATGGCAAGGAGACAAGATGAACCATCACGTCTTCATCCATATGCACAGTGACAAACATTCTAACCTGCCTGCCTCTCCCATCTATTTCAGGATGACCTCCACAATCCAAGCGGTTATTTCTGTTCATCTCAAATGTTTGAGCTTGCCTCCTTCCCTTTGCCTCAAAGTAATTCGTTGTTTACACGTCCCCATCATGCAAACGACATACTGAGCCCAATTGTCTTGCCACTCGCTTCCTCTTAAAGTCCAAGAGGATGGGTCTTCTTTTACATAAGAACATTGGATTCCTTTAGCCGATCTTGCTCATGGCGTGGCAGAACATTGTGCGTGTGTCCATCTCTGTAAGTAACGTCCACACATGGACGCCCCGCCTCCTTCCCATGCAGAGCTCTCTGAAGGAACAGGCTTTGAACCCGACACACACTAACAAATAAGAGGGTCGGGGAGATCGATGAGAACACAAGTCGGATGTGGCGGCTAGCAAAGCCAACTTCAAAGAGTCCTTTTAAACCAGTGCTAGATCAAAGTGGAGCGGAACACCAATCCATGACATTGAAGGAAGGGGGGTGGGGGGAGGGGTGTTGAATATTGATTAAGCTGTATGTCCGTTCATTCCCTACTACAAAAGAGAGAGTGAATAGTCCATTAATAGCTCCAGGCATTAATGGAGAAATTAAAGGAGGATGGGGGCAGGCACTGTGGAAATTCTCAAATTAAGAATGAAGGAAACGTGTTCGGCATGCTGAAACATATTCTCAGCTTGCAGCGAATGGGTTCAGAAAGCTGTTCTCTATTGATAGTGTGTGTGTGGGTGTGTGGTGTGTAGTGGGAGGGTTCATTCTCATTGCAGATTTGTGAAAGGCAAAATGAAGTAATTTAGATGTTGCGTTGTGGAATTTTCTTTCCCCTATTGCTTCCTGCAGTTCCACAGCGAGAGGTTTCTATTCCTCAAACCTATTAGGCTGGATCCATTCAGTTGAAATGAACACGAGAAGAACTGTGACATTAGACCTGAATTATCAGGTAAATTAGTACATATTCTCATGTGTCGTTTTGTAATTTGCCATATTGTACAGTTTAATAAACAACTGTTTACACCTAAAATAACTCACCCGGAGGAAAGAATCTAGGGCGCCGTTCTCCATAAACTCTGTGACGATCATCACTGGACGGCTTTTGGTGACCACACCCTCCAGACGGATGATGTTGGGGTGGTCGAACTGGCCCATGATTGACGCCTCAGACAGGAAGTCCCGCCTCTGCTTCTCCACATAGCCCGCTTTAAGGGTCTTGATGGCCACATAGATCTCCCTCTTACCGGGCAGCTTGAGGCGGCCCTTGTACACCTCTCCAAACTCACCTGGAGCAATACAGAGGAGAAATCGGTGCTCAAAAAACTGATTAAGACATAAGATAAAAAGCTTAGGAGAGTTGAGTAGATCTAAATCTATTCATTTATCAAGTTAATTTGCATTCCTTGTCCCTGGGCAGGAATATTACTCAGAGTGTTGCATATCCTTGGTACGGTCTACATCTGGCACAGTAATGTGTATATATTGTATAATACTGTGTCAGTATTGCTCCTTCGGGATCTTCTGACCAGTGGGGTCCTTTCTGACTCACCATAATCTATTCTAAAGAAGCCTGTCAAGTGCTTTTATATTCCCCAATCAAAGAATAACAAGCAAGCACTATCCGGCGAAAACTGTAGCGTATCTGACACCGTTTGATTAATCATCACCACCATGGCGTCCTGCAGAGATACCACACAGTGAAATAAACAAAAACGGATATATTTAATTAGCCGCATCCCCACCCCTTTCCTATCTCTGTCACTTCCCTCACACCTAGCTTGCTGAGTAGGACGGTCTGCGGCAGCTATTCCAGGCCTGGGCTCTCCGTATGAGCCAACACATATCAGCATGTCCTCCGACCTGTCAACAAGGTGTGTCCTGTCCTGCTGTGAAAGGACACTTTGAGGCATGCTGCCTATTACAGGCTGTTTCAGCAGGTACTACGCTGAAAATTGTAGGAGCCATCGCAGCCTGTAGTGCCTAAAAATTAATTAGTAATTATCTGCTAATGGATTCTTCTAAAAAGACATATTTTGTCAATGCCCACATATAACACGTGATAGCAATTTATTCAGCCACAATCTTTTCACAATATCTCATCCTACACTTCAGGCATGGGGGGGAATTAAAATGGACAGTGAGAGACAGAACATGACAGAGAGGTCCTCCGAGAGAGAGGGACGACCCGGAGACAGAGAGGGACAGACCAGGGTTATTTTTGGAACTCCTCTGGTCCCACGGTGGCCGGCCTATATGCTGCTATAGTGCACTTGACACAGGCTCCTTCCACGTCTGACGGGACCATTGAAGGGCGTGAACCAGGTCAGGTGGGTTTAGGGTAAACAATGTGTTTGTGTACTGTACATATTCACGCTCGTGTTTACACGAGCATTGATAAACACAAGACGTGCAAACAAGGGGCTAATGCATATTCACTGTGACATTTTCAACTCGGGCGCACAGCAGACATGCATATACGGGCCTACATACATGCGTGTGCACGTACACACACACTCCACTACCACCCCCATCTACTGCACCTGCACCGATGACTTCCTCGATCTTGACGGTTGAGACGTCGATCTCCTTGGCAAACTCACGGACGGCCTCGTTGGGGTCCTCGTAGGTAAAGGGGTCGATGTATATCTTCATCCCCGGGGAGCCTGAGAAGTGGGTCGGGCAGCCCAGTGGGGAGGGGCAGTTAGACATGTCGGCTCGCAAAGAGAGCTCTAGAACAACCAAAGGCCTCAGTGAACATTCCGCTTTATTTCTTTTGCATGACTTGTGAAAATGACTAATGAATGCAATCACACATTATGCCACTTTATAATTCATATAAGTCGTATCAACAATGGCCACAACTTTGTGAAGGTGGTACATAATGATGACTCCGCTTAGGTGTCACAGTGGATACGGTACAAGCCACACGATTATGTAAATGACTGGATTGCACCATAAAATCAAGTGTGGGTCTTGGGAAGATTATAATGGGTCCCTGATAGTATCACATTGAGTAAAAGACCTCTCAAATAAATTGAAAAAATTGACATGTTAATTACAAAACTGTAGGCCTTAACAGCAGGATACTTTTAATCCAATTAGCTGAGACAATAACCTGCCAAAACACTTTTGGCTCATAAGAATATTGATTCTGAAAGTGAGGGTCCCTGGAAAAACGTTTGAAAACCACTGCCATAAGTTCTAGGCTATAAAGCATACTATACACAACTAATAGTAAGTGTGCACTATTACAGAAACAAGCTATCCTCCATGTGGAACCGCAAACAAAATGGTGGTTTGACGTTTCGGTCTTCACAAAGACTACAGCGAGGGAGAGAGATAGAGAGAGACACGGAGGGATGCGGGGAAGAGAGAAAGAGAAAATGCAGACAGCTTTTTCTCCTTCTCTTTTCTCCCTTACCCTTGCCGTCTCTGCTCTTTGATAACGGTAGAACCAATTTCCCTGCAGCCTTTCCCCATAGGAGCTCATAAAGAGATAAAACCGCAGCGCTATCAACCGGCTCTTTATGCCGCGCTGTGATAGGTGAGCTCAGTTCACTGACTGGAGATGTCTGCAAATGGAGTAGAGATTATTTTCTGGGCCCACCGACAGTCCGGGTGGGAAGGACGGACGGCTCAACAACACTTGTAAACACATTCAATTACACAAGACGGCAGGAACGCGGACATGACGGCTAAGGCAAAAAACAGACATCAAATCATCGCGTCCCACACTGACACCCGGGGACAGTTTCACTCTCAGGGCTGTTTATCCCGGACCGCGGCAGTCATGATTGGAATAAACCCATCTCCATCAAGTCAATTTGTGCTTTGTTCATTTGCATGAGCTTCAGTGGGAGAGGGGGGGGGGGGGGGGAGAGGCAGGGGGAGAGGATAAGGTCTTGTCTAGAAGGGATCAGGGTGCCTCACCTCACTCTCCACTGGAAGCTGTGACTAGTTACCACACTAATTGCCTTGAACCCCGTCTGTGTGAGTGTAATTGCTGATTAGAGATTCTATACAGATCGGATTTAAGTTAATCCATTGGCGGGTTTATGGCTTTGCCTGCCATGATGACATTCTATTCACAAGTGTCGCCAGGCAACTCACTCCCTGCTTCACCGCAGGGTTGGTCTCCAAACTTCTGCACGACACATATTCATAAACATATTCAAACATACACACACACACACAAGCTCACTTCTCATTTACACATAGGCATGTACATGCACACACACAGATTCACACAACTCGCACACACACTCGCACAAACACACATTTGAACATATTACTTTTTATTCCACTGACCAGAGCCTACGTTCATGTATAATTTAAATTGCAAACAGTTTATCTGCCGCCTCCCGCTGGTGCAGACCTGGGTAACTGGGCTCATCTTTTTATGGCCCCCAGATAAAAAATACATCCATGCTTTAATATTTCATGGCTCCTTGATCTGAGTGCGTGGGGCCAACGCATCCGAACGTCGGTTCTATTTTTGCCCACTACATCATCCTGCCTAGGAAAGGGTGGGTGCTACTGCGATGAGTCATGGGAACATATGGAGGTTGACTGAGCTTGACTGGCAACATCACCTCCTGGTTTGGGAATAGCACTGCACAAGACCGAAGCAGACTACAAAGAGTGACACGTTCAGCCGAACGCACAATTGGAGGGGGGCTCCCCACCCTCCAGAACATTTACAACAAGCGTTGCAAGGGCAAGGCTAAGAGAATCATTAAAGACTCCAGTCACCCGAACAACTGCCTCTTTGAACTGCTGCGGTCAGGCAAGCGATACCGGAGTCTCAAGGCGAGCACAGAAAGACTCAGAAGAAGCTTCTATCCCCAGGCCATCAGGCTGCTAAACGAACAATGAACACTACACAACAACAACCACCAAACGCACATAGCACACACATCCACACGCACACACTCACTTTAAACAAACACACTGTAGCACCCACTCCACACACTTTATAGCACACACCCACTTTAAACAAACACACTGTAGCACCCACTCCCCACACTTTATATTTATTGATGAAGGATTGCACTACAACTCGTACACCTTACTGTAAATTGTACCTAAATTGTACCTCATCCCATTTCTGCTTTGCACTATATAGTACTGTACATTAGTACACTGCATAGTATTGTATATTATATGGTAACTCAGTTACGTCTATTCTGCATCGAACATTGTACATATGTCTATACTGAACACTGTGACCTCATTTTCTACTTCTAAATTACATGCTATACTATGTTATTTGATACTATCTTGTCTAGCACAGTCTCTGGAGCGTAACAGTAAGAAGCATTTTGTATGAAAGTATTCTGTACTTCTGTATGACAACTATTAAAGAAACTTGAAACTTGAACTTGAAACTTGAGGTTGTATATGTATATAACAGAGCCCAAACTTTCGCAGAGTCAGCTCTGTCATTGTTTGTCTATGTAAACAAAACATACACAGACTCATTAACTTACTGTATCTATTGCATCTACATCTATTGAATATCCTGATGTAATCTGTAGGCCATTGTTCATTCAAATGAAAAGGATTTAGTTGTCAGCCATTATAAAATACGGTTTCCTGTGGAGCACTTAACCATGTCATTTTCACCAATTAGTCTCCTGGGACCAGCCTGCTTGTTTACTGGATGGCCCTAATGTGTCCACCAATCAGGCCCATGGCACTAATGCTTTCATTAATCTTATTACAGGCAATGGGAGGAATCACATTGATTGCCCTAATATACACCACTTACGTATTGCCTAAAGACAAACCGTGCTCTCAAAATGAAACATTGATGTTGTACATTCTTAGGCTACATTTGCAGTTAAAGTAATTCTTTGATCTGTCTTTAGCAGAGGCACAGTGTATTTTCATAATAGCTCAATATTTACATTTCACAAGTTAAGCTACTATGCCCATTGCCGTCTATAGCATATGATTATTCATTATGAGACATCCACATATACTGTACTATGCAGTACTGTGTGGGTGCTTGTAAAGAACCAAATTCCTCTGTTTATAACGTTAGACTTTATTTTTCGTGGAATTGTTTTTTGCTGTCCTTTATTTTGAAATGCTGTCTTTTATTTTTGAAGATACTGGTGGTCCCGCTCGCGCTGTGGCTACCTTGCGTAACAACGACTTCCGGTTAACGTACAGGTTCAGAAAAATGGTTCACGGGAGAGTACTAATGTAAATAACGGAGATCTCACTCTCATTAATATAACTGTTCGGGAAGGAAACCCCCCTTTTTACCTTGTTTAGCACCTAGCTGGAAGGCGAAGAGGTATGTGTTCATTTATGGATTGTGTTATTTGTGGTATATTGGCAATCTTCATATTTTATGTATTGAGCTGAACTAGCTAAGATGCTAGCCGGTGCTACTCCTTTCTATGAAAACGTGGTTTGGACAAACGAATGACTGTATGTCTGTTTCCACTTTCAGCTCTTACGGTGTCAAATGGTGAAACTGTCAATAAATGGTTGGCATACCGCACCATAGCAATCAGTCTCACGGAGTTCATTTTGTCTGAAGTAAAGTCCAGACAAAAAATACTTCACATCAGTGACAGCTGGCTAAAGGTTTGATGCGACGGTCAGACAAAGGAAAAGGAACAATTATTTCATTAAAAAAGGTACAACTCATCTTCAACAAGAACATTCATAGCTGGCTGGAGGTTTGAGGCGACGGTCAGACAGAGGTATGGAACAATTACCTCATTAAAAAGGAACAATTCATCTTCAATAAGAACAATTGATGCTCACATTGACAGTTTGAAGAAGAAATCGAAGTCAACAATTAAGAAACCTTGTTTTTTTTGCACTGATTATAATTTATTAATTTAATGCAGAATTCTAAGGTACCCTCCACACTAAAGGTATTTATATACAAACCTCGTTTTTTGCACTGTGATTATAACTACTGTAGGTTACCTGATCAACTCTACTGTAAAATGCCTCTATGGATAACTATGTGCAGTCTAAATGGTAAAATAACTGGGTATTCACTGGAATGAAAAGAAACATTTATAATATTCATTATTCAGCACATTATTCAGTGTTAGGTTTTGGTCCTCTCTGAGTAGTATAAATAATTAGGATTCTTGGTGCAGTAAAAATAGTAAGGATTATCTGATATTTTATAATAGTAAAAACTACGGTTTATTATTCAGATCAGATTTAATTTTGCATATTTAAAAATGAAGCAAGCAGAGACTGAGCACCATTCTCCACAATTAGAGCTGGAAAATCAAATAGATAGCTTACAGTTTAAAATTAGTAAGCTCGAAGTGGCTCTCGAACAAACGCTAGATACTACTGAGAGGGAACGTATAGAGAAGGAAATTCTAAACAAAAAATAAATCCTAAATAGCCTCAAAGGTCAAAGTCAGGAGGACGACGAGGAGCACCTCCGACGCTCAGGCCGAATAAGATATCCAACCCCTAAATTGCTTGAAAAGCAACAAGAAGAGGCACAGAGAAAGGAAAGAAAATTCGTCTCAGCGTATAAAAGGTGGAAAACTGGAGTCCGTGAGTCAAGAAACCAGCTCAAATCGGAACTTAATGAAAAGGAATTGGCCTTAATGTCCGAAGCTCTGGAGGAAGAGAAAGAGGCTGTGTTGAGCGCCTACCTTGAAATACGAGGTCACAACACACCCTCAGTTGAACTGAGAAGCTGCATCGATACATGTGAGGCAGTTACAACAGAGATTAAGAAAGTCGTCTATGAGAGGATTTTTGACATTGAAGAAGAATTCGACGGAGAACAAGTACGACGTCGTCTCAAATAACTGCTTAAAGGCAGCTAGTTTCAAGTTTCAAGTTTCTTTAATAGTTGTCATACAGAAGTACAGAATACTTTTATACAAAATGCTTCTTACTGTTACGCTCCAGAGACTGTGCAAGACAAGATAAGTATGAAATAAAATAACATAGTATAGCATGTAAATTAGAAGTAAAAAATGAGGTCACAGTGTTCAGTATAGACATATCTACAATGTTCGATGCAGAATAGACGTAACTGAGTTACCATATAATATACAATACTATGCAGTGTACTAATATACAATACTATATAGTGCAAGGCAGAAATGGGATGAGGTGCAATTTAGGTACAATTTACAGTAGGTGTACGAGTTGTAGTGCAAATCCTTTATCAATAAATATAAAGTGTGTTTGTGTGATCTAAAGTGTGGAGAGTGGGTGCTGCAGTGTGTTGTTTGTTTAAGTGAGTGTGTGCGTGTGGGTGTGTGTGCTGTGTGCATTTGATGGTTGTTGCATAGTGTTTATTGTTCGTTTAGCAGCCTGATGGCCTGGGGATAGAAGCTTCTTCTGAGTCTTTCTGTGCTCGCCTTAAGACTCCGGTATCGCTTGCCTGACCGCAGCAGTTCAAAGAGGCAGTTGTTCGGGTGGCTGGAGTCCTTGATGATTCTCTTAGCCTTCCCCCTGCACCGCTTGTTGTAAATGTTCTGGAGGGTGGGAAGCCCCCCTCCAATTGTGCGTTCGGCTGAACGTGTCACTCTTTGTAGTCTGCTACGGTCTTGTGCAGTGCTATTCCCAAACCAGGAGGTGATGTTGCCAGTCAGGATGCTCTCTATTGTACATGAGTAGAAGTTCCTAAGGATCTTCTGACTGACTTGGAACTTCCTTAGGCGCCTGAGGAAGTAGAGGCGTTGTCGTGCCTTCTTCACAACACTGTCAATGTGTGTGGTCCATGTCAAGTCCTCGGATATGTGGGCTCCGAGGTACTTGAAACTGTTCACTCTCTCAACCGGTGCCCCGTCGATGCTGAGGGGGCTGTAGTCCTTGACCCCCGACCTCCTGAAGTCCACAATCATCTCTTTTGTTTTGCTGACGTTCAGGGAGAGGCAGTTCTCCTGACACCACTGTGACAGATTCTCTACCTCTTCCAGGTAGGCCCTCTCGTCGTTGGCAGAGATCAGGCCCACCACTACTGTGTCATCAGCAAATTTGATGATTGTGTTGTTGTTCCGCTGTGCCACGCAGTCATGTGTGTACAGGGAGTAGAGGAGGGGGCTATGCTCGGTCCATCTATGGATCCACTGTCTCGAGAGCGAGTCACAAATCATCCATCACTCATGACAGCGCCACTTTGACAGTCAAACTGGTGGACGCTGCGGCAGATCTTGCCGCTAAGGAGGTGAGTATGAAGGGTTGCTGGAAGAAAGGAAGCAAACAAAGAAAATAGAAGATTTAGAGGGGCAACAAAGAAAGCAGCTTGAGAAGTTGAGAAGCGCGAGCTTATACGCCTCCAGGCAGAGAAGGACGTGAAGACAGCCCGTGCCAGGCTGCAAGTTTACACACAGGAAGGCAGCGTCACACTCAAATAGTCCCGAAAGAATTCACTATGCCTCCTCGGCGGCAAGCAGACAACCCCCCAACGTCACAACCTTGTCGACTGATGTAAATGTATCATCCCAAGGCCAAGGCCTTCCAAGATAGCATAGTTCTAAATAGACTTCCAGTTCCAGAGCCATCTGTATTTAATGGCGATCCTATCCAGTTCCTTGAGTGGAAAGCCTCATTTATGTCACTCATTGACACAAGAGCCGTCTCATCTGCTGAGAAACTTTATTATTTGAGGAAGTATGTTGGGGGCCCTGCTCGTAAAACCCTGGAAGGAACCTTCTATAGAAATGACAGCGAAGCCTACAAGGACGCGTGGGACAAACTAAACCACAGATATGGCCAGGCCTTCGTTGTACAGAGAGCCTTTAGAGACAGGCTCGCAGATTGGCCAAAAATACAACCAAAGGATGCAGAGGGACTAAGAGACTTTTCAGACTTCTTAAACGCCTGTCAAGACGCAATGAGGCATGTGAAGAGTCTCGAAATATTGAATGACTGTGAAGAGAATAGAAGGCTAATCCAAAAGATGCCAGACTGGGCAATGTCAAGCTGGAACAGAAAGACCACTGAAGCCTTGAACAGGACTCAAGAGTTCCCCAGCTTCAAGGACTTCGCCACATTCGTGGAGATGGAGGCAGAAATCGCTTGCAATCCGATCACCTCATTCCATGCTTTCCGCACCCTTGAGTCCAGCACAGACAAACGAAACAACAGGGACCCCAACAGGAACAAGGCGTGTGTTCTCAGTACTCAAACTGAGGCCGACAGTGACAGGCAAAGACCAGCCAAGGGAACCGTAAGGCCCCCTTGTGTGTTCTGTCAGGACAATCAACACAGTCTACATGGATGTCCCAAGTTCATCGCAAAGACTCTGGCGGAGCGACGGGAATTTGTGAAGGAAAATAAGCTCTGCTATGGCTGCACGAGATTCGGTCATAGCGCCAAGGACTGCCGTCATCGACATTCCTGCGACACCTGCGAAGGTAAACACCCCACTTGTCTTCATGATGACAGCTATGTGAGAAAGGAAAGGCCTGCACCACGGGAAAACATTTCCCAAAGCAAAGCTGTTCAAACAGAGGCTGTCGCAACGTCACTGGCAATCACTACTGCTGGAGCAGGACAAGCCACCAACACGTCAATGATTGTGCCTGTGTGGGTGTCCTCAAGGAACACGCCAGGAACGGAAAAACTGGTCTACGCCCTGTTGGACACACAAAGTGACACCACTTTCGTCGACCAGGAAGTCAGTAACACTCTAAAGGCAGACTCCTGTGCAGTTAAACTGAAGTTAACTACCATGATAGGACGAGACACAATAGTCAAAAGCCAAAGAGTCTCAGGGCTTCGTGTACGAGGTTACAGCTCCTCCCTGCACATCGATCTTCCTCCTGCCTATACCAAGGATTGCATACCGGTGAACCGCACCCACATTCCAACAAAGGAAACGGCCAAGTCGTAGACGAGATTCCACCGCTACAGGATTGTGAGGTTGGTCTCTTGATAGGATATGACTGTTCAAGGGCCATGGCACCAAGACAAGTAATATCAGGAGGAAACGATGAACCTTATGCAGTCCAAAACCGATTTAGGATGGAGCATTGTGGGGTGCTCTTCACCGCGTCTTGACACTCCAAGCCAGGCAAGAGAATGCTTCCGGATCGCGGTCAAAGAGCTCCCACCAGCCACCCCTGCAGATGCCATTCGTATTCTGGAGTCCGACTTCAAGGACGCCAAGGAGGATGAAAAAACAGTCTCCCAGGATGACATCCTGTTCCTAGACAAACTAAAAAACGGCTTCAAGAAAGACAGTCAAGGTCACTACGAGATGCCCTTGCCCTTTAAGGAGAGACCCAACTTACCTGACAACAAACAGCTTGCCATCATACGGCTCAGCCATCTCAGGAGGAAGCTGTCAAAGGATGAAAGGTACAAGGAACAGTATGTCAAGTTCATGGAGGAAGTCATAGAAAAGGGTGATGCAGAAGAAGTTCATGATGATGGGAAGGACGGGGAAAGATGGTACATACCTCACCATGGCATCTACCATGATAAGATGCCAGACAAGCTACGTGTGGTATTTGACTGTTCCACCAAATACAAGGGAACCAGTCTAAACGATCATCTGCTCACAGGACCCGACTTGATGAACAATCTAAATGGTGTTCTACTTCGTTTCCGGCGGCACTCTGTTGCATTAATGTGCGACGTAGAGAAGATGTTTCACCAATTTTATGTGTGTGAAACGGACCAAGACTATCTGCGCTTCCTGTGGTGGAAGAGAGGAGATCTCAGCGCGCAGCCTCAAGAGTACCATATGAAGGTGCATATCTTCGGCGCTGCATCGTCTCCTGGTTGCGCGAACTACGGCTTGAAGCACCTGGCCACGGAGAACAGAGACCTATACCTGCTAGGCTCACAGTTCATTATGAGAGACTTTTATGTCGATGACGGGGTCGCTAGCATGGACTGTACCGAACAGGCTATTCGGCTTGCTCAAGAAGCCAGAGAACTGTGTGCCCTAGGTGGTCTTAGGCTGCACAAATTCGTGTCCAATGACAGAGCTGTTTTGGAGAGCATACCATCATCTGAACATGCATCAGACATCAAAGACCTCAACCTTACCTTCGATGACTTACCTTCAGAAAGAGCATTGGGTATCCAATGGCACATCGAGTCAGACTGCTTGAAGTTCAATGTCAATCTCAAAGATCAACCTGCAACGCGACGAGGTATGCTGTCTGTGGTCGCCTCTTTGTACGACCCCTTAGGGTTTGTAGCCCCCTTCTTACTCATTGGAAAGGGAGTGCTGCAGGAAATGTGCAGACACGGAACGGGTTGGGATGACCCCCTGACTGAAGAACTTCGTCCACGGTGGGAGGGTTGGAAAAATGACCTGGCCAACTTGGAGAAGATAAACATACCCCGGAGTTATGCACCTGCAGACTTTGGAAGGGTCATCAAACGAGAACTACACCACTTCTCTGACGCAAGTATGACTGGCTATGGACAGTGTTCATATCTGAGACTCAGAAATGAAGAAGAAAACATCCACTGCGCCCTAGTCATGGCGAAGTCTCGTGTTGCTCCGACGAAGGTCACAACGATCCCAAGATTAGAATTAACAGCTGCGGTCGTCTCAGTGAAAACCAGCGATGTGCTGAAGGAGGAGCTCGGATACGCTGACACCGAGGAGTACTTCTGGACTGATTCTAAGGTCGTTCTAGGATACATTAACAACGAGGCTCGACGTTTCCACACATTCGTTGCCAACCGTATTCAGAAGATACACCTCAGCACAACTCACCAGCAATGGAGATATGTCCCCACTGACAAAAACCCAGCAGATCACGCTTCCAGAGGCCTCACTGTCAGTGAGCTGATCTCATCGAACTGGTTCCAGGGGCCTGCGTTTTTATGGGAAAGGGAAATCAGCCTCTCGGAAGAGGTGGTCACAGAGCTGCCAGTAGGAGACCCGGAAGTGAAGGGAGCTCAGACACTGAACACAGAAACTACAGAGCAATACTCCCTGGCAGATCGGCTGTCAGTGCTCTCATCCTGGCCTCGGGCCGTTCGAGCAGTAGCTCGTATCCTGCGACGAATCAACAAAGAGAAGTCTAATGGTCTCTCCACAGTAATGGAACGAGAGGACGCGGAGCGCCTCATAATCAAAGACCTACAAGGACAAACATATCCAGAGGAACTGAAGTTACTGAAGAAAGGCTCTCGGCTGCCACTCCATAACAAGTTGCATCGCCTTAACCCCTTTCTAGACAAGGATGGTGTGATCAAGGTGGGAGGAAGGCTCTGTGATTCCAATCTCCCCCATGCAGTCAAACACCCTGCGATCATTCCGAAGGAACATCACATCACGAAGATGATCATCACCCACTGCCATGAAAAGGCTAAACATCAAGGTAAAGGAATGACCATAAACGAGATCAGATCAAAGGGCTACTGGATCTTAGGGATTGGTCGGGTTGTGGCATCTCATCTCCGTCAATGTGTGACCTGCAGAAAGCTCAGGAGACACACAGAAGAACAAAAGATGGCAGATCTCCCTCCAGAGCGTGTGGAGCCATCTCCGCCATTTACATACTGTGGAATGGACTGCTTTGGACCCTTCTATACCAAACGCAAAAGATATGGCTCTCTCTTCACCTGCTTCTCCTCCAGAGCCATCCATATTGAAATGCTGGAGGACATGTCAACCGACTCATTCATAAATGGAATGCGCTGCTTCATTGCCATACGTGGTGCAGTGCGTCAGATCAAATCTGATCAAGGAAGCAACTTCCTCTGAGCCAAAAACGAACTGAAGGAAGCTCTTAAAGAAGTCGATAGTGACAAACTGGCTACCTTTCTCTCTGAGAATCAGTGCGACTTCATCATGAATGCTCCAGATTCAAGCCATGTTGGCGGAGTGTGGGAGCGTCAGATCAGGACGCGTGAATATTAAAGGCAACCAACTTGTGTTCGGCTTTTCTCTGATTGGCCGCGCCCCCACGCGCAGGCAAGCGCAGTCGTCTCACGTCCCAAATGAAATCCAAGGAGCGCAAGCGAGCGGCAGCGAGGGCAACCAACTTGTGGCTGCTGTTCCAACGCACTTGTGTTGGGCTGCGGTAGCAGTGGAGCGCTATGAAATGCGCTGAACTAGAAAGCGTAACGTTATTATGTTTCGCGTTTTTAACAACCAACTACCAGATTCACTCGTGTATAAACAAAGCCCATACAGTTATGAAATGCGCTGAACTAGAAAGCGTAACGTTATTATGTTTCGCGTTCCATTGATTAACGCCATTACCTGCTGTGCTGTAGGAAGCAGAGGTACAGTAAGTTACAGTAGGTGTAGGTTACATGTTTAATCAAAGCCCATACAATTTTTTAGATGAATGATTGTGGATATAATATAGAAAACACATCATTATGATATTGTCAGAGGGAGAGGCGTGACTTCGCGACAGCCATATTAGACACTCACTGTACATAAGTGTGGAACTGTAACGTTATATGTTATTTCGCCCGTGGAGGCTGCTGAGCCTGAAGCGCCAGCGGGGCGACGCGGTGGTTTATCCCCGGCTTTCGTGCGCCGCCGCCGGCTTGATACAGCTTCAGCAGCAGCAGCGGCGGTGCTCTGTTGTAGGAAGCCCTTCAATGACAGCGGCGCGCTCTCATATTTTGCGAATGCATAAACTATATCTTAAATTATGGCTATGTGTCTAATATGGCTGTCGCTTATCAATGACTTCGCAATAGCCATATTAGACACATCGCCATAATTTAAGATATAGTTTATGCATTCGCAAATATGAGAGCTCTGTCATTGAAGTGGGTGGTGGCAGCAGCATTACTAACAGTAGCGATTTTTATTGTTTTGTCATGACCAAACATAATCCCAACATAGATAGGAGGTGTACTGTATGTCAAATGTCGGTCATGTGGTGGAAGAGTTTAGTACAGTCACACAACAGAACACCGCTGTAGTACAGTCACACAACAGAACACCGCTGGTTCGACCAGCGCTTCTGCCGCGCCGCAAGGGCGTGTGCTAGTGGATTGATTGATTGGCCGTGTGGCCAATCAGAGAAACGCTGAACAAAAGCTGAACACAAGTTGGTTGCCTTTAATATTCATGCGATCAGGACAGTCAGAAGTATCCTCAATTCGACCCTCTCACTCTCTTTTGGAAGATTGGATGATGCATCCCTCCGAGTATTCTTCTACGAAGCAATGGCAATAGTTAACAGTCGCCCTCTCACTGTTGACAACCTCAACGATCCCAACAGTCTTGAGCCACTTACCCCTAACCACCTACTTACCATGAAGTCCACCCTAGCTCTACCCCCCCCCGGCAAGTTCATTAGAGAAGACATGTATGCTAGAAAAAGGTGGCGGCATGTACAGTACTTAGCTGAACAGTTTTGGGGCCGCTGGCGTAAAGAGTATCTAAACAACATCGCCATCAGGCAACGCTGGCACACGCCAAAGAGAAACCTAGGTGACATAGTGATGATGAAAGATGATGATCTGCCGAGAAATGAATGGAGATTAGGTAGAGTTTCTAAAACTATAGTGGATAGAGATGGTCTGGTTAGGAGAGTGACAATATGTCTAGGTGACAGGAAACTGGGAAAGAAGGGTGAACGTCTCACTAAGCAGTCAGTTCTTGAAAGACCAGTTCAGAAGCTGGTCTTATTACTAGATAAGTGACTAGATGTTTACTAAGTAAGGCACCCTTGCATCTCTTAAGGATGTATTTGATTTGATTTGTTTGAAGTGTTTGACAAAACTTTAATACCATAACTTTTGGTATTGCTTATGGTTTATTGAGAAATCATTGTGTTTGCTTATGCCTGGTTTCATACAATATTTGAAACAACAATGATTTGATGGGAGTGTAAAGAACCAAATTCCTCTGTTTATAACGTTAGACTTGATTTTTCCTGGAATTGTTTTTTGCTGTCCTTTATTTTGAAATGCTGTCTTTTATTTTTGAAGATACTGGTGGTCCCGCTCGCGCTGTGGCTACCTTGCGTAACAACGACTTCCGGTTAACGTACAGGTTCAGAAAAATGGTTCACGGGAGAGTACTAATGTAAATAACGGGGATCTCACTCTCATTAATATAACTGTTCGGGAAGGAAACCCCCCTTTTTACCTTGTTTAGCACCTAGCTGGAAGGCGAAGAGGTATGTGTTCATTTATGGATTGTGTTATTTGTGGTATATTGGCAATCTTCATATTTTATGTATTGAGCTGAACTAGCTAAGATGCTAGCCGGTGCTACTCCTGTCTGTTTCCACTTTCAGCTCTTACGGTGTCAAATGGTGAAACTGTCAATAAATGGTTGGCATACCGCACCATAGCCATCAGTCTCACGGAGTTCATTTTGTCTGAAGTAAAGTCCAGCTTGGGAAATGCTACAGCGCTATATAAACATGTTTCCATCTCAAGGTCCAATATATACACTCTAATCTATTCTGCTGCTTTGCGGATATAATGAGATGAGCTTCGCTCATAAACACAAACTAATTAAGCAACGTTTGATGTGAGAAAATCATTCATCGGAAGCACTCTGAGACTTATTAGTGGTAAAATTATAGAGAGTAGAAATCACTCGTCGACCTACAAATCATATGGGATTAGCAGTCATATTGGTAAAGACAGTAAAATGTTAATATGGGTTTATCAGGCGTGCAATGCCTCTCCGTGTACATGGACGTTTGATCAGGAAAAAGGCTTCAGCATATAAAAAGATGAAATCCCGAATACATTTTTGCCCCATGATAAAACAAACCTGCCCGCTGATTGCCAGCTCTGCTTGAGCTTGAACCAATTTACAGTATTTGCGGTTCATTGCCATACAGTATTCTCTCTACTGTATGTAGAGTTCACAGGGACAGTGCCAGAATATGAATGCATGCAAGTGATGACCAAAAATAGCATAACCATATCTGGCAGCTGACCAAAACCAGATCTGGTAACCATGGGCGCTCGATAGGTGTGAAACAGCAGCTGGAACAACACAAGCGTCAGAGTGTACCGAGACACGTGTGGCTAGAGGACGAGCGTCAGAGTGTACCGAGACACGTGTGGCTAGAGGACGAGCGTCAGAGTGTACCGAGACACGTGTGGCTAGAGGACGAGCGTCAGAGTGTACCGAGACACGTGTCGATAGAGGACGAGCGTCAGAGTGTACCGAGACACGTGTGGCTAGAGGACGAGCGTCAGAGTGTACCGAGACACGTGTGGCTAGAGGACGAGCGTCAGAGTGTACCGAGACACGTGTGGCTAGAGGACGAGCGTCAGAGTGTACCGAGACACGTGTGGATAGAGGACGAGCGTCAGAGTGTACCGAGACACGTGTGGCTAGAGGACGAGCGTCAGAGTGTACCGAGACACGTGTGGATAGAGGACGAGCGTCAGAGTGTACCGAGACACGTGTGGCTAGAGGACGAGCGTCAGAGTGTACCGAGACACGTGTGGCTAGAGGACCAGCGTCAGAGTGTACCGAGACACGTGTGGCTAGAGGACGAGCGTCAGAGTGTACCGAGACACGTGTGGATAGAGGACGAGCGTCAGAGTGTACCGAGACACGTGTGGATAGAGGACGAGCGTCAGAGTGTACCGAGACACGTGTGGATAGAGGACGAGCGTCAGAGTGTACCGAGACACGTGTGGCTAGAGGACGAGCGTCAGAGTGTACCGAGACACGTGTGGCTAGAGGACGAGCGTCAGAGTGTACCGAGACACGTGTGGCTAGAGGGTGGGATGGTGGGAATCACATGGAGAGATGAATTGAATTCATTTTACGATGAATTGAAAATGGGGGACCCTGATGTAAACAAGACGAAAGTCTTTCTCTGGTCTGCATCCCCTTAACAATTGTATGTATTGAGCTGTACTGTACTGTACCCATTCTGCAATCTGTTAATAAAGTTTTCAATCATTCAATCAATCAATCAATCAATCAGAGCACTGACCATATTCACATGGTGGCCATTTTTGTTTTTATGCCACGCTCAGGTTGTGAGGGTGAAAAGCCCCACCTAGAGGGTGAAAGGAATGACATATCAGCAAAATGGCCACCATGTGAACATGGTCAATGGTAGATGTGTGTGTAAGAGGGCATATGGATGTGAGTGACTGGATGTCAATCGATAATGACAACAGGTGCTGATGGAGTGTGTTGTAGATGTGTGTAGAGTGTGGAGGGGAGTGGAAGGGAATGGATGCATTATCGGGATACGTTGGCAATACCCACAGAGGCATGGGGGTGTGTGTGCATAATGCCTACAGTACGTGCCAATGGGTGCTGGTGATAATCAAGGCAGTACTAAGAGTGCAAATGTATTCTGAGGAGGCTAATTTCTCCAGTGAAGCAACAGTCAATGTTTGGATGGGAATGGTGTATGTTGAAATATCACAGTCTGTAAGTCTCCCCCTTCCCTCATCCATCTCCTTTCCTGATCAACCTCCACATCCCTCCTCTGCTGTAGGCATACCTCCACAGACCTCCTGCCAACCATATTCTCCTCTCCTCTGCTCACTATCAGTGTAGGGTCAGCCGAAGCTTAAAGATAAGTGTGTGGCAACAGCTGGACCACTAGCCAGCCGAATGTATTCTTCTTCTTCTGTGTTTCACCCAAAACAACTGGCAAAGTGGCCCTGCTATATTGTTGCCCTGAATACCATAATTACACAACACAACTGTCAGTCAAATCCTGAGAGAAAAGAAGAGACAAAGTGTATTGTGTGGCATTATGAGTGGTGGTGGTCGAGGGTTGAAGAAACAAGCCTCTGAATAGCAGCCGTTATCTTTTCTTTCAACCACCTCCTCCGCGTTGCTCGATTTGATGATCGGGGATGTTATCTTCTCCCTTTGTTTATTATTCCCACTTATGTTAATTGCATTTGGTTTTCTCAAAGATAGCCTGTGACAGAACTGCCTCTTCTGAGGGCTGCCACGGGGGAAAAGTTGGGGCCATTTTGTCTCGACGCCCGTGGGGCTTTTAATGAGCTTGTGGCTGCCACTGTAGCCGTGACAAAAAGTAGCTGTGTTGAAATGCTTTGCTGTGTCAGGCTCGACAAAACTCTATCCCCTCGAGTGAACCCCTTCTCAGACTGCTAGGTAGGCAGTACAGAGGGCATTTCTTTGCGGCACAGAACTCATACACACTTACACACTCTTTGGTTTTGTGTGTATATGTGTGTCTGTGTGTGTTTGTGTGTGTGTGTGTGCGTGCGTGTGTGCATGCGTGTGTGTGTGTGTGTGTGTGTATCATGTGTATGTGTGTGTCCCTCTTGGCTATTTCCCCTCTGTCAGTCAGTGACCAGAGCGTATTAAGACCACAGCTCAATCATGGCTAAGTCCAGGCCCTGAGAGATGACTGTCAATCAATGTCTGTGGAAACACGAAGGGAAATGTATGTTTACACCAACAGTTATCCCACCAGACAGAATATTGCTCTCCTCTTTAGCCAACACCCAGTTTGTGGTCATGCTAAATATGACCGAATGCTACATCGACATGAAAGCAGAAGAGGAGCTGAATTAAGAGGAACTGGAAGTAGCTACTATTCTCAATAAAAAAAAAATGTCAATGCAGAAGTAGCCCTTAACTCATTCAGCGCCATCGCTTAATGAGCCAGGGGACGCTAAAACGCCATCGCTTTAATCAATGGGGAGACTGCAAGATTTGTGAGTGCTTAAAATATATCTTATATTATAGCTATGGGTCTAATACACCCGTCGATTGTCAGTGAGTTGTTTCCAGTCAACATGCACAAAACAGATTGTTTTTTCATCCGTACATTTCCGTTTTATACCGTTTTTAATATGAGTATAGTTTTGGCGATTCTTAGTAATCGCAGGAAAAGACGCGATAATAGCGTTTTAGTGGAATACACTAAACACGTTGTCATTTTTCACATTATCGAATCTTCCTGAAATCAACGCTAGATTATAATTTGTATCCTTCCTTGTGCATACATGAAACGGCCCTCGTAGCGCGGCGCTCCCCCCGCCACCCCCTGCACTCAACGGTAAACAGCCACACACACACACAGACAGCTTCGATTGCGGTAGAAAGAAATATCAGATCAAGGCAAGATTTTAGCATTGCAGATGTAACGTTGTAAACGCTAGTCCTGCCGGAGTATTTAAACCCCGCCCGCACGGCTCAGATCCGCCCAGAAAATAAACTACACCATTTCTAATAGAGTGCAATACCGTCTGGAAGGCGTAGGCGGCAGTATTTGCCCTTTTGCGAGCTCAGACCCATTCCCAATGATAACATCAGGCTGGATGGATGAAAAATGTATGGATATAGCTAATAAAAGAAATAGCAATTAAAACCAGAGTTTTCTCGTGATTGGCACTGAACGGTTGGCGAGTTAACCCGACTTTTCTCGTGACTGGCGCTGGATGAGTTAAATGTGCACTATGTGGATTGGGAAGATAACTTATATAAGATAACGTATATAAGATAACTTTATAATTCCAGAGCCTGTAATTAATTTACAAAATGTATTTACTCATGTCAATCATAAATTAAAAAATAATTATTTTGAGGCACTGTGAACCAAAGGTAAGTCCAGAAGACACTTCTTTGAATGATATGATATGATGGTGATACATTTATTTATATTGTGCCCCTCAACCAATAGTTACATCGGCCCGGGGCGCAGCCCGGGAAAGAAAGAAAAACAGAAAGACAGGAACAATACGAAAACAAACAAAAAATACATGCAGGCCAACATAGCAGATAGAAAAACGGACAGACACCAGTCATTAATACACCAGTCATACAATACAATACAAAAACTAGCCCATGGATTTTTTATGGCGAAAAGGTGGGTTTTGAGCATGGCCTTAAAAGTCCGTAGAGTGCTTGCAGATTTTAAGTTGAGTGGGAACTTGTTCCAGAGTGTCGGTGCTGCGACTGCCCGGTTTCCCTCCGTCACCAGTCTTGTGTGGGATCTGTTTGTAAAACTAACTCTGCCTGCAGTGACTGTGACACAGTAGCGCTCGAGCTTCAAAGAGAAGTCCAGGGACCCAATTTGCCTCAGAGGACAGTGTTTGTTTATTCAGTTATAAAAATGTACCATATTTTTTTCTATGTTTTAGATTACTTTTAGCAATATTCCATAGGGCTGTTTATCACTTAGTCTTGCATTATTATTTTCTCTCTCTACATATAACTAGATTTAAAGAGGTCTTTCTGTCTGATTGCATTAATTTAATAAGGGTAAGCGTCAACAGACAGATTTGTTGGGCGGTCAGGTGACGTAGCGGAGATTGTGCTCGTCACCAATGCAAGAGGCTGCGGTCTCGACTCCCGGAGAGTCAGCATTGCCTTGGCTCGGGCTGATCGCTATACTAACTCGTTTGGCTGAGTTAGGGGGAGGGGAGCCGTGGGTGGGTCCTGGGCGTTGTGGACAGCGACCCCTACAGTTCGGTCGGGGAGCCTGCTCAGCGAGGGTAGGATCTGGAGAGAGGTAGTGCGACCTTCCACACGTTACACTCTCCCGGTGAGAATCTGCGCGGCCAGGCTGGCTGCCGGCTGGCTGCACATGCGTTGGAGGAAAGCATGAGACAGTCTCCGGCCTCTCGGACCAACAGTAGGGGGGGTGATGCGCAACAACAAGGAAGGGGGTTGGGTATTGGCATAACGACTAACAGTGGGATGGGAGAAAAATCGGAAAAAGAAGGGGGGAAAAGATTTAAAAAAAAAAAAAAAAAAAAAAACAGACAGACAGATTTGTTAGAGATTTGTTGATTCAACCGACTATTCAGTTAGTGTTATGGTTATTAGTCGACTGAGGATTAGGACAGTCCTACTATAGACCAGTGGTTCTCAAACATTTTCCCTAAAAGTCTATTCAAGACCCCACACAACTGTAAGTCAAGCATAGACACAAATACTTATCTCTAATGATGACTAATAATTGGAGGAGGGCTTTAGACTTCAAATATTCATTACTCCACAGGGAAAAAACATATATTCCAATGAATATAAATATGATGGTTGCATTTGTACATGTTTTTCCAACTGCCCCCAGAATCATCATGCGACCATCCTGGGAGGTCACGGCCCCCAGGTTGAGAACCACCGTTAGGCCGCTAGACCATCGTGCTCTGGCACAGCGGGGATGGATCACCACCTGCCAGGTAGAGGGGTTTGTTACGTGATAAGACTCACCTCGTCCTGTGCTGTAGTGTTGCAGCTTGTCGCTGTACACTGCCTCCTTAGTGTAAGCCCTCTTCCTGAGGGAGGGGGAGGGAGAAATATAGATAGAGAGAGGAGAAAGAGAGAGATGGAAGAGAGAGGGATGTAGGAGAGAGGGGGGAGAGAGAAAGAGAGAGAGGAGAGAGATAATGAGAAATAGGAGAGATAAAGACAGAGGGAGAGAGAAAGAGAGAGAAAGACAGATAATGAAAAATAGGAGAGAGAGAGAGAGAGAGAGAGAGAGAGAGAGAGAGAGAGAGAGAGAGAGAGAGAGAGAGAGAGAGAGAGAGAGAGAGATGACAGGATGAAAGGAAGTGTAAAAGAGGGCTAATTACTGTCTGTGTCTCAGAGAAGCACAACCTGGCTGAAATTGAATCAGCTATGGAGGGTTAAGGGTGGCAAATGAAGTTTATGAAAATGAGCTGGATTTTAATTAGACCTTGATAGGATCCCTGTGCTTTTCATCCGTCTCTTCCGCCTCGGCATCAAAAGAGAAGCCTGGGCTCGTTTGATGAGCACTTTGCTCAAAAGTCGCGCGCGGCGGCACTGCAGCAAATTCCACGTTCATATTTTCTAAAGAGCAGGGGCGAGCTGGGAGAACGTCACAGTATGACGAACTGTTGGGGAGAATTCAATTGGTTTAAATTAGTGAAGAGGTCAAACCGGGTGGGAAACCTTTTGGCTCTTTGTGAAACTGAATATTCATGCGCAGGCTCATGTAGCAGCCGTGCTGACGTGGCTCCTGCTCTCATCAAGCCCACCGCGTCCTCCAGATAAGCTCGCAGTGCCACTGAAAGGCACTGATATGTCCCAAAGCACACGCCGCCGCAGAGCATCTTTATACACCTGACTGCTGGCAGATGTGAAGTCTAAATTATATGATGCAAATGCATTTCAACACACACACACACACACACACACACACACACACACACACACACACACACACACACACACACACACACACACACACACACACACACACACACACACACACACACACACACACACACACACACACACACACACACACCTTGATCTCACTTCAGTCATATTGATCTGCAAGTGAAAAATTACCATTTTACATCTTTGAAAAAGAAGAAAAAACATTTTCGGATAACTCTACAGTTACAGCCAGACCTTACAAAAAATAAATACCATGGTAGTTTGACCCGGAAAAAAATAAGGAATTACCATGATACTTTTTTTGGAAATACCATGATACTTTATTTTGTAATGGAGGTACAGTACCTGTAACTGAGGGGTACAATTCCCTGACTGTATTGAATAAGTATGGTATCATTAAACCACTACTGCGTTATGTACATTACTACTGGCCATACAGTACACAGGTATATGTGATGAACACACCCACAATAACACGGCTTCACAAGAAATACGGTTTAGAAGAATATTTATTAGCAGCACGAAGATTATCTTACATTACTTGTCAAGATTGAGAGTTGCGCTTGTAAGGCGAAGAATGTGCATGAATAGGTCAAGAGCGTAAGTCCATGAGCATATTACGCAGGAGATAATTAATACCACCTGTATCATAAGAATTATATATGGTACACTAGTAGATCAGCTGGAGATACTAAAGGGGTCCCTCCGGTTGTAAGCCAGCAGGGGAGAGGATTTGTCGGTAGCAGAAAGTCTGGGTCAACGAGGAATAAGGAGACTCCAGGTACAGGAGACAGTGCAATAATCCCTTGATCCGTAGACAAACAACAGCTATTCTCCGGTATGCAGTGCCGCATGGAGGAAAGCTAGCCAGCCTCAGAGTACTAGAGGCGGGCTCGACGGTGCTCCTCACAGGGTAAATCCCACACAACAGTGGGTGTAGACGATTCTCCGCTCCAACAGCTACAGGACCAAAGCAAATATAATCCAGCCGAAAAGGGCTCTGTAGTCGTCGGGTAGGTTATCCAGTGTACATATCCACACGGTTCTCGTCTAGGGCTCCTCGGATGACGGCACCAGGTTAAGCCGCCCAGCCTGGATAAGCACGCTAGCTCGGTACGAGGAAGCGTTGGTAATGCTGGTCACTGTAGAACGGTAGCCGCACGATACACTATACATAATAGACTATTACTTAAATAATAGAATAGGTCGAACTCGACGATCCAACGTTAAACTCTGACACTTCAGCTATCAATTTGCACGCGGTCTCAAGGCTCTATTTCGGGGCAAAACGGGCCCACTTCACAGCACGTTGTATCGTGGTGTGAGGCCTCAACTTATTGGGTAACTCTACTGCTGTATCCACCTGCAACGTATTTATACGTAAGGTGAACAATCTAGTACCAGCCTTATTTCTGTCTCGTATTCCTGCGCAGAACCGGGCATGTTCAGGCATGTCTCAGCGGTGACTTTGAACTAGACATTGGGGGGTATGGCTGTGGCGCCTAGGGGATCGCTTCCAATAGGAGAACGAATATTATGGTCTGTCCTGTACCAGGTAAAGGGATATTCCGTGTATATGTACAAAGAATATACAAGGGATATCAAACGATATACAAATACTATACAATATATCTCAAGTAATAAATATATATATTCGGTTTAATCTGACCCTTTGTAACAGTACCATACAATATATAATAGGCCACTCCATACTGTAAGTAGTGCTACACACGGTAACCCTCTGATCGGCAGTGTCTCTAAGAATTAGCTTCTGGACAAACAGCCTGTGGGTCAGGCTGTAAACACGGAGAGGGATTACAGTTTTTTATGACTGCTTTGATGCATTTTGCACATCAGAGTTTCAATGTGCAAAACTCTAAATGCAAATTGCCAAACTGACTTTCAAAATTCATACTCTAAGATATTAAATGCTATGCTTACATATAAAGTGCAAAACTGTTAATACAAAGTGCCAAACTCTAAATCATGTCTCAGAATACAGCCACCTAATACACAGGCAGATCACTAAATCAATTCAGCAGGTGTTTGTACTAATGTCTCATTACCTTCAACAACCTTGCCCAGGTGAGTAGCATTGCAATACGATTGATAATATCTTCACCACTACATAAAAGGCTGCTTATAAACCTGAAGAAAGGAGCAACATGGAGCAAGTTGGTGCAGCTGAGGTTGCCAACGAAAGACAGGGTCGTGGTCGGGGTCGTGGCCAAGGAGGCAGAAGAACATCTGCCTCAAATGAAATTATAACCACAATTGTTGACCACGTAATACAGTAAACCGAGGTCTAGCACTGGCTGAAGCTGGCAGGGTGGTGCAGCCAAACCTGAACAGGTCAACGGTGACATCCATTAGACGATTTTTTACAGTAAGAGAGATAATCGGTAAGTCAATATGTGTAATTTACTGTACAGTAGCTGTATATTGAAATTACAGTATGTGAAATTGATATTGTTGTCTGTTACAGTATATTTCATAAATATTAAAGGTGTGGGTGTGAATAGTTTTTGTAATTGTTATCTTTACTGTACATTAGACCTGAACGAGCACCACCAAGTGGAGGACGTGGCCGTCTTCTCTCTGTGCAGCAGGAGAGGGCACTTGTAGACATGGCGGTTTACTG